>NW_026893837.1:0-338836 GCF_032452875.1 Bos javanicus
TGCGACACCTGCCAGCTCATCTGCTTGATTGTCGCCAGCTGATACGCGCGACACCTGCCTGTTCATCTGCTTGATAATCCCCAGCTGAGCCGCGCGACACCTGCCTGTTCATCTGCTTGATAATCGAAAACTGAAATGCGCGACACCTGCCTGCTCATCTGCTTGATATACGCCAGGTGAGCCGCGTGACACCTGCCTGCTCTTCTGCTTGACTGTGGCCAGCTGAGCCGCGTGACACCTGCCTGCTAATCTGCTGGATAATCGACAGCTGAGCCACGTGACACCTGCCTGCTCATCTGCTTGATAATCGTCAGCTGAGCCGCGCGACACCTGCCTGCTCATCTGCTGGATAATCGCCAGCTGAGCCGCTCGACACCTGCCTGCTCTTCTGCTTGACTGTGGCCAGCTGAACCGTGTGACACCTGCCTGCTCATCTTTTTGATAATTGACAGCTGAGCTGCGCGACACCTGCCTGCTCATTTTTTGATAATCGCGAGTTGAGCCCCGCGACACCTGAATGTTCATCTACTTGATAATCGAAAACTGAACCCCGCGACACCTGCCTGCTCATCTGCTTGATATACGCCAGCTGAGCCGATCGACACCTGCCTGCTCTTCTGCTTGACTGTGGCCAGCTGAGCCGCGTGACACCTGCCTGCTCATCTGCTTGGTAATCGACAGCTGAGCCGCGAGACACCTGCCTGCTCATCTGCTTGGTAATCGCCAGCTGAGCCGCGCGACACCTGCCTGCTCATCTGCTTGATAATCGACAGTTGAGCCGCGCGACACCTGCCTGCTCATCTGCTTGATGGTCGCAAGCGGAGCTGCGCGACACCTGCCTGCTCATCTGCTTGATAATCGAAAACTGAGCTGTGCGACACCTGCCTGCTCATCTGCTTGATATACGCCAGCTGAGGGGTACGACACCTGCCTGTTCTTCTGCTTGATTGTCGCCAGCTTAGCCGCGTGACACCTTCCTGCTCATCTGTTTGATTGTCACAAGCTGAACCGCGCGACACGTGCCTGCTCATCTGCTTGATATACGCCAGCTGAGCCGCGCGACACCTGCCTGTTCATCTGCTTGATAATCGCCAGCTGAGCCATGCGACACCTGCCTGTTCATCTGCTTGATAATCGAAAACTGAGCCGCGCGACACCTGCCTACTCATCTGCTTGATAATCGACAGCTGAGCCGCGTGACCCCTGCCTGTTAATCTGCTTGATAATCGCCAGCTGAGACCCGCGACACCTGCCTGTTCATCTGCTTGATAATCGAAGACTGAGCCGCGCGACACCTGCCTGCTCATCTTCTTGATTGTCGCAAGCGGAGCTGCGTGACACCTGCCTGCTCATCTGCTTGATTGTCGCCAGCTGAGCCGCGCGACACCTGCCTACTCATCTGCTTGATAATCGCCAGCTGAGCCCCGTGACACCTGCCTGTTCATCTGCTTGATAATCGCCAGCTGAGCCGCGCGACACTTGCCTGTTCATCTGCTTGATAATCGCCAGCTGAGCCACGCGACACCTGCCTGCTCATCTGCTTGATAATCGACAGCTGAGCCGCGCGACACCTGCCTGCTCATCTGCTTCATTGTCGCCAGCTGAGCTGCGCGACACCTGCCTGCTCATCTGCTTGATTGTCGCCAGCTGAGCTGCGCAACACCTGCCTGCTCAGCTGCTTGAAAATCGCCACCTGAGCCGCGCGACACCTGCCTGCTCATTTGCTTGATAATCGACAGCTGAGCCACTCGACACCTGCCTGCTTATGTGCTTGATAATCGACAGCTGAGCCGCGCGACACCTGCCTGCTCATCTGCTTGAAGGTCGCAAGTGGAGCTGCGCGACACCTGCCTGCTCATCTGCTTGAAGGTCGCAAGCGGAGCTGCGCGACACCTGCCTGCTCATCTGCTTGATTGTCGCCAGCTGAGCCGCGCGACACCTGCCTACTCATCTGCTTGACAATCCCCAGCTGAGGCCCGCGACACCTGCCTGTTCATCTGCTTGATAATCGAAAACTGAGCCGCGAGACACCTGCCTGCTCATCTGCTTGATTGTCTCCAGCTGAGCCGCGCGAGACCTGCCTGCTCATCTGCTTGATATACGCCAGCTCTACCGTGCGACACCTGCCTGCTCATCTATTTGATTATATCCAGCTGAGCCTCGGAAGACCTGCCTGTTCATCTGTTTGATAATCAAAAACTGAGCCGCGTGACACCTGCCTGCTCATCTGCTTGATATACGCCAGCTGAGCCACGCGACACCTGCCTGCTCTTCTGCCTGATAATCGCCAGCGGAGCTGCTCGACACCTGCCTGA
Source organism: Bos javanicus (assembly GCF_032452875.1). NCBI lineage: Eukaryota > Metazoa > Chordata > Mammalia > Artiodactyla > Bovidae > Bos > Bos javanicus. Next base: position 2,316 of record NW_026893837.1, read on the forward strand.
TCATCTGCTTGATAATCGCCAGCTGAGCCACGCGACACCTGCCTGTTCATCTGCTTGATAATCGCCAGCTGAGCCACGTGACACCTGCCTGCTCATCTGCTTGATAATACACAGCTGAGCCGCGTGACTCTTGCCTGCTCATCTGCTTGATAATCTCCAGGTGAGCCGCACGATACCTGCCTGCTCATCTGCTTGATAATCGCCAGCTGAGCCGCGCGACACCTGCCTGCTCATCTGCTTGATAATCGCCAGGTGAGCCACACGACACCTGCCTGCTCATCTTTTTGATAATCGCCAACTGAGCCGCGCGACACCTGCCTGCTCATCTTTTCGATAATCGACAGCTGAGCCGCGTGACACCTGCCTGCTCATCTTTTTGATAATCGCGAGCTGAGCCCCGCGACACCTGAATGTTCATCTGCTTGATAATCGAAAACTGAACCGCGCGACACCTGCCTGCTCATCTGCTTGATTGTCTCCAGCTGAGCCGCGCGAGACCTGCCTGCTCATCTGCTTGATATACGCCAGCTCTACCGTGCGTCACCTGCCTGCTCATCTATTTGATTGTATCCAGCTGAGCCTCGGAAGACCTGCCTGTTCATCTGTTTGATGATCAAAAACTGAGCCACGTGACACCTGCCTGCTCATCTGCTTGATATACGCCAGCTGAGCCACGTGACACCTGCCTGCTCTTCTGCCTGATAATCGCCAGCGGAGCTGCTCGACACCTGCCTGCTCATCTGCTTGATAATCGCCAGCTGAGCCACGCGACACCTGCCTGTTCATCTGCTTGATAATCGCCAGCTGAGCCGTGTGACACCTGCCTGCTCATCTGCTTGATAATAGCCAGCTGAGCCGCGTGACTCTTGCCTGCTCATCTGCTTGATAATCTCCAGGTGAGCCGCACGATACCTGCCTGCTCATCTGCTTGATAATCGCCAGCTGAGCCGCGCGACACCTGCCTGCTCATCTGCTTGATAATCGCCACCTGAGCTGCACGACACCTGCCTGCTCATCTTTTTGATAATCGCCAGCTGAGCCGCGTGACACCTGCCTGCTCATCTTTTTGATAATCGACAGCTGAGCCGCGTGACACCTGCCTGCTCATCTTTTTGATAATCGCGAGTTGAGCCCCGCGACACCTGAATGTTCATCTGCTTGATAATCGAAAACTGAACCGCGCGACACCTGCCTGCTCATCTGCTTGATATACGCGAGCTGAGCCGATCGACACCTGCCTGATCTTCTGCTTGACTGTGGCCAGCTGAGCCGCGTGACACCTGCCTGCTCATCTGCTTGTTAATCGACAGCTGAGCCGCGAGACACCTGCCTGCTCATCTGCTTGGTAATCGCCAGCTGAGCCGCGAGACACCTGCCTGCTCATCTGCTTGATGGTCGCAAGCGGAGTTGCGCGACACCTGCTTGCTCATCTGCTTGATTGTCGCCAGCTGAGCCGCGCGACACCTGCCTGCTCATCTGCTTGATATACGCCAGCTGAGCCGGGCGACACCTGCCTGTTCATCTGCTTGATAATCGCCAGCTGAGCCGCGCGACACCTGCCTGTTCATCTGCTTGATATACGCCAGTTGAGCCGCGTGACACCTGCCTGCTCTTCTGCTTGACTGTGGCCAGTTGAGCCACGTGACACCTGCCTGCTCATCTGCTTGATAATCGACAGCCGAACCGCGCGACACCTGTCTGCTCATCTGCTTGATAATCGCCAGCTGAGCCTCACGACACCTGCTTGTTCATCTGCTTGATAATCGAAAACTGAACCGTGCGACACCTGCCTGCTCATCTGCTTGATAATCGCCAGCTGAGCCCCGCGACACCTGCCTGCTCATCTGCTTCATATACGCCAGCTGAGCCGCGTGACACCTGCCTGTTTTTCTGCTTGACTGGGGCCACCTGAGCCGCGTGACACCTGCATGCTCATCTGCTTGATAATCGACAGCTGAGCCGTGCGACACCTGCCTGTTCATCTGCTTGATATTCGACAGCTGAGCCGCGAGACACCTGCCTGCTCATCTGCTTGGTAATCGACAGCTGAGCCGCGCGACACCTGCCTGCTCATCTGCTTGGTAATCGACAGCTGAGCCGCGAGACACCTACCTGCTCATCTACTTGGTAATCGACAACTGAGCCGCGAGACACCTGCCTGATCATCTGCTTGATAATTGCCACCTGAGCCGCGAGACACCTGCCTGCTCATCTGCTTGATAACTGCCACCTGAGCCACGCGACACCTTCCTGCTCATCTGCTTGATTGTCTCCAGCTGAGCCGCGCGTGACCTGCCTGCTCATCTGCTTGATATACGCCAGCTTACCGTGCGACACCTGCCTGCTCATCTATTTGATTGTATCCAGCTGAGCCGCGGAAGACCTGCCTGTTCATCTGTTTGATGATCAAAAACTGAGCCGCGTGACACCTGCCTGCTCATCTGCTTGATATACGCCAGCTCAGCCACGTGACACCTGCCTGCTCTTCTGCCTGATAATCGCCAGCGGAGCTGCTCGACACCTGCCTGATCATCTGCTTGATAATCGCCAGCTGAGCCACGCGACACCTGCCTGTTCATCTGCTTGATAATCGCCAGCTGAGCCATGTGACACCTGCCTGCTCATCTGCTTGATAATCCACAGCTGAGCCGCGTGACTCCTGCCTGCTCATCTGCTTGATAATCTCCAGGTGAGCCGCGCGATACCTGCCTGCTCATCTGCTTGATAATCGCCAGCTGAGCCGCGCGACACCTGCCTGCTCATCTGCTTGATAATCGCCAGGTGAGCCGCACGACACCTGCCTGCTCATCTTTTTGATAATCGCCAGCTGAGCCGCGCGACACCTGCCTGCTCATCTTTTTGATAATCGCCAGCTGAGCCCCGAGACACCTGCCCGCACATCTGCTTGATATACGCCAGTTGAGCCGCGCGACACCTGCCTGCTCTTTTGATTGACTGTGGCCAGCTGAGCCGCGTGACACCTGCCTGCTCATCTGCTTGATAATCGCCAGCTGAGCCGCGCGACACCTGCCTGCTCATCTGCTTGATAATCGCCAGGTGAGCCGCGCGACACCTGCCTGCTCATCTTTTTGATAATCGCCAGCTGAGCCGCGCGACACCTGCCTGCTCATCTTTTTGATAATCGACAGCTGAGCCGCGTGACACCTGCCTGCTCATCTTTTTGATAATCGCGAGTTGAGCCCCGCGACACCTGAATGTTCATCTGCTTGATAATCGAAAACTGAACCGCGCGACACCTGCCTGCTCATCTGCTTGATTGTCTCCAGCTGAGCCGCGCGAGACCTGCCTGCTCATCTGCTTGATATACGCCAGCTCTACCGTGCGTCACCTGCCTGCTCATCTATTTGATTATATCCAGCTGAGCCTCGGAAGACCTGCCTGTTCATCTGTTTGATGATCAAAAACTGAGCCACGTGACACCTGCCTGCTCATCTGCTTGATATACGCCAGCTCAGCCACGTGACACCTGCCTGCTCTTCTGCCTGATAATCGCCAGCGGAGCTGCTCGACACCTGCCTGATCATCTGCTTGATAATCGCCAGCTGAGCCACGCGACACCTGCCTGTTCATCTGCTTGATAATCGCCAGCTGAGCCACGTGACACCTGCCTGCTCATCTGCTTGATAATCCACAGCTGAGCCGCGTGACTCTTGCCTGCTCATCTGCTTGATAATCTCCAGGTGAGCCGCACGATACCTGCCTGGTCATCTGCTTGATAATCGCCAGCTGAGCCGCGCGACACCTGCCTGCTCATCTGCTTGATAATCGCCAGGTGAGCCGCGTGACACCTGCCTGCTCATCTTTTTGATAATCGCCAGCTGAGCCGCGCGACACCTGCCTGCTCATCTTTTTGATAATCGACAGCTGAGCCGCGTGACACCTGCCTGCTCATCTTTTTGATAATCGCGAGTTGAGCCCCGCGACACCTGAATGTTCATCTGCTTGATAATCGAAAACTGAACCGCGCGACACCTGCCTGCTCATCTGCTTGATATACGCGAGCTGAGCCGATCGACACCTGCCTGATCTTCTGCTTGACTGTGGCCAGCTGAGCCGCGTGACACCTGCCTGCTCATCTGCTTGTTAATCGACAGCTGAGCCGCGAGACACCTGCCTGCACATCTGCTTGGTAATCGCCAGCTGAGCCGCGCGACACCTGCCTGCTCATCTGCTTGATAATCGACAGTTGAGCCGCGAGACACCTGCCTGCTCATCTGCTTGATGGTCGCAAGCGGAGTTGCGCGACACCTGCTTGCTCATCTGCTTGATTGTCGCCAGCTGAGCCGCGCGACACCTGCCTGCTCATCTGCTTGATATACGCCAGCTGAGCCGGGCGACACCTGCCTGTTCATCTGCTTAATAATCGCCAGCTGAGCCGCGCGACACCTGCCTGTTCATCTGCTTGATATACGCCAGTTGAGCCGCGTGACACCTGCCTGCTCCTCTGCTTGACTGTGGCCAGCTGAGCCGCGTGACACCTGCCTGCTCATCTGCTTGATAATCGACAGCCGAACCGCGCGACACCTGTCTGCTCATCTGCTTGATAATCGCCAGCTGAGCCCCGCGACACCTGCCTGTTCATCTGCTTGATAATCGAAAACTGAACCGTGCGACACCTGCCTGCTCATCTGCTTGATAATCGCCAGCTGAGCCCCGCTACACCTGCCTGCTCATCTGCTTCATATACGCCAGCTGAGCCGTGCGACACCTGCCTGCTCTTCTGCTTGACTGGGGCCACCTGAGCCGCGTGACACCTGCATGCTCATCTGCTTGATAATCGACAGCTGAGCCGTGCGACACCTGCCTGTTCATCTGCTTGATAATCGACAGCTGAGCCGCGAGACACCTGCCTGCTCATCTGCTTGGTAATCGACAGCTGAGCCGCGCGACACCTGCCTGCTCATCTGCTTGGTAATCGACAGCTGAGCCGCGAGACACCTACCTGCTCATCTACTTGGTAATCGACAACTGAGCCGCGAGACACCTGCCTGATCATCTGCTTGATAATTGCCACCTGAGCCGCGAGACACCTGCCTGCTCATCTGCTTGATAACCGCCACCTGAGCCACGCGACACCTTCCTGCTCATCTGCTTGATTGTCTCCAGCTGAGCCGCGCGTGACCTGACTGCTCATCTGCTTGATATACGCCAGCTCTACCGTGCGACACCTGCCTGCTCATCTATTTGATTGTATCCAGCTGAGCCGCGGAAGACCTGCCTGTTCATCTGTTTGATGATCAAAAACTGAGCCGCGTGACACCTGCCTGCTCATCTGCTTGATATACGCCAGCTCAGCCACGTGACACCTGCCTGCTCTTCTGCCTGATAATCGCCAGCGGAGCTGCTCGACACCTGCCTGATCATCTGCTTGATAATCGCCAGCTGAGCCACGCGACACCTGCCTGTTCATCTGCTTGATAATCGCCAGCTGAGCCACGTGACACCTGCCTGCTCATCTGCTTGATAATCGACAGCTGAGCCGCGTGACTCCTGCCTGCTCATCTGCTTGATAATCTCCAGCTGAGCCGCGCGATACCTGCCTGCTCATCTGCTTGATAATCGCCAGCTGAGCCGCGCGACACCTGCCTGCTCATCTGCTTGATAATCGCCAGGTGAGCCGCACGACACCTGCCTGCTCATCTTTTTGATAATCGCCAGCTGAGCCGCGCGACACCTGCCTGCTCATCTTTTTGATAATCGCCAGCTGAGCCCCGAGACACCTGCCCGCACATCTGCTTGATATACGCCAGTTGAGCCGCGCAACACCTGCCTGCTCTTTTGATTGACTGTGACCAGCTGAGCCGCATGAGACCTGCCTGCTCATCTGCTTGATAATCGACAGCAGAGCCGCGCGATACCTGCCTGCTCATCTGATTGTTAATCGACAGCTGAGCCGCGAGACACCTGCCTGCTCATCTGCTTGGTAATCGACAGGTGAGCCGCGCGACACCTGCCTGCTCATCTGCTTGATAATCGAGTTGAGCCGCGCGACACCTGCCTGCTCATCTGCTTGATGGTCGCAAGCGGAGTTGCGCGACACCTACCTGCTCATCTGCTTGATTGTCGCCAGCTGAGCCACGCGACACCTGCCTGCTCATCTGCTTGATAATCCCCAGCTGAGCCCCGTGACACCTGCCTTTTCATCTGCTTGATAATCGAAAACTGAGCTGCGCGACACCTGCCTGCTCTTTTGATTGACTGTGACCAGCTGAGCCGCGTGACACCTGCCTGCTCATCTGCTTGATAATCGACAGCTGAGCCACGCGACACCTGCCTGCTCATCTGCTTGATAATCGACAGTTGAGCCGCGCGACACCTGCCTGCTCATCTGCTTGATAATCGACAGCTGAGCCACGCGACACCTGCCTGCTCATCTGCTTGATAATCGACAGCAGAGCCGCGCGACACCTGCCTGCTCATCTGCTTGATAATCGACAGTTGAGCCGCGCGACACCTGCCTGCTCATCTGCTTGAAGGTCGCAAGCGGAGCTGTGCGACACCTGCCAGCTCATCTGCTTGATTGTCGCCAGCTGAGCCGCGCGACACCTGCCTACTCATCTGCTTGACAATCCCCAGCTGAGCCGCGCGACACCTGCCTGTTCATCTGCTTGATAATCGAACTCTGAAATGCGCGACACCTGCCTGCTCATCTGCTTGATATACGCCAGGTGAGCCGCGTGACACCTGCCTGCTCTTCTGCTTGACTGTGGCCAGCTGAGCCGCGTGACACCTGCCTGCTAATCTGCTGGATATTCGACAGCTGAGCCGCGTGACACCTGCCTGCTCATCTGCTTGATAATCGTCAGCTGAGCCGCGCGACACCTGCCTGCTCATCTGCTGGATAATCGCCAGCTGAGCCGCGCGACACCTGCCTGCTCTTCTGCTTGACTGTGGCCAGCTGAACCGTGTGACATCTGCCTGCTCATCTTTTAGATAATCGACAGCTGAGCTGCGCGACACCTGCCTGCTCATCTTTTTGATAATCGCGAGCTGAGCCCCGCGACACCTGAATGTTCATCTGCTTGATAATCGAAAACTGAACCCCGCGACACCTGCCTGCTCATCTGCTTGATATACGCCAGCTGAGCCGATCGACACCTGCCTGCTCTTCTGCTTGACTGTGGCCAGCTGAGCCGCGTGACACCTGCCTGCTCATCTGCTTGATAATCGACAGCTGAGCCGCGAGACACCTGCCTGCTCATCTGCTTGGTAATCGCCAGCTGAGCCGCGCGACACCTGCCTGCTCATCTGCTTGATAATCGACAGTTGAGCCGCGCGACACCTGCCTGCTCATCTGCTTGATGGTCGCAAGCGGAGTTGCGCGACACCTGCCTGCTCATCTGCTTGATAATCGAAAACTGAGCTGCGCGACACCTGCCTGCTCATCTGCTTGATAAACGCCAGCTGAGCCGCACGACACCTGCCTGTTCTTCTGCTTGATTGTCGCCAGCTTAGCCGCGTGACACCTTCCTGCTCATCTGTTTGATTGTCGCCAGCTGAGCCGCGCGACACGTGCCTGCTCATCTGCTTGATATACGCCAGCTGAGCCGCGCGACACCTGCCTGTTCATCTGCTTGATAATCGCCAGCTGAGCCGCGCGACACCTGCCTGTTCATCTGCTTGATAATCGAAAACTGAGCCGCGCGACACCTGCCTACTCATCTGCTTGATAATCGACAGCTGAGCCGCGTGACCCCTGCCTGTTCATCTGCTTGATAATCGCCAGCTGAGACCCGCGACACCTGCCTGTTCATCTGCTTGATAATCGCCAGCTGAGCCGCGCGACACCTGCCTGCTCATCTTCTTGATTGTCGCAAGCGGAGCTGCGTGACACCTGACTGCTCATCTGCTTGATTGTCGCCAGCTGAGCCGCGCGACACCTGCCTACTCATCTGCTTGATAATCGCCAGCTGAGCCCCGTGACACCTGCCTGTTCATCTGCTTGATAATCGCCAGCTGAGCCGCGCGACACTTGCCTGTTCATCTGCTTGATAATCGCCAGCTGAGCCGCGCGACACCTGCCTGCTCATCTGCTTGATAATCGACAGCTGAGCCGCGCGACACCTGCCTGCTCATCTGCTTCATTGTCGCCAGCTGAGCTGCGCGACACCTGCCTGCTCATCTGCTTGATTGTCGCCAGCTGAGCTGCGCAACACCTGCCTGCTCAGCTGCTTGATAATCGCCACCTGAGCCGCGCGACACCTGCCTGCTCATTTGCTTGATAATCGACAGCTGAGCCACGCGACACCTGCCTGCTCATCTGCTTGATAATCGACAGCTGAGCCGCGCGACACCTGCCTGCTCATCTGCTTGATTGTCGCAAGCGGAGCTGCGCGACACCTGCCTGCTCATCTGCTTGATTGTCGCCAGCGGAGCTGCGCGACACCTGCCTGCTCATCTGCTTGATTGTCGCCAGCTGAGCCGCGCGACACCTGCCTACTCATCTGCTTGACAATCCCCAGCTGAGGCCCGCGACACCTGCCTGTTCATCTGCTTGATAATCGAAAACTGAGCCGCGAGACACCTGCCTGCTCATCTGCTTGATTGTCTCCAGCTGAGCCGCGCGATACCTGCCTGCTCATCTGCTTGATAAACGCCAGCTCTACCGCGCGACACCTGCCTGCTCATCTATTTGATTGTATCCAGTGAGCCGCGGAAGACCTGCCTGTTCATCTGTTTGATAATCAAAAACTGAGCCACGTGACACCTGCCTGCTCATCTGCTTGATATACGCCAGCTCAGCCACGTGACACCTGCCTGCTCTTCTGCCTGATAATCGCCAGCGGAGCTGCTCGACACCTGCCTGATCATCTGCTTGATAATCGCCAGCTGAGCCACGCGACACCTGCCTGTTCATCTGCTTGATAATCGCCAGCTGAGCCGCGTGACACCTGCCTGCTCATCTGCTTGATAATCCACAGCTGAGCCGCGCGACACTTGCCTGCTCATCTGCTTGATAATCGCCAGGTGAGCCGCGCGATACCTGCCTGCTCATCTGCTTGATAATCGCCAGCTGAGCCGCGCGACACCTGCCTGCTCATCTGCTTGATAATCGCCAGCTGAGCCGCGCGACACCTGCCTGCTCATCTTTTTGATAATCGCCAGCTGAGCCGCGCGACACCTGCCTGCTCATCTTTTCGATAATCGACAGCTGAGCCGCGCGACACCTGCCTGTTCATCTGCTTGATAATCGCGAGCTGAGCCGCGCGACACCTGCATGCTCATCTGCTTGATAATCGACAGCTGAACCGCGCGACACCTGCCTGCTCATCTGCTTGATTGTCGCCAGCTGAGCCGCGCGACACCTGCCTGCTCATCTGCTTGATTTTCGCCAGCTGTGCCGCGCGACACCTGCCTGTTCATCTTTTTGATAATCGACAGCTGAGCCCCGGGACACCTGCCTGTTCATCTGTTTGATAATCCCCTGCTGAGCCACGTGACACCTGCCTGTTCTTCTGCTTGATAATCGCCAGCGGAGCTGCTCGACACCTGCCTGCTCTTCTGCTTGATAATCGCCAGCTGAGCCGCGCGACACCTGCCTGATCATCTGCTTGATAATCGCCAGCTGAGCCACGTGACACCTGCCTGTTCATCTGCTTGATAATCGACAGCTGAGCCGCGTGACACCTGCCTGCTCATCTGCTTGATAATCTCCAGCTGAGCCGCGCGACACTTGCCTGCTCATCTGCTTGATAATCGCCAGGTGAGCCGCGCGACACCTGCCTGCTCATCTGCTTGATAATCGCCAGCTGAGCCGCGCGACACCTGCCTGCTCATCTGCTTGATAATCGCCAGGTGAGCCGCGCGACACCTGCCTGCTCATCTTTTTGATAATCGCCAGCTGAGCCGCGCGACACCTGCCTGCTCATCTTTTTGATAATCGCCAGCTGAGCCGCGCGACACCTGCCTGCTCATCTGCTTGATAATCGCCAGCTGAGCCGCGCGACACCTGCCTGCTCATCTGCTTGATTGTCGCCAGCTGAGCCGCGCGAGACCTGCCTGCTCATCTGCTTGATAATCGACAGCTGAGCCGCGCGACACCTGCCTGCTCATCTGCTTGATTATCGACAGCTGAGCCGCGCGACACCTGCCTGCTCATCTGCTTGGTAATCGACAGCTGAGCCGCGCGACACCTGCCTGCTCATCTGCTTGATATTCGCCAGCTGAGCCGCGCGACACCTGCCTGCTCATCTGCTTGATAATCGCCAGCGGAGCTGCGCGACACCTGCCTGCTCATCTGCTTGATTGTCGCCAGCTGAGCCGCGCGACACCTGCCTGCTCATCTGCTTGATAATCGCCAGCTGAGCCGCGTGACACCTGCCTGCTCATCTGCTTGATAATCGACAGCTGAGCCGCGCGACACCTGCCTGCTCATCTGCTTGATAGTCGCCAGCTGAGCCGCGCGACACCTGCCTGCTCATCTGCTTGATAATCGACAGCTGAGCCGCGCGACACCTGCCTGCTCATCTGCTTGATAATCGACAGGTGAGCCACGCGACACCTGCCTGCTCATCTGCTTGATAATCGCCAGCTGAGCCGCGCGACACCTGCCTGCTCATCTGCTTGATAATCGACAGCTGAGCCGCGCGACACCTGCCTGCTCATCTGCTTGATAATCGCCAGATGAGCCGCGCGACACCTGCATGTTCATCTGCTTGATAATCGACAGCTGAGCCGCGCGACACCTGCCTGCTCATCTGCTTGATTGTCGCCAGCTGAGCCGCGCGACACCTGCCTGCTCATCTGCTTGATAATCGCCAGCTGAGCCGCGCGACACCTGCCTGCTCATCTGCTTGATAATCGACCGCTGAGCCGCGCGACACCTGCCTGTTCATCTGCTTGATTATCGACAGCTGAGCCGCGTGACACCTGCCTGCTCATCTGCCTGATAGTCGCCAGCTCAGCCGCGTGACACCTGCCTGTTCATCTGCTTGATAATCGCCAGCTGAGCCGCGCGACACCTGCCTGCTCATCTGCTTGATAATCGCCAGCTGAGCCGCGCGACACCTGCCTGCTCATCTGCTTGATAATCGCCAGCTGAGCCACTCGACACCTGCCTGCTCATCTGCTTGATAATGGACAGCTGAGCCGCGTGACACCTGCCTGCTCATCTGCTTGATAATCGCCAGCTGAGCCGCACGACACCTGCCTGCTCATCTTTTTGATAATCGCCAGTTGAGCCGCGCGACACCTGCCTGCTCATCTGCTTGATAATCGCCAGCTGAGCCGCGCGACACCTGCCTGCTCATCTGCTTGATACTCGCCAGCTGAGCCGCGCGACACCTGCCTGCTCATCTGCTTGATACTCGCCAGCTGAGCCGCGTGACACCTGCCTGCTCATCTGCTTGATAATCGCCAGCTGAGCCGCGCGACACCTGCCTGCTCATCTGCTTGATAATCGCCAGCTGAGCCGCGCGACACCTGCCTGCTCATCTGCTTGATAATCGCCAGCTGAGCCGCGCGACACCTGCCTGCTCATCTGCTTGATACTCGCCAGCTGAGCCGCGCGACACCTGCCTGCTCATCTGCCTGATAATCGCCAGCTGAGCCGCGCGACACCTGCCTGCTCATCTGCTTGATATACGCCAGCTGAGCCGCGCGACACCTGCCTGCTCTTCTGCTTGATAGTCGCCAGCTGAGCCGCGTGACACCTGCCTGCTCATCTGCTTGATACTCGCCAGCTGAGCCGCGCGACACCTGCCTGCTCATCTGCCTGATACTCGCCAGCTGAGCCGCGCGACACCTGCCTGCTCATCTGCTTGATAATCGCCAGCTGAGCCACGCGACACCTGCCTGCTCATCTGCCTGATACTCGACAGCTGAGCCGCGCGACACCTGCCTGCTCATCTGCTTGATAATCGCCAGCTGAGCCGCGCGACACCTGCCTGTTCATCTGCTTGATAATCGCCAGCTGAGCCGCGCGACACCTGCCTGCTCATCTGCTTGATACTCGCCAGCTGAGCCGCGCGACACCTGCCTGCTCATCTGCCTGATACTCGCCAGCTGAGCCGCGCGACACCTGCCTGCTCATCTGCCTGATACTCGCCAGCTGAGCCGCGCGACACCTGCCTGCTCATCTGCCTGATACTCGCCAGCTGAGCCGCGCGACACCTGCCTGCTCATCTGCCTGATACTCGCCAGCTGAGCCGCGACACCTGCCTGCTCATCTGCCTGATACTCGCCAGCTGAGCCGCGCGACACCTGCCTGCTCATCTGCCTGATACTCGCCAGCTGAGCCGCGCGACACCTGCCTGCTCATCTGCCTGATACTCGCCAGCTGAGCCGCGCGACACCTGCCTGCTCATCTGCCTGATACTCGCCAGCTGAGCCGCGCGACACCTGCCTGCTCATCTGCCTGATACTCGCCAGCTGAGCCGCGCGACACCTGCCTGCTCATCTGCCTGATACTCGCCAGCTGAGCCGCGCGACACCTGCCTGCTCATCTGCCTGATACTCGCCAGCTGAGCCGCGCGACACCTGCCTGCTCATCTGCCTGATACTCGCCAGCTGAGCCGCGCGACACCTGCCTGCTCATCTGCCTGATACTCGCCAGCTGAGCCGCGCGACACCTACCTGCTCATCTGCCTGATACTCGCCAGCTGAGCCGCGCGACACCTGCCTGCTCATCTGCCTGATACTCGCCAGCTGAGCCGCGCGACACCTGCCTGCTCATCTGCCTGATACTCGCCAGCTGAGCCGCGCGACACCTGCCTACTCATCTGCTTGATACTCGCCAGCTGAGCCGCGCGACACCTGCCTGCTCATCTGCCTGATACTCGCCAGCTGAGCCGCGCGACACCTGCCTGCTCATCTGCCTGATACTCGCCAGCTGAGCCGCGCGACACCTGCCTGCTCATCTGCCTGATACTCGCCAGCTGAGCCGCGCGACACCTGCCTGCTCATCTGCCTGATACTCGCCAGCTGAGCCGCGCGACACCTGCCTGCTCATCTGCCTGATACTCGCCAGCTGAGCCGCGCGACACCTGCCTGCTCATCTGCCTGATACTCGCCAGCTGAGCCGCGCGACACCTGCCTGCTCATCTGCCTGATACTCGCCAGCTGAGCCGCGCGACACCTGCCTGCTCATCTGCCTGATACTCGCCAGCTGAGCCGCGCGACACCTGCCTGCTCATCTGCCTGATACTCGCCAGCTGAGCCGCGCGACACCTGCCTGCTCATCTGCCTGATACTCGCCAGCTGAGCCGCGCGACACCTGCCTGCTCATCTGCCTGATACTCGCCAGCTGAGCCGCGCGACACCTGCCTGCTCATCTGCCTGATACTCGCCAGCTGAGCCGCGCGACACCTGCCTGCTCATCTGCCTGATACTCGCCAGCTGAGCCGCGCGACACCTGCCTGCTCATCTGCCTGATACTCGCCAGCTGAGCCGCGCGACACCTGCCTGCTCATCTGCCTGATACTCGCCAGCTGAGCCGCGCGACACCTGCCTGCTCATCTGCCTGATACTCGCCAGCTGAGCCGCGCGACACCTGCCTGCTCATCTGCCTGATACTCGCCAGCTGAGCCGCGCGACACCTGCCTGCTCATCTGCCTGATACTCGCCAGCTGAGCCGCGCGACACCTGCCTGCTCATCTGCCTGATACTCGCCAGCTGAGCCGCGCGACACCTGCCTGCTCATCTGCTTGATACTCGCCAGCTGAGCCGCGCGACACCTGCCTGCTCATCTGCCTGATACTCGCCAGCTGAGCCGCGCGACACCTGCCTGCTCATCTGCCTGATACTCGCCAGCTGAGCCGCGCGACACCTGCCTGCTCATCTGCCTGATACTCGCCAGCTGAGCCGCGCGACACCTGCCTGCTCATCTGCCTGATACTCGCCAGCTGAGCCGCGCGACACCTGCCTGCTCATCTGCCTGATACTCGCCAGCTGAGCCGCGCGACACCTGCCTGCTCATCTGCCTGATACTCGCCAGCTGAGCCGCGCGACACCTGCCTGCTCATCTGCCTGATACTCGCCAGCTGAGCCGCGCGACACCTGCCTGCTCATCTGCCTGATCCTCGCCAGCTGAGCCGCGCGACACCTGCCTGCTCATCTGCCTGATCATCGCCAGCTGAGCCGCGCGACACCTGCCTGCTCATCTGCCTGATACTCGCCAGCTGAGCCGCGCGACACCTGCCTGCTCATCTGCCTGATACTCGCCAGCTGAGCCGCGCGACACCTGCCTGCTCATCTGCCTGATACTCGCCAGCTGAGCCGCGCGACACCTGCCTGCTCATCTGCCTGATACTCGCCAGCTGAGCCGCGCGACACCTGCCTGCTCATCTGCCTGATAATCGCCAGCTGAGCCGCGCGACACCTGCCTGCTCATCTGCCTGATACTCGCCAGCTGAGCCGCGCGACACCTGCCTGCTCATCTGCCTGATACTCGCCAGCTGAGCCGCGCGACACCTGCCTGCTCATCTGCCTGATACTCGCCAGCTGAGCCGCGCGACACCTGCCTGCTCATCTGCCTGATACTCGCCAGCTGAGCCGCGCGACACCTGCCTGCTCATCTGCCTGATACTCGCCAGCTGAGCCGCGCGACACCTGCCTGCTCATCTGCCTGATACTCGCCAGCTGAGCCGCGCGACACCTGCCTGCTCATCTGCCTGATAATCGCCAGCTGAGCCGCGCGACACCTGCCTGCTCATCTGCCTGATACTCGCCAGCTGAGCCGCGCGACACCTGCCTGCTCATCTGCCTGATACTCGCCAGCTGAGCCGCGCGACACCTGCCTGCTCATCTGCCTGATACTCGCCAGCTGAGCCGCGCGACACCTGCCTGCTCATCTGCCTGATACTCGCCAGCTGAGCCGCGCGACACCTGCCTGCTCATCTGCCTGATACTCGCCAGCTGAGCCGCGCGACACCTGCCTGCTCATCTGCCTGATACTCGCCAGCTGAGCCGCGCGACACCTGCCTGCTCATCTGCCTGATACTCGCCAGCTGAGCCGCGCGACACCTGCCTGCTCATCTGCTTGATAATCGCCAGCTGAGCCGCGCGACACCTGCCTGCTCATCTGCTTGATATACGCCAGCTGAGCTGCGCGACACCTGCCTGCTCATCTGCTTGATACTCGCCAGCTGAGCCGCGCGACACCTGCCTGCTCATCTGCCTGATACTCGCCAGCTGAGCCGCGCGACACCTGCCTGCTCATCTGCCTGATACTCGCCAGCTGAGCCGCGCGACACCTGCCTGCTCATCTGCCTGATACTCGCCAGCTGAGCCGCGCGACACCTGCCTGCTCATCTGCCTGATACTCGCCAGCTGAGCCGCGCGACACCTGCCTGCTCATCTGCCTGATACTCGCCAGCTGAGCCGCGCGACACTTGCCTGCTCATCTGCCTGATACTCGCCAGCTGAGCCGCGCGACACTTGCCTGCTCATCTGCCTGATACTCGCCAGCTGAGCCGCGCGACACCTGCCTGCTCATCTGCTTGTTACTCGCCAGCTGAGCCGCGCGACACCTGCCTGCTCATCTGCCTGATACTCGCCAGCTGAGCCGCGCGACACCTGCCTGCTCATCTGCCTGATACTCGCCAGCTGAGCCGCGCGACACCTGCCTGCTCATCTGCCTGATACTCGCCAGCTGAGCCGCGCGACACCTGCCTGCTCATCTGCCTGATACTCGCCAGCTGAGCCGCGCGACACCTGCCTGCTCATCTGCCTGATACTCGCCAGCTGAGCCGCGCGACACCTGCCTGCTCATCTGCCTGATACTCGCCAGCTGAGCCGCGCGACACCTGCCTGCTCATCTGCCTGATACTCGCCAGCTGAGCCGCGCGACACCTGCCTGCTCATCTGCCTGATACTCGCCAGCTGAGCCGCGCGACACCTGCCTGCTCATCTGCTTGATACTCGCCAGCTGAGCCGCGCGACACCTGCCTGCTCATCTGCCTGATACTCGCCAGCTGAGCCGCGCGACACCTGCCTGCTCATCTGCCTGATACTCGCCAGCTGAGCCGCGCGACACCTGCCTGCTCATCTGCCTGATACTCGCCAGCTGAGCCGCGCGACACCTGCCTGCTCATCTGCTTGATACTCGCCAGCTGAGCCGCGCGACACCTGCCTGCTCATCTGCCTGATACTCGCCAGCTGAGCCGCGCGACACCTGCCTGCTCATCTGCCTGATACTCGCCAGCTGAGCCGCGCGACACCTGCCTGCTCATCTGCCTGATACTCGCCAGCTGAGCCGCGCGACACCTGCCTGCTCATCTGCCTGATACTCGCCAGCTGAGCCGCGCGACACCTGCCTGCTCATCTGCCTGATACTCGCCAGCTGAGCCGCGCGACACCTGCCTGCTCATCTGCCTGATACTCGCCAGCTGAGCCGCGCGACACCTGCCTGCTCATCTGCCTGATACTCGCCAGCTGAGCCGCGCGACACCTGCGTGCTCATCTGCCTGATAATCGCCAGGTGAGCCGCGTGACACCTTCCTGCTCATCTGCTTGATACTCGCGAGCTGAGCCGCGCGACACCTGCCTGCTCATCTGCCTGATACTCGCCAGCTGAGCCGCGCGACACCTGCCTGCTCATCTGCCTGATACTCTCCAGCTGAGCCGCGCGACACCTGCCTGCTCATCTGCCTGATACTCGCCAGCTGAGCCGCGCGACACCTGCCTGCTCATCTGCCTGATACTCGCCAGCTGAGCCGCGCGACACCTGCCTGCTCATCTGCCTGATACTCGCCAGCTGAGCCGCGCGACACCTGCCTGCTCATCTGCCTGATACTCGCCAGCTGAGCCGCGCGACACCTGCCTGCTCATCTGCCTGATACTCGCCAGCTGAGCCGCGCGACACCTGCCTGCTCATCTGCCTGATACTCGCCAGCTGAGCCGCGCGACACCTGCCTGCTCATCTGCCTGATACTCGCCAGCTGAGCCGCGCGACACCTGCCTGCTCATCTGCCTGATAATCGCCAGCTGAGCCGCGCGACACCTGCCTGCTCATCTGCCTGATAATCGCCAGCTGAGCCGCGCGACACCTGCCTGCTCATCTGCCTGATACTCGCCAGCTGAGCCGCGCGACACCTGCCTGCTCATCTGCCTGATACTCGCCAGCTGAGCCGCGCGACACCTGCCTGCTCATCTGCCTGATACTCGCCAGCTGAGCCGCGCGACACCTGCCTGCTCATCTGCCTGATACTCGCCAGCTGAGCCGCGCGACACCTGCCTGCTCATCTGCCTGATACTCGCCAGCTGAGCCGCGCGACACCTGCCTGCTCATCTGCCTGATACTCGCCAGCTGAGCCGCGCGACACCTGCCTGCTCATCTGCCTGATACTCGCCAGCTGAGCCGCGCGACACCTGCCTGCTCATCTGCCTGATACTCGCCAGCTGAGCCGCGCGACACCTGCCTGCTCATCTGCCTGATACTCGCCAGCTGAGCCGCGCGACACCTGCCTGCTCATCTGCCTGATACTCGCCAGCTGAGCCGCGCGACACCTGCCTGCTCATCTGCCTGATACTCGCCAGCTGAGCCGCGCGACACCTGCTTGCTCATCTGCCTGATAATCGCCAGCTGAGCCGCGCGACACCTGCCTGCTCATGTGCCTGATACTCGCCAGCTGAGCCGCGCGACACCTGCCTGCTCATCTGCCTGATACTCGCCAGCTGAGCCGCGCGACACCTGCCTGCTCATCTGCCTGATACTCGCCAGCTGAGCCGCGCGACACCTGCCTGCTCAGCTGCCTGATAATCGCCAGCTGAGCCGCGCGACACCTGCCTGCTCATCTGCCTGATACTCGCCAGCTGAGCCGCGCGACACCTGCCTGCTCATCTGCCTTATACTCGCCAGCTGAGCCGTGGGACACCTGCCTGCTCATCTGCCTGATACTCGCCAGCTGAGCCGCGCGACACCTGCCTGCTCATCTGCCTGATACTCGCCAGCTGAGCCGCGCGACACCTGCCTGCTCATCTGCCTGATACTCGCCAGCTGAGCCGCGCGACACCTGCCTGCTCATCTGCCTGATACTCGCCAGCTGAGCCGCGCGACACCTGCCTGCTCATCTGCCTGATACTCGCCAGCTGAGCCGCGCGACACCTGCCTGCTCATCTGCCTGATACTCGCCAGCTGAGCCGCGCGACACCTGCCTGCTCATCTGCCTGATACTCGCCAGCTGAGCCGCGCGACACCTGCCTGCTCATCTGCCTGATACTCGCCAGCTGAGCCGCGCGACACCTGCCTGCTCATCTGCCTGATACTCGCCAGCTGAGCCGCGCGACACCTGCCTGCTCATCTGCCTGATACTCGCCAGCTGAGCCGCGCGACACCTGCCTGCTCATCTGCCTGATACTCGCCAGCTGAGCCGCGCGACACCTGCCTGCTCATCTGCCTGATACTCGCCAGCTGAGCCGCGCGACACCTGCCTGCTCATCTGCCTGATACTCGCCAGCTGAGCCGCGCGACACCTGCCTGCTCATCTGCCTGATAATCGCCAGCTGAGCCGCGCGACACCTGCCTGCTCATCTGCCTGATACTCGCCAGCTGAGCCGCGCGACACCTGCCTGCTCATCTGCCTGATACTCGCCAGCTGAGCCGCGCGACACCTGCCTGCTCATCTGCCTGATACTCGCCAGCTGAGCCGCGCGACACCTGCCTGCTCATCTGCCTGATACTCGCCAGCTGAGCCGCGCGACACCTGCCTGCTCATCTGCCTGATACTCGCCAGCTGAGCCGCGCGACACCTGCCTGCTCATCTGCCTGATACTCGCCAGCTGAGCCGCGCGACACCTGCCTGCTCATCTGCCTGATACTCGCCAGCTGAGCCGCGCGACACCTGCCTGCTCATCTGCCTGATACTCGCCAGCTGAGCCGCGCGACACCTGCCTGCTCATCTGCCTGATACTCGCCAGCTGAGCCGCGCGACACCTGCCTGCTCATCTGCCTGATACTCGCCAGCTGAGCCGCGCGACACCTGCCTGCTCATCTGCCTGATAATCGCCAGCTGAGCCGCGCGACACCTGCCTGCTCATCTGCCTGATACTCGCCAGCTGAGCCGCGCGACACCTGCCTGCTCATCTGCCTGATACTCGCCAGCTGAGCCGCGCGACACCTGCCTGCTCATCTGCCTGATACTCGCCAGCTGAGCCGCGCGACACCTGCCTGCTCAGCTGCCTGATAATCGCCAGCTGAGCCGCGCGACACCTGCCTGCTCATCTGCCTGATACTCGCCAGCTGAGCCGCGCGACACCTGCCTGCTCATCTGCCTGATACTCGCCAGCTGAGCCGCGCGACACCTGCCTGCTCATCTGCCTGATACTCGCCAGCTGAGCCGCGCGACACCTGCCTGCTCATCTGCCTGATACTCGCCAGCTGAGCCGCGCGACACCTGCCTGCTCATCTGCCTGATACTCGCCAGCTGAGCCGCGCGACACCTGCCTGCTCATCTGCCTGATACTCGCCAGCTGAGCCGCGCGACACCTGCCTGCTCATCTGCCTGATACTCGCCAGCTGAGCCGCGCGACACCTGCCTGCTCATCTGCCTGATACTCGCCAGCTGAGCCGCGCGACACCTGCCTGCTCATCTGCCTGATACTCGCCAGCTGAGCCGCGCGACACCTGCCTGCTCATCTGCCTGATACTCGCCAGCTGAGCCGCGCGACACCTGCCTGCTCATCTGCCTGATACTCGCCAGCTGAGCCGCGCGACACCTGCCTGCTCATCTGCCTGATACTCGCCAGCTGAGCCGCGCGACACCTGCCTGCTCATCTGCCTGATACTCGCCAGCTGAGCCGCGCGACACCTGCCTGCTCATCTGCCTGATACTCGCCAGCTGAGCCGCGCGACACCTGCCTGCTCATCTGCCTGATACTCGCCAGCTGAGCCGCGCGACACCTGCCTGCTCATCTGCCTGATACTCGCCAGCTGAGCCGCGCGACACCTGCCTGCTCATCTGCCTGATACTCGCCAGCTGAGCCGCGCGACACCTGCCTGCTCATCTGCCTGATACTCGCCAGCTGAGCCGCGCGACACCTGCCTGCTCATCTGCCTGATACTCGCCAGCTGAGCCGCGCGACACCTGCCTGCTCATCTGCCTGATACTCGCCAGCTGAGCCGCGCGACACCTGCCTGCTCATCTGCCTGATAATCGCCAGCTCAGCGGTGGGACACCTGCCTGCTCATCTGCCTGATACTCGCCAGCTGAGCCGCGCGACACCTGCCTGCTCATCTGCCTGATACTCGCCAGCTGAGCCGCGCGACACCTGCCTGCTCATCTGCTTGATACTCGCCAGCTGAGCCGCGCGACACCTGCCTGCTCATCTGCCTGATACTCGCCAGCTGAGCCGCGCGACACCTGCCTGCTCATCTGCCTGATACTCGCCAGCTGAGCCGCGCGACACCTGCCTGCTCATCTGCCTGATACTCGCCAGCTGAGCCGCGCGACACCTGCCTGCTCATCTGCCTGATACTCGCCAGCTGAGCCGCGCGACACCTGCCTGCTCATCTGCCTGATACTCGCCAGCTGAGCCGCGCGACACCTGCCTGCTCATCTGCCTGATACTCGCCAGCTGAGCCGCGCGACACCTGCCTGCTCATCTGCCTGATACTCGCCAGCTGAGCCGCGCGACACCTGCCTGCTCATCTGCCTGATACTCGCCAGCTGAGCCGCGCGACACCTGCCTGCTCATCTGCCTGATACTCGCCAGCTGAGCCGCGCGACACCTGCCTGCTCATCTGCCTGATACTCGCCAGCTGAGCCGCGCGACACCGGCCTGCTCATCTGCTTGATACTCGCCAGCTGAGCCGCGAGACACCTGCCTGCTCATCTGCCTGATACTCGCCAGCTGAGCCGCGCGACACCTGCCTGCTCATCTGCCTGATACTCGCCAGCTGAGCCGCGCGACACCTGCATGCTCATCTGCCTGATACTCGCCAGCTGAGCCGCGCGACACCTGCCTGCTCATCTGCCTGATACTCGCCAGCTGAGCCGCGCGACACCTGCCTGCTCATCTGCCTGATACTCGCCAGCTGAGCCGCGCGACACCTGCCTGCTCATCTGCCTGATACTCGCCAGCTGAGCCGCGCGACACCTGCCTGCTCATCTGCCTGATACTCGCCAGCTGAGCCGCGCGACACCTGCCTGCTCATCTGCCTGATACTCGCCAGCTGAGCCGCGCGACACCTGCCTGCTCATCTGCCTGATACTCGCCAGCTGAGCCGCGCGACACCTGCCTGCTCATCTGCCTGATACTCGCCAGCTGAGCCGCGCGACACCTGCCTGCTCATCTGCCTGATACTCGCCAGCTGAGCCGCGCGACACCTGCCTGCTCATCTGCCTGATACTCGCCAGCTGAGCCGCGCGACACCTGCCTGCTCATCTGCCTGATACTCGCCAGCTGAGCCGCGCGACACCTGCCTGCTCATCTGCTTGATACTCGCCAGCTGAGCCGCGCGACACCTGCCTGCTCATCTGCCTGATACTCGCCAGCTGAGCCGCGCGACACCTGCCTGCTCATCTGCCTGATACTCGCCAGCTGAGCCGCGCGACACCTGCCTGCTCATCTGCCTGATACTCGCCAGCTGAGCCGCGCGACACCTGCCTGCTCATCTGCCTGATACTCGCCAGCTGAGCCGCGCGACACCTGCCTGCTCATCTGCCTGATACTCGCCAGCTGAGCCGCGCGACACCTGCCTGCTCATCTGCCTGATACTCGCCAGCTGAGCCGCGCGACACCTGCCTGCTCATCTGCCTGATACTCGCCAGCTGAGCCGCGCGACACCTGCCTGCTCATCTGCCTGATACTCGCCAGCTGAGCCGCGCGACACCTGCCTGCTCATCTGCCTGATACTCGCCAGCTGAGCCGCGCGACACCTGCCTGCTCATCTGCCTGATACTCGCCAGCTGAGCCGCGCGACACCTGCCTGCTCATCTGCCTGATACTCGCCAGCTGAGCCGCGCGACACCTGCCTGCTCATCTGCCTGATACTCGCCAGCTGAGCCGCGCGACACCTGCCTGCTCATCTGCCTGATACTCGCCAGCTGAGCCGCGCGACACCTGCCTGCTCATCTGCTTGATACTCGCCAGCTGAGCCGCGCGACACCTGCCTGCTCATCTGCCTGATACTCGCCAGCTGAGCCGCGCGACACCTGCCTGCTCATCTGCCTGATACTCGCCAGCTGAGCCGCGCGACACCTGCCTGCTCATCTGCCTGATACTCGCCAGCTGAGCCGCGCGACACCTGCCTGCTCATCTGCCTGATACTCGCCAGCTGAGCCGCGCGACACCTGCCTGCTCATCTGCCTGATACTCGCCAGCTGAGCCGCGCGACACCTGCCTGCTCATCTGCCTGATACTCGCCAGCTGAGCCGCGCGACACCTGCCTGCTCATCTGCCTGATACTCGCCAGCTGAGCCGCGCGACACCTGCCTGCTCATCTGCTTGATACTCGCCAGCTGAGCCGCGCGACACCTGCCTGCTCATCTGCCTGATACTCGCCAGCTGAGCCGCGCGACACCTGCCTGCTCATCTGCCTGATACTCGCCAGCTGAGCCGCGCGACACCTGCCTGCTCATCTGCCTGATACTCGCCAGCTGAGCCGCGCGACACCTGCCTGCTCATCTGCTTGATACTCGCCAGCTGAGCCGCGCGACACCTGCCTGCTCATCTGCCTGATACTCGCCAGCTGAGCCGCGCGACACCTGCCTGCTCATCTGCCTGATACTCGCCAGCTGAGCCGCGCGACACCTGCCTGCTCATCTGCCTGATACTCGCCAGCTGAGCCGCGCGACACCTGCCTGCTCATCTGCCTGATACTCGCCAGCTGAGCCGCGCGACACCTGCCTGCTCATCTGCCTGATACTCGCCAGCTGAGCCGCGCGACACCTGCCTGCTCATCTGCCTGATACTCGCCAGCTGAGCCGCGCGACACCTGCCTGCTCATCTGCCTGATACTCGCCAGCTGAGCCGCGCGACACCTGCCTGCTCATCTGCCTGATACTCGCCAGCTGAGCCGCGCGACACCTGCCTGCTCATCTGCCTGATACTCGCCAGCTGAGCCGCGCGACACCTGCCTGCTCATCTGCCTGATACTCGCCAGCTGAGCCGCGCGACACCTGCCTGCTCAGCTGCCTGATAATCGCCAGCTGAGCCGCGCGACACCTGCCTGCTCATCTGCCTGATACTCGCCAGCTGAGCCGCGCGACACCTGCCTGCTCATCTGCCTGATACTCGCCAGCTGAGCCGCGCGACACCTGCCTGCTCATCTGCCTGATACTCGCCAGCTGAGCCGCGCGACACCTGCCTGCTCATCTGCCTGATAATCGCCAGCTGAGCCGCGCGACACCTGCCTGCTCATCTGCCTGATACTCGCCAGCTGAGCCGCGCGACACCTGCCTGCTCATCTGCCTGATACTCGCCAGCTGAGCCGCGCGACACCTGCCTGCTCATCTGCCTGATACTCGCCAGCTGAGCCGCGCGACACCTGCCTGCTCATCTGCCTGATACTCGCCAGCTGAGCCGCGCGACACCTGCCTGCTCATCTGCCTGATACTCGCCAGCTGAGCCGCGCGACACCTGCCTGCTCATCTGCCTGATACTCGCCAGCTGAGCCGCGCGACACCTGCCTGCTCATCTGCCTGATACTCGCCAGCTGAGCCGCGCGACACCTGCCTGCTCATCTGCCTGATACTCGCCAGCTGAGCCGCGCGACACCTGCCTGCTCATCTGCCTGATACTCGCCAGCTGAGCCGCGCGACACCTGCCTGCTCATCTGCCTGATACTCGCCAGCTGAGCCGCGCGACACCTGCCTGCTCATCTGCCTGATACTCGCCAGCTGAGCCGCGCGACACCTGCCTGCTCATCTGCCTGATACTCGCCAGCTGAGCCGCGCGACACCTGCCTGCTCATCTGCCTGATACTCGCCAGCTGAGCCGCGCGACACCTGCCTGCTCATCTGCTTGATACTCGCCAGCTGAGCCGCGCGACACCTGCCTGCTCATCTGCTTGATACTCGCCAGCTGAGCCGCGCGACACCTGCCTGCTCATCTGCCTGATACTCGCCAGCTGAGCCGCGCGACACCTGCCTGCTCATCTGCCTGATACTCGCCAGCTGAGCCGCGCGACACCTGCCTGCTCATCTGCCTGATAATCGCCAGCTGAGCCGCGCGACACCTGCCTGCTCATCTGCCTGATACTCGCCAGCTGAGCCGCGCGACACCTGCCTGCTCATCTGCCTGATACTCGCCAGCTGAGCCGCGCGACACCTGCCTGCTCATCTGCCTGATACTCGCCAGCTGAGCCGCGCGACACCTGCCTGCTCATCTGCCTGATACTCGCCAGCTGAGCCGCGCGACACCTGCCTGCTCATCTGCCTGATACTCGCCAGCTGAGCCGCGCGACACCTGCCTGCTCATCTGCCTGATACTCGCCAGCTGAGCCGCGCGACACCTGCCTGCTCATCTGCCTGATACTCGCCAGCTGAGCCGCGCGACACCTGCCTGCTCATCTGCCTGATACTCGCCAGCTGAGCCGCGCGACACCTGCCTGCTCATCTGCCTGATACTCGCCAGCTGAGCCGCGCGACACCTGCCTGCTCATCTGCCTGATACTCGCCAGCTGAGCCGCGCGACACCTGCCTGCTCATCTGCCTGATACTCGCCAGCTGAGCCGCGCGACACCTGCCTGCTCATCTGCCTGATACTCGCCAGCTGAGCCGCGCGACACCTGCCTGCTCATCTGCCTGATACTCGCCAGCTGAGCCGCGCGACACCTGCCTGCTCATCTGCCTGATACTCGCCAGCTGAGCCGCGCGACACCTGCCTGCTCATCTGCCTGATACTCGCCAGCTGAGCCGAGCGACACCTGCCCTCTCATCTGCCTGATACTCGCCAGCTGAGTCGCGCGACACCTGCCTGCTCATCTGCCTGATACTCGCCAGCTGAGCCCCGCGACACCTGCCTAGTCATCTGCCTGATAATCGCCAGCTGAGCCGCGCGACACTTGCCTGCTCATCTGCCTGATAATCGCCAGCTGAGCCGCGCGACACCTGCCTGCTCATCTGCCTGATACTCGCCAGCTGAGCCGCGCGACACCTGCCTGCTCATCTGCCTAATACTCGCCAGCTGAGCCGCGCGACACCTGCCTGCTCATCTGCCTGATACTCGCCAGCTGAGCCGCGCGACACCTGCCTGCTCATCTGCCTGATACTCGCCAGCTGAGCCGCGCGACACCTGCCTGCTCATCTGCCTGATACTCGCCAGCTGAGCCGCGCGACACCTGCCTGCTCATCTGCCTGATACTCGCCAGCTGAGCCGCGCGACACCTGCCTGCTCATCTGCCTGATACTCGCCAGCTGAGCCGCGCGACACCTGCCTGCTCATCTGCCTGATACTCGCCAGCTGAGCCGCGCGACACCTGCCTGCTCATCTGCCTTATACTCGCCAGCTGAGCCGCGCGACACCTGCCTGCTCATCTGCCTGATACTCGCCAGCTGAGCCGCGCGACACCTGCCTGCTCATCTGCCTGATACTCGCCAGCTGAGCCGCGCGACACCTGCCTGCTCATCTGCCTGATACTCGCCAGCTGAGCCGCGCGACACCTGCCTGCTCATCTGCCTGATACTCGCCAGCTGAGCCGCGCGACACCTGCCTGCTCATCTGCCTGATACTCGCCAGCTGAGCCGCGCGACACCTGCCTGCTCATCTGCCTGATACTCGCCAGCTGAGCCGCGCGACACCTGCCTGCTCATCTGCCTGATACTCGCCAGCTGAGCCGCGCGACACCTGCCTGCTCATCTGCCTGATACTCGCCAGCTGAGCCGCGCGACACCTGCCTGCTCATCTGCCTGATACTCGCCAGCTGAGCCGCGCGACACCTGCCTGCTCATCTGCCTGATACTCGCCAGCTGAGCCGCGCGACACCTGCCTGCTCATCTGCCTGATACTCGCCAGCTGAGCCGCGCGACACCTGCCTGCTCATCTGCCTGATACTCGCCAGCTGAGCCGCGCGACACCTGCCTGCTCATCTGCCTGATACTCGCCAGCTGAGCCGCGCGACACCTGCCTGCTCATCTGCCTGATACTCGCCAGCTGAGCCGCGCGACACCTGCCTGCTCATCTGCCTGATACTCGCCAGCTGAGCCGCGCGACACCTGCCTGCT
This sequence comes from Bos javanicus, assembly GCF_032452875.1. NCBI lineage: Eukaryota > Metazoa > Chordata > Mammalia > Artiodactyla > Bovidae > Bos > Bos javanicus. The sequence goes on from NW_026893837.1 coordinate 28,439, forward strand.
CATCTGCCTGATACTCGCCAGCTGAGCCGCGCGACACCTGCCTGCTCATCTGCCTGATACTCGCCAGCTGAGCCGCGCGACACCTGCCTGCTCATCTGCCTGATACTCGCCAGCTGAGCCGCGCGACACCTGCCTGCTCATCTGCCTGATACTCGCCAGCTGAGCCGCGCGACACCTGCCTGCTCATCTGCCTGATACTCGCCAGCTGAGCCGCGCGACACCTGCCTGCTCATCTGCCTGATACTCGCCAGCTGAGCCGCGCGACACCTGCCTGCTCATCTGCCTGATACTCGCCAGCTGAGCCGCGCGACACCTGCCTGCTCATCTGCCTGATACTCGCCAGCTGAGCCGCGCGACACCTGCCTGCTCATCTGCCTGATACTCGCCAGCTGAGCCGCGCGACACCTGCCTGCTCATCTGCCTGATACTCGCCAGCTGAGCCGCGCGACACCTGCCTGCTCATCTGCCTGATACTCGCCAGCTGAGCCGCGCGACACCTGCCTGCTCATCTGCCTGATACTCGCCAGCTGAGCCGCGCGACACCTGCCTGCTCATCTGCCTGATACTCGCCAGCTGAGCCGCGCGACACCTGCCTGCTCATCTGCCTGATACTCGCCAGCTGAGCCGCGCGACACCTGCCTGCTCATCTGCCTGATACTCGCCAGCTGAGCCGCGCGACACCTGCCTGCTCATCTGCCTGATACTCGCCAGCTGAGCCGCGCGACACCTGCCTGCTCATCTGCCTGATACTCGCCAGCTGAGCCGCGCGACACCTGCCTGCTCATCTGCCTGATACTCGCCAGCTGAGCCGCGCGACACCTGCCTGCTCATCTGCCTGATACTCGCCAGCTGAGCCGCGCGACACCTGCCTGCTCATCTGCCTGATACTCGCCAGCTGAGCCGCGCGACACCTGCCTGCTCATCTGCCTGATACTCGCCAGCTGAGCCGCGCGACACCTGCCTGCTCATCTGCCTGATACTCGCCAGCTGAGCCGCGCGACACCTGCCTGCTCATCTGCCTGATACTCGCCAGCTGAGCCGCGCGACACCTGCCTGCTCATCTGCCTGATACTCGCCAGCTGAGCCGCGCGACACCTGCCTGCTCATCTGCCTGATACTCGCCAGCTGAGCCGCGCGACACCTGCCTGCTCATCTGCCTGATACTCGCCAGCTGAGCCGCGCGACACCTGCCTGCTCATCTGCCTGATACTCGCCAGCTGAGCCGCGCGACACCTGCCTGCTCATCTGCCTGATACTCGCCAGCTGAGCCGCGCGACACCTGCCTGCTCATCTGCCTGATACTCGCCAGCTGAGCCGCGCGACACCTGCCTGCTCATCTGCCTGATACTCGCCAGCTGAGCCGCGCGACACCTGCCTGCTCATCTGCCTGATACTCGCCAGCTGAGCCGCGCGACACCTGCCTGCTCATCTGCCTGATACTCGCCAGCTGAGCCGCGCGACACCTGCCTGCTCATCTGCCTGATACTCGCCAGCTGAGCCGCGCGACACCTGCCTGCTCATCTGCCTGATACTCGCCAGCTGAGCCGCGCGACACCTGCCTGCTCATCTGCTTGATACTCGCCAGCTGAGCCCTGCGACACCTGCCTGCTCATCTGCCTGATACTCGCCAGCTGAGCGGCGTGACACCTGCCTGCTCATCTGCCTGATACTCGCCAGCTGAGCCGCGCGACACCTGCCTGCTCATCTGCTTGATACTCGACAGCTGAGCCACGCGACACCTGCCTGCTCATCTGCTTGATACTCGCCAGCTGAGCCGCGCGACACCTGCCTGCTCATCTGCTTGATACTCGCCAGCTGAGCCGCGCGACACCTGCCTGCTCATCTGCTTGATACTCGCCAGCTGAGCCGCGCGACACCTGCCTGCTCATCTGCTTGATACTCGCCAGCTGAGCCGCGCGACACCTGCCTGCTCATCTGCTTGATACTCGCCAGCTGAGCCCCGCGACACCTGCCTGCTCATCTGCTTGATACTCGCCAGCTGAGCCGCGCGACACCTGCCTGCTCATCTGCCTGATACTCGCCAGCTGAGCCGCGCGACACCTGCCTGCTCATCTGCCTGATACTCGCCAGCTGAGCCGCGCGACACCTGCCTGCTCATCTGCCTGATACTCGCCAGCTGAGCCGCGCGACACCTGCCTGCTCATCTGCCTGATACTCGCCAGCTGAGCCGCGCGACACCTGCCTGCTCATCTGCCTGATACTCGCCAGCTGAGCCGCGCGACACCTGCCTGCTCATCTGCCTGATACTCGCCAGCTGAGCCGCGCGACACCTGCCTGCTCATCTGCCTGATACTCGCCAGCTGAGCCGCGCGACACCTGCCTGCTCATCTGCCTGATACTCGCCAGCTGAGCCGCGCGACACCTGCCTGCTCATCTGCCTGATACTCGCCAGCTGAGCCGCGCGACACCTGCCTGCTCATCTGCCTGATACTCGCCAGCTGAGCCGCGCGACACCTGCCTGCTCATCTGCCTGATACTCGCCAGCTGAGCCGCGCGACACCTGCCTGCTCATCTGCCTGATACTCGCCAGCTGAGCCGCGCGACACCTGCCTGCTCATCTGCCTGATACTCGCCAGCTGAGCCGCGCGACACCTGCCTGCTCATCTGCCTGATACTCGCCAGCTGAGCCGCGCGACACCTGCCTGCTCATCTGCCTGATACTCGCCAGCTGAGCCGCGCGACACCTGCCTGCTCATCTGCCTGATACTCGCCAGCTGAGCCGCGCGACACCTGCCTGCTCATCTGCCTGATACTCGCCAGCTGAGCCGCGCGACACCTGCCTGCTCATCTGCCTGATACTCGCCAGCTGAGCCGCGCGACACCTGCCTGCTCATCTGCCTGATACTCGCCAGCTGAGCCGCGCGACACCTGCCTGCTCATCTGCCTGATACTCGCCAGCTGAGCCGCGCGACACCTGCCTGCTCATCTGCCTGATACTCGCCAGCTGAGCCGCGCGACACCTGCCTGCTCATCTGCCTGATACTCGCCAGCTGAGCCGCGCGACACCTGCCTGCTCATCTGCCTGATACTCGCCAGCTGAGCCGCGCGACACCTGCCTGCTCATCTGCCTGATACTCGCCAGCTGAGCCGCGCGACACCTGCCTGCTCATCTGCCTGATACTCGCCAGCTGAGCCGCGCGACACCTGCCTGCTCATCTGCCTGATACTCGCCAGCTGAGCCGCGCGACACCTGCCTGCTCATCTGCCTGATACTCGCCAGCTGAGCCGCGCGACACCTGCCTGCTCATCTGCCTGATACTCGCCAGCTGAGCCGCGCGACACCTGCCTGCTCATCTGCCTGATACTCGCCAGCTGAGCCGCGCGACACCTGCCTGCTCATCTGCCTGATACTCGCCAGCTGAGCCGCGCGACACCTGCCTGCTCATCTGCCTGATACTCGCCAGCTGAGCCGCGCGACACCTGCCTGCTCATCTGCCTGATACTCGCCAGCTGAGCCGCGCGACACCTGCCTGCTCATCTGCCTGATACTCGCCAGCTGAGCCGCGCGACACCTGCCTGCTCATCTGCCTGATACTCGCCAGCTGAGCCGCGCGACACCTGCCTGCTCATCTGCCTGATACTCGCCAGCTGAGCCGCGCGACACCTGCCTGCTCATCTGCCTGATACTCGCCAGCTGAGCCGCGCGACACCTGCCTGCTCATCTGCCTGATACTCGCCAGCTGAGCCGCGCGACACCTGCCTGCTCATCTGCCTGATACTCGCCAGCTGAGCCGCGCGACACCTGCCTGCTCATCTGCCTGATACTCGCCAGCTGAGCCGCGCGACACCTGCCTGCTCATCTGCCTGATACTCGCCAGCTGAGCCGCGCGACACCTGCCTGCTCATCTGCCTGATACTCGCCAGCTGAGCCGCGCGACACCTGCCTGCTCATCTGCCTGATACTCGCCAGCTGAGCCGCGCGACACCTGCCTGCTCATCTGCCTGATACTCGCCAGCTGAGCCGCGCGACACCTGCCTGCTCATCTGCCTGATACTCGCCAGCTGAGCCGCGCGACACCTGCCTGCTCATCTGCCTGATACTCGCCAGCTGAGCCGCGCGACACCTGCCTGCTCATCTGCCTGATACTCGCCAGCTGAGCCGCGCGACACCTGCCTGCTCATCTGCCTGATACTCGCCAGCTGAGCCGCGCGACACCTGCCTGCTCATCTGCCTGATACTCGCCAGCTGAGCCGCGCGACACCTGCCTGCTCATCTGCCTGATACTCGCCAGCTGAGCCGCGCGACACCTGCCTGCTCATCTGCCTGATACTCGCCAGCTGAGCCGCGCGACACCTGCCTGCTCATCTGCCTGATACTCGCCAGCTGAGCCGCGCGACACCTGCCTGCTCATCTGCCTGATACTCGCCAGCTGAGCCGCGCGACACCTGCCTGCTCATCTGCCTGATACTCGCCAGCTGAGCCGCGCGACACCTGCCTGCTCATCTGCCTGATACTCGCCAGCTGAGCCGCGCGACACCTGCCTGCTCATCTGCCTGATACTCGCCAGCTGAGCCGCGCGACACCTGCCTGCTCATCTGCCTGATACTCGCCAGCTGAGCCGCGCGACACCTGCCTGCTCATCTGCCTGATACTCGCCAGCTGAGCCGCGCGACACCTGCCTGCTCATCTGCCTGATACTCGCCAGCTGAGCCGCGCGACACCTGCCTGCTCATCTGCCTGATACTCGCCAGCTGAGCCGCGCGACACCTGCCTGCTCATCTGCCTGATACTCGCCAGCTGAGCCGCGCGACACCTGCCTGCTCATCTGCCTGATACTCGCCAGCTGAGCCGCGCGACACCTGCCTGCTCATCTGCCTGATACTCGCCAGCTGAGCCGCGCGACACCTGCCTGCTCATCTGCCTGATACTCGCCAGCTGAGCCGCGCGACACCTGCCTGCTCATCTGCCTGATACTCGCCAGCTGAGCCGCGCGACACCTGCCTGCTCATCTGCCTGATACTCGCCAGCTGAGCCGCGCGACACCTGCCTGCTCATCTGCCTGATACTCGCCAGCTGAGCCGCGCGACACCTGCCTGCTCATCTGCCTGATACTCGCCAGCTGAGCCGCGCGACACCTGCCTGCTCATCTGCCTGATACTCGCCAGCTGAGCCGCGCGACACCTGCCTGCTCATCTGCCTGATACTCGCCAGCTGAGCCGCGCGACACCTGCCTGCTCATCTGCCTGATACTCGCCAGCTGAGCCGCGCGACACCTGCCTGCTCATCTGCCTGATACTCGCCAGCTGAGCCGCGCGACACCTGCCTGCTCATCTGCCTGATACTCGCCAGCTGAGCCGCGCGACACCTGCCTGCTCATCTGCCTGATACTCGCCAGCTGAGCCGCGCGACACCTGCCTGCTCATCTGCCTGATACTCGCCAGCTGAGCCGCGCGACACCTGCCTGCTCATCTGCCTGATACTCGCCAGCTGAGCCGCGCGACACCTGCCTGCTCATCTGCCTGATACTCGCCAGCTGAGCCGCGCGACACCTGCCTGCTCATCTGCCTGATACTCGCCAGCTGAGCCGCGCGACACCTGCCTGCTCATCTGCCTGATACTCGCCAGCTGAGCCGCGCGACACCTGCCTGCTCATCTGCCTGATACTCGCCAGCTGAGCCGCGCGACACCTGCCTGCTCATCTGCCTGATACTCGCCAGCTGAGCCGCGCGACACCTGCCTGCTCATCTGCCTGATACTCGCCAGCTGAGCCGCGCGACACCTGCCTGCTCATCTGCCTGATACTCGCCAGCTGAGCCGCGCGACACCTGCCTGCTCATCTGCCTGATACTCGCCAGCTGAGCCGCGCGACACCTGCCTGCTCATCTGCCTGATACTCGCCAGCTGAGCCGCGCGACACCTGCCTGCTCATCTGCCTGATACTCGCCAGCTGAGCCGCGCGACACCTGCCTGCTCATCTGCCTGATACTCGCCAGCTGAGCCGCGCGACACCTGCCTGCTCATCTGCCTGATACTCGCCAGCTGAGCCGCGCGACACCTGCCTGCTCATCTGCCTGATACTCGCCAGCTGAGCCGCGCGACACCTGCCTGCTCATCTGCCTGATACTCGCCAGCTGAGCCGCGCGACACCTGCCTGCTCATCTGCCTGATACTCGCCAGCTGAGCCGCGCGACACCTGCCTGCTCATCTGCCTGATACTCGCCAGCTGAGCCGCGCGACACCTGCCTGCTCATCTGCCTGATACTCGCCAGCTGAGCCGCGCGACACCTGCCTGCTCATCTGCCTGATACTCGCCAGCTGAGCCGCGCGACACCTGCCTGCTCATCTGCCTGATACTCGCCAGCTGAGCCGCGCGACACCTGCCTGCTCATCTGCCTGATACTCGCCAGCTGAGCCGCGCGACACCTGCCTGCTCATCTGCCTGATACTCGCCAGCTGAGCCGCGCGACACCTGCCTGCTCATCTGCCTGATACTCGCCAGCTGAGCCGCGCGACACCTGCCTGCTCATCTGCCTGATACTCGCCAGCTGAGCCGCGCGACACCTGCCTGCTCATCTGCCTGATACTCGCCAGCTGAGCCGCGCGACACCTGCCTGCTCATCTGCCTGATACTCGCCAGCTGAGCCGCGCGACACCTGCCTGCTCATCTGCCTGATACTCGCCAGCTGAGCCGCGCGACACCTGCCTGCTCATCTGCCTGATACTCGCCAGCTGAGCCGCGCGACACCTGCCTGCTCATCTGCCTGATACTCGCCAGCTGAGCCGCGCGACACCTGCCTGCTCATCTGCCTGATACTCGCCAGCTGAGCCGCGCGACACCTGCCTGCTCATCTGCCTGATACTCGCCAGCTGAGCCGCGCGACACCTGCCTGCTCATCTGCCTGATACTCGCCAGCTGAGCCGCGCGACACCTGCCTGCTCATCTGCCTGATACTCGCCAGCTGAGCCGCGCGACACCTGCCTGCTCATCTGCCTGATACTCGCCAGCTGAGCCGCGCGACACCTGCCTGCTCATCTGCCTGATACTCGCCAGCTGAGCCGCGCGACACCTGCCTGCTCATCTGCCTGATACTCGCCAGCTGAGCCGCGCGACACCTGCCTGCTCATCTGCCTGATACTCGCCAGCTGAGCCGCGCGACACCTGCCTGCTCATCTGCCTGATACTCGCCAGCTGAGCCGCGCGACACCTGCCTGCTCATCTGCCTGATACTCGCCAGCTGAGCCGCGCGACACCTGCCTGCTCATCTGCCTGATACTCGCCAGCTGAGCCGCGCGACACCTGCCTGCTCATCTGCCTGATACTCGCCAGCTGAGCCGCGCGACACCTGCCTGCTCATCTGCCTGATACTCGCCAGCTGAGCCGCGCGACACCTGCCTGCTCATCTGCCTGATACTCGCCAGCTGAGCCGCGCGACACCTGCCTGCTCATCTGCCTGATACTCGCCAGCTGAGCCGCGCGACACCTGCCTGCTCATCTGCCTGATACTCGCCAGCTGAGCCGCGCGACACCTGCCTGCTCATCTGCCTGATACTCGCCAGCTGAGCCGCGCGACACCTGCCTGCTCATCTGCCTGATACTCGCCAGCTGAGCCGCGCGACACCTGCCTGCTCATCTGCCTGATACTCGCCAGCTGAGCCGCGCGACACCTGCCTGCTCATCTGCCTGATACTCGCCAGCTGAGCCGCGCGACACCTGCCTGCTCATCTGCCTGATACTCGCCAGCTGAGCCGCGCGACACCTGCCTGCTCATCTGCCTGATACTCGCCAGCTGAGCCGCGCGACACCTGCCTGCTCATCTGCCTGATACTCGCCAGCTGAGCCGCGCGACACCTGCCTGCTCATCTGCCTGATACTCGCCAGCTGAGCCGCGCGACACCTGCCTGCTCATCTGCCTGATACTCGCCAGCTGAGCCGCGCGACACCTGCCTGCTCATCTGCCTGATACTCGCCAGCTGAGCCGCGCGACACCTGCCTGCTCATCTGCCTGATACTCGCCAGCTGAGCCGCGCGACACCTGCCTGCTCATCTGCCTGATACTCGCCAGCTGAGCCGCGCGACACCTGCCTGCTCATCTGCCTGATACTCGCCAGCTGAGCCGCGCGACACCTGCCTGCTCATCTGCCTGATACTCGCCAGCTGAGCCGCGCGACACCTGCCTGCTCATCTGCCTGATACTCGCCAGCTGAGCCGCGCGACACCTGCCTGCTCATCTGCCTGATACTCGCCAGCTGAGCCGCGCGACACCTGCCTGCTCATCTGCCTGATACTCGCCAGCTGAGCCGCGCGACACCTGCCTGCTCATCTGCCTGATACTCGCCAGCTGAGCCGCGCGACACCTGCCTGCTCATCTGCCTGATACTCGCCAGCTGAGCCGCGCGACACCTGCCTGCTCATCTGCCTGATACTCGCCAGCTGAGCCGCGCGACACCTGCCTGCTCATCTGCCTGATACTCGCCAGCTGAGCCGCGCGACACCTGCCTGCTCATCTGCCTGATACTCGCCAGCTGAGCCGCGCGACACCTGCCTGCTCATCTGCCTGATACTCGCCAGCTGAGCCGCGCGACACCTGCCTGCTCATCTGCCTGATACTCGCCAGCTGAGCCGCGCGACACCTGCCTGCTCATCTGCCTGATACTCGCCAGCTGAGCCGCGCGACACCTGCCTGCTCATCTGCCTGATACTCGCCAGCTGAGCCGCGCGACACCTGCCTGCTCATCTGCCTGATACTCGCCAGCTGAGCCGCGCGACACCTGCCTGCTCATCTGCCTGATACTCGCCAGCTGAGCCGCGCGACACCTGCCTGCTCATCTGCCTGATACTCGCCAGCTGAGCCGCGCGACACCTGCCTGCTCATCTGCCTGATACTCGCCAGCTGAGCCGCGCGACACCTGCCTGCTCATCTGCCTGATACTCGCCAGCTGAGCCGCGCGACACCTGCCTGCTCATCTGCCTGATACTCGCCAGCTGAGCCGCGCGACACCTGCCTGCTCATCTGCCTGATACTCGCCAGCTGAGCCGCGCGACACCTGCCTGCTCATCTGCCTGATACTCGCCAGCTGAGCCGCGCGACACCTGCCTGCTCATCTGCCTGATACTCGCCAGCTGAGCCGCGCGACACCTGCCTGCTCATCTGCCTGATACTCGCCAGCTGAGCCGCGCGACACCTGCCTGCTCATCTGCCTGATACTCGCCAGCTGAGCCGCGCGACACCTGCCTGCTCATCTGCCTGATACTCGCCAGCTGAGCCGCGCGACACCTGCCTGCTCATCTGCCTGATACTCGCCAGCTGAGCCGCGCGACACCTGCCTGCTCATCTGCCTGATACTCGCCAGCTGAGCCGCGCGACACCTGCCTGCTCATCTGCCTGATACTCGCCAGCTGAGCCGCGCGACACCTGCCTGCTCATCTGCCTGATACTCGCCAGCTGAGCCGCGCGACACCTGCCTGCTCATCTGCCTGATACTCGCCAGCTGAGCCGCGCGACACCTGCCTGCTCATCTGCCTGATACTCGCCAGCTGAGCCGCGCGACACCTGCCTGCTCATCTGCCTGATACTCGCCAGCTGAGCCGCGCGACACCTGCCTGCTCATCTGCCTGATACTCGCCAGCTGAGCCGCGCGACACCTGCCTGCTCATCTGCCTGATACTCGCCAGCTGAGCCGCGCGACACCTGCCTGCTCATCTGCCTGATACTCGCCAGCTGAGCCGCGCGACACCTGCCTGCTCATCTGCCTGATACTCGCCAGCTGAGCCGCGCGACACCTGCCTGCTCATCTGCCTGATACTCGCCAGCTGAGCCGCGCGACACCTGCCTGCTCATCTGCCTGATACTCGCCAGCTGAGCCGCGCGACACCTGCCTGCTCATCTGCCTGATACTCGCCAGCTGAGCCGCGCGACACCTGCCTGCTCATCTGCCTGATACTCGCCAGCTGAGCCGCGCGACACCTGCCTGCTCATCTGCCTGATACTCGCCAGCTGAGCCGCGCGACACCTGCCTGCTCATCTGCCTGATACTCGCCAGCTGAGCCGCGCGACACCTGCCTGCTCATCTGCCTGATACTCGCCAGCTGAGCCGCGCGACACCTGCCTGCTCATCTGCCTGATACTCGCCAGCTGAGCCGCGCGACACCTGCCTGCTCATCTGCCTGATACTCGCCAGCTGAGCCGCGCGACACCTGCCTGCTCATCTGCCTGATACTCGCCAGCTGAGCCGCGCGACACCTGCCTGCTCATCTGCCTGATACTCGCCAGCTGAGCCGCGCGACACCTGCCTGCTCATCTGCCTGATACTCGCCAGCTGAGCCGCGCGACACCTGCCTGCTCATCTGCCTGATACTCGCCAGCTGAGCCGCGCGACACCTGCCTGCTCATCTGCCTGATACTCGCCAGCTGAGCCGCGCGACACCTGCCTGCTCATCTGCCTGATACTCGCCAGCTGAGCCGCGCGACACCTGCCTGCTCATCTGCCTGATACTCGCCAGCTGAGCCGCGCGACACCTGCCTGCTCATCTGCCTGATACTCGCCAGCTGAGCCGCGCGACACCTGCCTGCTCATCTGCCTGATACTCGCCAGCTGAGCCGCGCGACACCTGCCTGCTCATCTGCCTGATACTCGCCAGCTGAGCCGCGCGACACCTGCCTGCTCATCTGCCTGATACTCGCCAGCTGAGCCGCGCGACACCTGCCTGCTCATCTGCCTGATACTCGCCAGCTGAGCCGCGCGACACCTGCCTGCTCATCTGCCTGATACTCGCCAGCTGAGCCGCGCGACACCTGCCTGCTCATCTGCCTGATACTCGCCAGCTGAGCCGCGCGACACCTGCCTGCTCATCTGCCTGATACTCGCCAGCTGAGCCGCGCGACACCTGCCTGCTCATCTGCCTGATACTCGCCAGCTGAGCCGCGCGACACCTGCCTGCTCATCTGCCTGATACTCGCCAGCTGAGCCGCGCGACACCTGCCTGCTCATCTGCCTGATACTCGCCAGCTGAGCCGCGCGACACCTGCCTGCTCATCTGCCTGATACTCGCCAGCTGAGCCGCGCGACACCTGCCTGCTCATCTGCCTGATACTCGCCAGCTGAGCCGCGCGACACCTGCCTGCTCATCTGCCTGATACTCGCCAGCTGAGCCGCGCGACACCTGCCTGCTCATCTGCCTGATACTCGCCAGCTGAGCCGCGCGACACCTGCCTGCTCATCTGCCTGATACTCGCCAGCTGAGCCGCGCGACACCTGCCTGCTCATCTGCCTGATACTCGCCAGCTGAGCCGCGCGACACCTGCCTGCTCATCTGCCTGATACTCGCCAGCTGAGCCGCGCGACACCTGCCTGCTCATCTGCCTGATACTCGCCAGCTGAGCCGCGCGACACCTGCCTGCTCATCTGCCTGATACTCGCCAGCTGAGCCGCGCGACACCTGCCTGCTCATCTGCCTGATACTCGCCAGCTGAGCCGCGCGACACCTGCCTGCTCATCTGCCTGATACTCGCCAGCTGAGCCGCGCGACACCTGCCTGCTCATCTGCCTGATACTCGCCAGCTGAGCCGCGCGACACCTGCCTGCTCATCTGCCTGATACTCGCCAGCTGAGCCGCGCGACACCTGCCTGCTCATCTGCCTGATACTCGCCAGCTGAGCCGCGCGACACCTGCCTGCTCATCTGCCTGATACTCGCCAGCTGAGCCGCGCGACACCTGCCTGCTCATCTGCCTGATACTCGCCAGCTGAGCCGCGCGACACCTGCCTGCTCATCTGCCTGATACTCGCCAGCTGAGCCGCGCGACACCTGCCTGCTCATCTGCCTGATACTCGCCAGCTGAGCCGCGCGACACCTGCCTGCTCATCTGCCTGATACTCGCCAGCTGAGCCGCGCGACACCTGCCTGCTCATCTGCCTGATACTCGCCAGCTGAGCCGCGCGACACCTGCCTGCTCATCTGCCTGATACTCGCCAGCTGAGCCGCGCGACACCTGCCTGCTCATCTGCCTGATACTCGCCAGCTGAGCCGCGCGACACCTGCCTGCTCATCTGCCTGATACTCGCCAGCTGAGCCGCGCGACACCTGCCTGCTCATCTGCCTGATACTCGCCAGCTGAGCCGCGCGACACCTGCCTGCTCATCTGCCTGATACTCGCCAGCTGAGCCGCGCGACACCTGCCTGCTCATCTGCCTGATACTCGCCAGCTGAGCCGCGCGACACCTGCCTGCTCATCTGCCTGATACTCGCCAGCTGAGCCGCGCGACACCTGCCTGCTCATCTGCCTGATACTCGCCAGCTGAGCCGCGCGACACCTGCCTGCTCATCTGCCTGATACTCGCCAGCTGAGCCGCGCGACACCTGCCTGCTCATCTGCCTGATACTCGCCAGCTGAGCCGCGCGACACCTGCCTGCTCATCTGCCTGATACTCGCCAGCTGAGCCGCGCGACACCTGCCTGCTCATCTGCCTGATACTCGCCAGCTGAGCCGCGCGACACCTGCCTGCTCATCTGCCTGATACTCGCCAGCTGAGCCGCGCGACACCTGCCTGCTCATCTGCCTGATACTCGCCAGCTGAGCCGCGCGACACCTGCCTGCTCATCTGCCTGATACTCGCCAGCTGAGCCGCGCGACACCTGCCTGCTCATCTGCCTGATACTCGCCAGCTGAGCCGCGCGACACCTGCCTGCTCATCTGCCTGATACTCGCCAGCTGAGCCGCGCGACACCTGCCTGCTCATCTGCCTGATACTCGCCAGCTGAGCCGCGCGACACCTGCCTGCTCATCTGCCTGATACTCGCCAGCTGAGCCGCGCGACACCTGCCTGCTCATCTGCCTGATACTCGCCAGCTGAGCCGCGCGACACCTGCCTGCTCATCTGCCTGATACTCGCCAGCTGAGCCGCGCGACACCTGCCTGCTCATCTGCCTGATACTCGCCAGCTGAGCCGCGCGACACCTGCCTGCTCATCTGCCTGATACTCGCCAGCTGAGCCGCGCGACACCTGCCTGCTCATCTGCCTGATACTCGCCAGCTGAGCCGCGCGACACCTGCCTGCTCATCTGCCTGATACTCGCCAGCTGAGCCGCGCGACACCTGCCTGCTCATCTGCCTGATACTCGCCAGCTGAGCCGCGCGACACCTGCCTGCTCATCTGCCTGATACTCGCCAGCTGAGCCGCGCGACACCTGCCTGCTCATCTGCCTGATACTCGCCAGCTGAGCCGCGCGACACCTGCCTGCTCATCTGCCTGATACTCGCCAGCTGAGCCGCGCGACACCTGCCTGCTCATCTGCCTGATACTCGCCAGCTGAGCCGCGCGACACCTGCCTGCTCATCTGCCTGATACTCGCCAGCTGAGCCGCGCGACACCTGCCTGCTCATCTGCCTGATACTCGCCAGCTGAGCCGCGCGACACCTGCCTGCTCATCTGCCTGATACTCGCCAGCTGAGCCGCGCGACACCTGCCTGCTCATCTGCCTGATACTCGCCAGCTGAGCCGCGCGACACCTGCCTGCTCATCTGCCTGATACTCGCCAGCTGAGCCGCGCGACACCTGCCTGCTCATCTGCCTGATACTCGCCAGCTGAGCCGCGCGACACCTGCCTGCTCATCTGCCTGATACTCGCCAGCTGAGCCGCGCGACACCTGCCTGCTCATCTGCCTGATACTCGCCAGCTGAGCCGCGCGACACCTGCCTGCTCATCTGCCTGATACTCGCCAGCTGAGCCGCGCGACACCTGCCTGCTCATCTGCCTGATACTCGCCAGCTGAGCCGCGCGACACCTGCCTGCTCATCTGCCTGATACTCGCCAGCTGAGCCGCGCGACACCTGCCTGCTCATCTGCCTGATACTCGCCAGCTGAGCCGCGCGACACCTGCCTGCTCATCTGCCTGATACTCGCCAGCTGAGCCGCGCGACACCTGCCTGCTCATCTGCCTGATACTCGCCAGCTGAGCCGCGCGACACCTGCCTGCTCATCTGCCTGATACTCGCCAGCTGAGCCGCGCGACACCTGCCTGCTCATCTGCCTGATACTCGCCAGCTGAGCCGCGCGACACCTGCCTGCTCATCTGCCTGATACTCGCCAGCTGAGCCGCGCGACACCTGCCTGCTCATCTGCCTGATACTCGCCAGCTGAGCCGCGCGACACCTGCCTGCTCATCTGCCTGATACTCGCCAGCTGAGCCGCGCGACACCTGCCTGCTCATCTGCCTGATACTCGCCAGCTGAGCCGCGCGACACCTGCCTGCTCATCTGCCTGATACTCGCCAGCTGAGCCGCGCGACACCTGCCTGCTCATCTGCCTGATACTCGCCAGCTGAGCCGCGCGACACCTGCCTGCTCATCTGCCTGATACTCGCCAGCTGAGCCGCGCGACACCTGCCTGCTCATCTGCCTGATACTCGCCAGCTGAGCCGCGCGACACCTGCCTGCTCATCTGCCTGATACTCGCCAGCTGAGCCGCGCGACACCTGCCTGCTCATCTGCCTGATACTCGCCAGCTGAGCCGCGCGACACCTGCCTGCTCATCTGCCTGATACTCGCCAGCTGAGCCGCGCGACACCTGCCTGCTCATCTGCCTGATACTCGCCAGCTGAGCCGCGCGACACCTGCCTGCTCATCTGCCTGATACTCGCCAGCTGAGCCGCGCGACACCTGCCTGCTCATCTGCCTGATACTCGCCAGCTGAGCCGCGCGACACCTGCCTGCTCATCTGCCTGATACTCGCCAGCTGAGCCGCGCGACACCTGCCTGCTCATCTGCCTGATACTCGCCAGCTGAGCCGCGCGACACCTGCCTGCTCATCTGCCTGATACTCGCCAGCTGAGCCGCGCGACACCTGCCTGCTCATCTGCCTGATACTCGCCAGCTGAGCCGCGCGACACCTGCCTGCTCATCTGCCTGATACTCGCCAGCTGAGCCGCGCGACACCTGCCTGCTCATCTGCCTGATACTCGCCAGCTGAGCCGCGCGACACCTGCCTGCTCATCTGCCTGATACTCGCCAGCTGAGCCGCGCGACACCTGCCTGCTCATCTGCCTGATACTCGCCAGCTGAGCCGCGCGACACCTGCCTGCTCATCTGCCTGATACTCGCCAGCTGAGCCGCGCGACACCTGCCTGCTCATCTGCCTGATACTCGCCAGCTGAGCCGCGCGACACCTGCCTGCTCATCTGCCTGATACTCGCCAGCTGAGCCGCGCGACACCTGCCTGCTCATCTGCCTGATACTCGCCAGCTGAGCCGCGCGACACCTGCCTGCTCATCTGCCTGATACTCGCCAGCTGAGCCGCGCGACACCTGCCTGCTCATCTGCCTGATACTCGCCAGCTGAGCCGCGCGACACCTGCCTGCTCATCTGCCTGATACTCGCCAGCTGAGCCGCGCGACACCTGCCTGCTCATCTGCCTGATACTCGCCAGCTGAGCCGCGCGACACCTGCCTGCTCATCTGCCTGATACTCGCCAGCTGAGCCGCGCGACACCTGCCTGCTCATCTGCCTGATACTCGCCAGCTGAGCCGCGCGACACCTGCCTGCTCATCTGCCTGATACTCGCCAGCTGAGCCGCGCGACACCTGCCTGCTCATCTGCCTGATACTCGCCAGCTGAGCCGCGCGACACCTGCCTGCTCATCTGCCTGATACTCGCCAGCTGAGCCGCGCGACACCTGCCTGCTCATCTGCCTGATACTCGCCAGCTGAGCCGCGCGACACCTGCCTGCTCATCTGCCTGATACTCGCCAGCTGAGCCGCGCGACACCTGCCTGCTCATCTGCCTGATACTCGCCAGCTGAGCCGCGCGACACCTGCCTGCTCATCTGCCTGATACTCGCCAGCTGAGCCGCGCGACACCTGCCTGCTCATCTGCCTGATACTCGCCAGCTGAGCCGCGCGACACCTGCCTGCTCATCTGCCTGATACTCGCCAGCTGAGCCGCGCGACACCTGCCTGCTCATCTGCCTGATACTCGCCAGCTGAGCCGCGCGACACCTGCCTGCTCATCTGCCTGATACTCGCCAGCTGAGCCGCGCGACACCTGCCTGCTCATCTGCCTGATACTCGCCAGCTGAGCCGCGCGACACCTGCCTGCTCATCTGCCTGATACTCGCCAGCTGAGCCGCGCGACACCTGCCTGCTCATCTGCCTGATACTCGCCAGCTGAGCCGCGCGACACCTGCCTGCTCATCTGCCTGATACTCGCCAGCTGAGCCGCGCGACACCTGCCTGCTCATCTGCCTGATACTCGCCAGCTGAGCCGCGCGACACCTGCCTGCTCATCTGCCTGATACTCGCCAGCTGAGCCGCGCGACACCTGCCTGCTCATCTGCCTGATACTCGCCAGCTGAGCCGCGCGACACCTGCCTGCTCATCTGCCTGATACTCGCCAGCTGAGCCGCGCGACACCTGCCTGCTCATCTGCCTGATACTCGCCAGCTGAGCCGCGCGACACCTGCCTGCTCATCTGCCTGATACTCGCCAGCTGAGCCGCGCGACACCTGCCTGCTCATCTGCCTGATACTCGCCAGCTGAGCCGCGCGACACCTGCCTGCTCATCTGCCTGATACTCGCCAGCTGAGCCGCGCGACACCTGCCTGCTCATCTGCCTGATACTCGCCAGCTGAGCCGCGCGACACCTGCCTGCTCATCTGCCTGATACTCGCCAGCTGAGCCGCGCGACACCTGCCTGCTCATCTGCCTGATACTCGCCAGCTGAGCCGCGCGACACCTGCCTGCTCATCTGCCTGATACTCGCCAGCTGAGCCGCGCGACACCTGCCTGCTCATCTGCCTGATACTCGCCAGCTGAGCCGCGCGACACCTGCCTGCTCATCTGCCTGATACTCGCCAGCTGAGCCGCGCGACACCTGCCTGCTCATCTGCCTGATACTCGCCAGCTGAGCCGCGCGACACCTGCCTGCTCATCTGCCTGATACTCGCCAGCTGAGCCGCGCGACACCTGCCTGCTCATCTGCCTGATACTCGCCAGCTGAGCCGCGCGACACCTGCCTGCTCATCTGCCTGATACTCGCCAGCTGAGCCGCGCGACACCTGCCTGCTCATCTGCCTGATACTCGCCAGCTGAGCCGCGCGACACCTGCCTGCTCATCTGCCTGATACTCGCCAGCTGAGCCGCGCGACACCTGCCTGCTCATCTGCCTGATACTCGCCAGCTGAGCCGCGCGACACCTGCCTGCTCATCTGCCTGATACTCGCCAGCTGAGCCGCGCGACACCTGCCTGCTCATCTGCCTGATACTCGCCAGCTGAGCCGCGCGACACCTGCCTGCTCATCTGCCTGATACTCGCCAGCTGAGCCGCGCGACACCTGCCTGCTCATCTGCCTGATACTCGCCAGCTGAGCCGCGCGACACCTGCCTGCTCATCTGCCTGATACTCGCCAGCTGAGCCGCGCGACACCTGCCTGCTCATCTGCCTGATACTCGCCAGCTGAGCCGCGCGACACCTGCCTGCTCATCTGCCTGATACTCGCCAGCTGAGCCGCGCGACACCTGCCTGCTCATCTGCCTGATACTCGCCAGCTGAGCCGCGCGACACCTGCCTGCTCATCTGCCTGATACTCGCCAGCTGAGCCGCGCGACACCTGCCTGCTCATCTGCCTGATACTCGCCAGCTGAGCCGCGCGACACCTGCCTGCTCATCTGCCTGATACTCGCCAGCTGAGCCGCGCGACACCTGCCTGCTCATCTGCCTGATACTCGCCAGCTGAGCCGCGCGACACCTGCCTGCTCATCTGCCTGATACTCGCCAGCTGAGCCGCGCGACACCTGCCTGCTCATCTGCCTGATACTCGCCAGCTGAGCCGCGCGACACCTGCCTGCTCATCTGCCTGATACTCGCCAGCTGAGCCGCGCGACACCTGCCTGCTCATCTGCCTGATACTCGCCAGCTGAGCCGCGCGACACCTGCCTGCTCATCTGCCTGATACTCGCCAGCTGAGCCGCGCGACACCTGCCTGCTCATCTGCCTGATACTCGCCAGCTGAGCCGCGCGACACCTGCCTGCTCATCTGCCTGATACTCGCCAGCTGAGCCGCGCGACACCTGCCTGCTCATCTGCCTGATACTCGCCAGCTGAGCCGCGCGACACCTGCCTGCTCATCTGCCTGATACTCGCCAGCTGAGCCGCGCGACACCTGCCTGCTCATCTGCCTGATACTCGCCAGCTGAGCCGCGCGACACCTGCCTGCTCATCTGCCTGATACTCGCCAGCTGAGCCGCGCGACACCTGCCTGCTCATCTGCCTGATACTCGCCAGCTGAGCCGCGCGACACCTGCCTGCTCATCTGCCTGATACTCGCCAGCTGAGCCGCGCGACACCTGCCTGCTCATCTGCCTGATACTCGCCAGCTGAGCCGCGCGACACCTGCCTGCTCATCTGCCTGATACTCGCCAGCTGAGCCGCGCGACACCTGCCTGCTCATCTGCCTGATACTCGCCAGCTGAGCCGCGCGACACCTGCCTGCTCATCTGCCTGATACTCGCCAGCTGAGCCGCGCGACACCTGCCTGCTCATCTGCCTGATACTCGCCAGCTGAGCCGCGCGACACCTGCCTGCTCATCTGCCTGATACTCGCCAGCTGAGCCGCGCGACACCTGCCTGCTCATCTGCCTGATACTCGCCAGCTGAGCCGCGCGACACCTGCCTGCTCATCTGCCTGATACTCGCCAGCTGAGCCGCGCGACACCTGCCTGCTCATCTGCCTGATACTCGCCAGCTGAGCCGCGCGACACCTGCCTGCTCATCTGCCTGATACTCGCCAGCTGAGCCGCGCGACACCTGCCTGCTCATCTGCCTGATACTCGCCAGCTGAGCCGCGCGACACCTGCCTGCTCATCTGCCTGATACTCGCCAGCTGAGCCGCGCGACACCTGCCTGCTCATCTGCCTGATACTCGCCAGCTGAGCCGCGCGACACCTGCCTGCTCATCTGCCTGATACTCGCCAGCTGAGCCGCGCGACACCTGCCTGCTCATCTGCCTGATACTCGCCAGCTGAGCCGCGCGACACCTGCCTGCTCATCTGCCTGATACTCGCCAGCTGAGCCGCGCGACACCTGCCTGCTCATCTGCCTGATACTCGCCAGCTGAGCCGCGCGACACCTGCCTGCTCATCTGCCTGATACTCGCCAGCTGAGCCGCGCGACACCTGCCTGCTCATCTGCCTGATACTCGCCAGCTGAGCCGCGCGACACCTGCCTGCTCATCTGCCTGATACTCGCCAGCTGAGCCGCGCGACACCTGCCTGCTCATCTGCCTGATACTCGCCAGCTGAGCCGCGCGACACCTGCCTGCTCATCTGCCTGATACTCGCCAGCTGAGCCGCGCGACACCTGCCTGCTCATCTGCCTGATACTCGCCAGCTGAGCCGCGCGACACCTGCCTGCTCATCTGCCTGATACTCGCCAGCTGAGCCGCGCGACACCTGCCTGCTCATCTGCCTGATACTCGCCAGCTGAGCCGCGCGACACCTGCCTGCTCATCTGCCTGATACTCGCCAGCTGAGCCGCGCGACACCTGCCTGCTCATCTGCCTGATACTCGCCAGCTGAGCCGCGCGACACCTGCCTGCTCATCTGCCTGATACTCGCCAGCTGAGCCGCGCGACACCTGCCTGCTCATCTGCCTGATACTCGCCAGCTGAGCCGCGCGACACCTGCCTGCTCATCTGCCTGATACTCGCCAGCTGAGCCGCGCGACACCTGCCTGCTCATCTGCCTGATACTCGCCAGCTGAGCCGCGCGACACCTGCCTGCTCATCTGCCTGATACTCGCCAGCTGAGCCGCGCGACACCTGCCTGCTCATCTGCCTGATACTCGCCAGCTGAGCCGCGCGACACCTGCCTGCTCATCTGCCTGATACTCGCCAGCTGAGCCGCGCGACACCTGCCTGCTCATCTGCCTGATACTCGCCAGCTGAGCCGCGCGACACCTGCCTGCTCATCTGCCTGATACTCGCCAGCTGAGCCGCGCGACACCTGCCTGCTCATCTGCCTGATACTCGCCAGCTGAGCCGCGCGACACCTGCCTGCTCATCTGCCTGATACTCGCCAGCTGAGCCGCGCGACACCTGCCTGCTCATCTGCCTGATACTCGCCAGCTGAGCCGCGCGACACCTGCCTGCTCATCTGCCTGATACTCGCCAGCTGAGCCGCGCGACACCTGCCTGCTCATCTGCCTGATACTCGCCAGCTGAGCCGCGCGACACCTGCCTGCTCATCTGCCTGATACTCGCCAGCTGAGCCGCGCGACACCTGCCTGCTCATCTGCCTGATACTCGCCAGCTGAGCCGCGCGACACCTGCCTGCTCATCTGCCTGATACTCGCCAGCTGAGCCGCGCGACACCTGCCTGCTCATCTGCCTGATACTCGCCAGCTGAGCCGCGCGACACCTGCCTGCTCATCTGCCTGATACTCGCCAGCTGAGCCGCGCGACACCTGCCTGCTCATCTGCCTGATACTCGCCAGCTGAGCCGCGCGACACCTGCCTGCTCATCTGCCTGATACTCGCCAGCTGAGCCGCGCGACACCTGCCTGCTCATCTGCCTGATACTCGCCAGCTGAGCCGCGCGACACCTGCCTGCTCATCTGCCTGATACTCGCCAGCTGAGCCGCGCGACACCTGCCTGCTCATCTGCCTGATACTCGCCAGCTGAGCCGCGCGACACCTGCCTGCTCATCTGCCTGATACTCGCCAGCTGAGCCGCGCGACACCTGCCTGCTCATCTGCCTGATACTCGCCAGCTGAGCCGCGCGACACCTGCCTGCTCATCTGCCTGATACTCGCCAGCTGAGCCGCGCGACACCTGCCTGCTCATCTGCCTGATACTCGCCAGCTGAGCCGCGCGACACCTGCCTGCTCATCTGCCTGATACTCGCCAGCTGAGCCGCGCGACACCTGCCTGCTCATCTGCCTGATACTCGCCAGCTGAGCCGCGCGACACCTGCCTGCTCATCTGCCTGATACTCGCCAGCTGAGCCGCGCGACACCTGCCTGCTCATCTGCCTGATACTCGCCAGCTGAGCCGCGCGACACCTGCCTGCTCATCTGCCTGATACTCGCCAGCTGAGCCGCGCGACACCTGCCTGCTCATCTGCCTGATACTCGCCAGCTGAGCCGCGCGACACCTGCCTGCTCATCTGCCTGATACTCGCCAGCTGAGCCGCGCGACACCTGCCTGCTCATCTGCCTGATACTCGCCAGCTGAGCCGCGCGACACCTGCCTGCTCATCTGCCTGATACTCGCCAGCTGAGCCGCGCGACACCTGCCTGCTCATCTGCCTGATACTCGCCAGCTGAGCCGCGCGACACCTGCCTGCTCATCTGCCTGATACTCGCCAGCTGAGCCGCGCGACACCTGCCTGCTCATCTGCCTGATACTCGCCAGCTGAGCCGCGCGACACCTGCCTGCTCATCTGCCTGATACTCGCCAGCTGAGCCGCGCGACACCTGCCTGCTCATCTGCCTGATACTCGCCAGCTGAGCCGCGCGACACCTGCCTGCTCATCTGCCTGATACTCGCCAGCTGAGCCGCGCGACACCTGCCTGCTCATCTGCCTGATACTCGCCAGCTGAGCCGCGCGACACCTGCCTGCTCATCTGCCTGATACTCGCCAGCTGAGCCGCGCGACACCTGCCTGCTCATCTGCCTGATACTCGCCAGCTGAGCCGCGCGACACCTGCCTGCTCATCTGCCTGATACTCGCCAGCTGAGCCGCGCGACACCTGCCTGCTCATCTGCCTGATACTCGCCAGCTGAGCCGCGCGACACCTGCCTGCTCATCTGCCTGATACTCGCCAGCTGAGCCGCGCGACACCTGCCTGCTCATCTGCCTGATACTCGCCAGCTGAGCCGCGCGACACCTGCCTGCTCATCTGCCTGATACTCGCCAGCTGAGCCGCGCGACACCTGCCTGCTCATCTGCCTGATACTCGCCAGCTGAGCCGCGCGACACCTGCCTGCTCATCTGCCTGATACTCGCCAGCTGAGCCGCGCGACACCTGCCTGCTCATCTGCCTGATACTCGCCAGCTGAGCCGCGCGACACCTGCCTGCTCATCTGCCTGATACTCGCCAGCTGAGCCGCGCGACACCTGCCTGCTCATCTGCCTGATACTCGCCAGCTGAGCCGCGCGACACCTGCCTGCTCATCTGCCTGATACTCGCCAGCTGAGCCGCGCGACACCTGCCTGCTCATCTGCCTGATACTCGCCAGCTGAGCCGCGCGACACCTGCCTGCTCATCTGCCTGATACTCGCCAGCTGAGCCGCGCGACACCTGCCTGCTCATCTGCCTGATACTCGCCAGCTGAGCCGCGCGACACCTGCCTGCTCATCTGCCTGATACTCGCCAGCTGAGCCGCGCGACACCTGCCTGCTCATCTGCCTGATACTCGCCAGCTGAGCCGCGCGACACCTGCCTGCTCATCTGCCTGATACTCGCCAGCTGAGCCGCGCGACACCTGCCTGCTCATCTGCCTGATACTCGCCAGCTGAGCCGCGCGACACCTGCCTGCTCATCTGCCTGATACTCGCCAGCTGAGCCGCGCGACACCTGCCTGCTCATCTGCCTGATACTCGCCAGCTGAGCCGCGCGACACCTGCCTGCTCATCTGCCTGATACTCGCCAGCTGAGCCGCGCGACACCTGCCTGCTCATCTGCCTGATACTCGCCAGCTGAGCCGCGCGACACCTGCCTGCTCATCTGCCTGATACTCGCCAGCTGAGCCGCGCGACACCTGCCTGCTCATCTGCCTGATACTCGCCAGCTGAGCCGCGCGACACCTGCCTGCTCATCTGCCTGATACTCGCCAGCTGAGCCGCGCGACACCTGCCTGCTCATCTGCCTGATACTCGCCAGCTGAGCCGCGCGACACCTGCCTGCTCATCTGCCTGATACTCGCCAGCTGAGCCGCGCGACACCTGCCTGCTCATCTGCCTGATACTCGCCAGCTGAGCCGCGCGACACCTGCCTGCTCATCTGCCTGATACTCGCCAGCTGAGCCGCGCGACACCTGCCTGCTCATCTGCCTGATACTCGCCAGCTGAGCCGCGCGACACCTGCCTGCTCATCTGCCTGATACTCGCCAGCTGAGCCGCGCGACACCTGCCTGCTCATCTGCCTGATACTCGCCAGCTGAGCCGCGCGACACCTGCCTGCTCATCTGCCTGATACTCGCCAGCTGAGCCGCGCGACACCTGCCTGCTCATCTGCCTGATACTCGCCAGCTGAGCCGCGCGACACCTGCCTGCTCATCTGCCTGATACTCGCCAGCTGAGCCGCGCGACACCTGCCTGCTCATCTGCCTGATACTCGCCAGCTGAGCCGCGCGACACCTGCCTGCTCATCTGCCTGATACTCGCCAGCTGAGCCGCGCGACACCTGCCTGCTCATCTGCCTGATACTCGCCAGCTGAGCCGCGCGACACCTGCCTGCTCATCTGCCTGATACTCGCCAGCTGAGCCGCGCGACACCTGCCTGCTCATCTGCCTGATACTCGCCAGCTGAGCCGCGCGACACCTGCCTGCTCATCTGCCTGATACTCGCCAGCTGAGCCGCGCGACACCTGCCTGCTCATCTGCCTGATACTCGCCAGCTGAGCCGCGCGACACCTGCCTGCTCATCTGCCTGATACTCGCCAGCTGAGCCGCGCGACACCTGCCTGCTCATCTGCCTGATACTCGCCAGCTGAGCCGCGCGACACCTGCCTGCTCATCTGCCTGATACTCGCCAGCTGAGCCGCGCGACACCTGCCTGCTCATCTGCCTGATACTCGCCAGCTGAGCCGCGCGACACCTGCCTGCTCATCTGCCTGATACT
The DNA here is from genome assembly GCF_032452875.1 of Bos javanicus. Taxonomy (NCBI): domain Eukaryota; kingdom Metazoa; phylum Chordata; class Mammalia; order Artiodactyla; family Bovidae; genus Bos; species Bos javanicus. The sequence continues at coordinate 52,236 of NW_026893837.1, forward strand.
CGCCAGCTGAGCCGCGCGACACCTGCCTGCTCATCTGCCTGATACTCGCCAGCTGAGCCGCGCGACACCTGCCTGCTCATCTGCCTGATACTCGCCAGCTGAGCCGCGCGACACCTGCCTGCTCATCTGCCTGATACTCGCCAGCTGAGCCGCGCGACACCTGCCTGCTCATCTGCCTGATACTCGCCAGCTGAGCCGCGCGACACCTGCCTGCTCATCTGCCTGATACTCGCCAGCTGAGCCGCGCGACACCTGCCTGCTCATCTGCCTGATACTCGCCAGCTGAGCCGCGCGACACCTGCCTGCTCATCTGCCTGATACTCGCCAGCTGAGCCGCGCGACACCTGCCTGCTCATCTGCCTGATACTCGCCAGCTGAGCCGCGCGACACCTGCCTGCTCATCTGCCTGATACTCGCCAGCTGAGCCGCGCGACACCTGCCTGCTCATCTGCCTGATACTCGCCAGCTGAGCCGCGCGACACCTGCCTGCTCATCTGCCTGATACTCGCCAGCTGAGCCGCGCGACACCTGCCTGCTCATCTGCCTGATACTCGCCAGCTGAGCCGCGCGACACCTGCCTGCTCATCTGCCTGATACTCGCCAGCTGAGCCGCGCGACACCTGCCTGCTCATCTGCCTGATACTCGCCAGCTGAGCCGCGCGACACCTGCCTGCTCATCTGCCTGATACTCGCCAGCTGAGCCGCGCGACACCTGCCTGCTCATCTGCCTGATACTCGCCAGCTGAGCCGCGCGACACCTGCCTGCTCATCTGCCTGATACTCGCCAGCTGAGCCGCGCGACACCTGCCTGCTCATCTGCCTGATACTCGCCAGCTGAGCCGCGCGACACCTGCCTGCTCATCTGCCTGATACTCGCCAGCTGAGCCGCGCGACACCTGCCTGCTCATCTGCCTGATACTCGCCAGCTGAGCCGCGCGACACCTGCCTGCTCATCTGCCTGATACTCGCCAGCTGAGCCGCGCGACACCTGCCTGCTCATCTGCCTGATACTCGCCAGCTGAGCCGCGCGACACCTGCCTGCTCATCTGCCTGATACTCGCCAGCTGAGCCGCGCGACACCTGCCTGCTCATCTGCCTGATACTCGCCAGCTGAGCCGCGCGACACCTGCCTGCTCATCTGCCTGATACTCGCCAGCTGAGCCGCGCGACACCTGCCTGCTCATCTGCCTGATACTCGCCAGCTGAGCCGCGCGACACCTGCCTGCTCATCTGCCTGATACTCGCCAGCTGAGCCGCGCGACACCTGCCTGCTCATCTGCCTGATACTCGCCAGCTGAGCCGCGCGACACCTGCCTGCTCATCTGCCTGATACTCGCCAGCTGAGCCGCGCGACACCTGCCTGCTCATCTGCCTGATACTCGCCAGCTGAGCCGCGCGACACCTGCCTGCTCATCTGCCTGATACTCGCCAGCTGAGCCGCGCGACACCTGCCTGCTCATCTGCCTGATACTCGCCAGCTGAGCCGCGCGACACCTGCCTGCTCATCTGCCTGATACTCGCCAGCTGAGCCGCGCGACACCTGCCTGCTCATCTGCCTGATACTCGCCAGCTGAGCCGCGCGACACCTGCCTGCTCATCTGCCTGATACTCGCCAGCTGAGCCGCGCGACACCTGCCTGCTCATCTGCCTGATACTCGCCAGCTGAGCCGCGCGACACCTGCCTGCTCATCTGCCTGATACTCGCCAGCTGAGCCGCGCGACACCTGCCTGCTCATCTGCCTGATACTCGCCAGCTGAGCCGCGCGACACCTGCCTGCTCATCTGCCTGATACTCGCCAGCTGAGCCGCGCGACACCTGCCTGCTCATCTGCCTGATACTCGCCAGCTGAGCCGCGCGACACCTGCCTGCTCATCTGCCTGATACTCGCCAGCTGAGCCGCGCGACACCTGCCTGCTCATCTGCCTGATACTCGCCAGCTGAGCCGCGCGACACCTGCCTGCTCATCTGCCTGATACTCGCCAGCTGAGCCGCGCGACACCTGCCTGCTCATCTGCCTGATACTCGCCAGCTGAGCCGCGCGACACCTGCCTGCTCATCTGCCTGATACTCGCCAGCTGAGCCGCGCGACACCTGCCTGCTCATCTGCCTGATACTCGCCAGCTGAGCCGCGCGACACCTGCCTGCTCATCTGCCTGATACTCGCCAGCTGAGCCGCGCGACACCTGCCTGCTCATCTGCCTGATACTCGCCAGCTGAGCCGCGCGACACCTGCCTGCTCATCTGCCTGATACTCGCCAGCTGAGCCGCGCGACACCTGCCTGCTCATCTGCCTGATACTCGCCAGCTGAGCCGCGCGACACCTGCCTGCTCATCTGCCTGATACTCGCCAGCTGAGCCGCGCGACACCTGCCTGCTCATCTGCCTGATACTCGCCAGCTGAGCCGCGCGACACCTGCCTGCTCATCTGCCTGATGCTCGCCAGCTGAGCCGTGCGACACCTGCCTGCTCATCTGCCTGATACTCGCCAGCTGAGCCGCGTGACACCTGCCTGCTCATCTGCCTGATACTCGCCAGCTGGGCCCCGCGACACCTGCCTGCTCATCTGCCTGATACTCGCCAGCTCAGCCGTGCGACACCTGCCTGCTCATCTGCCTGATACTCGCCAGCTGAGCCGCGCGACACCTGCCTGCTCATCTGCCTGATACTCGCCAGCTGAGCCGCGCGACACCTGCCTGCTCATCTGCCTGATACTCGCCAGCTGAGCCGCGCGACACCTGCCTGCTCATCTGCCTGATACTCGCCAGCTGAGCCGCGCGACACCTGCCTGCTCATCTGCCTGATACTCACCAGCTGAGCCGCGCGACACCTGCCTGCTCATCTGCCTGATACTCGCCAGCTGAGCCGCGCGACACCTGCCTGCTCATCTGCCTGATACTCGCCAGCTGAGCCGCGCGACACCTGCCTGCTCATCTGCCTGATACTCGCCAGCTGAGCCGCGCGACACCTGCCTACTCATCTGCCTGATACTCGCCAGCTGAGCCGCGCGACACCTGCCTGCTCATCTGCCTGATACTCGCCAGCTGAGCCGCGCGACACCTGCCTGCTCATCTGCCTGATGCTCGCCAGCTGAGCCGCGCGACACCTGCCTGCTCATCTTCCTGATACTCGCCAGCTGAGCCGCGCGACACCTGCCTGCTCATCTGCCTGATACTCGCCAGCTGAGCCGCGCGACACCTGCCTGCTCATCTGCCTGATACTCGCCAGCTGAGCCGCGCGACACCTGCCTGCTCATCTGCCTGATACTCGCCAGCTGAGCCGCGCGACACCTGCCTGCTCATCTGCCTGATACTCGCCAGCTGAGCCGCGCGACACCTGCCTGCTCATCTGCCTGATACTCGCCAGCTGAGCCGCGCGACCCCTGCCTGCTCATCTGCCTGATACTCGCCAGCTGAGCCGCGCGACACCTGCCTGCTCATCTGCCTGATACTCGCCAGCTGAGCCGCGCGACACCTGCCTGCTCATCTGCCTGATACTCGCCAGCTGAGCCGCGCGACACCTGCCTGCTCATCTGCCTGATACTCGCCAGCTGAGCCGCGCGACACCTGCCTGCTCATCTGCCTGATACTCGCCAGCTGAGCCGCGCGACACCTGCCTGCTCATCTGCCTGATACTCGCCAGCTGAGCCGCGCGACACCTGCCTGCTCATCTGCCTGATACTCGCCAGCTGAGCCGCGGGACACCTGCCTGCTCATCTGCCTGATACTCGCCAGCTGAGCCGCGCGACACCTGCCTGCTCATCTGCCTGATACTCGCCAGCTCAGCCGCGCGACACCTGCCTGCTCATCTGCCTGATACTCGCCAGCTGAGCCCCGCGACACCTGCCTGCTCATCTGCCTGATACTCGCCAGCTGAGCCGCGCGACACCTGCCTGCTCATCTGCCTGATACTCGCCAGCTGAGCCGCGCGACACCTGCCTGCTCATCTGCCTGATACTCGCCAGCTGAGCCGCGCGACACCTGCCTGCTCATCTGCCTGATACTCACCAGCTGAGCCGCGCGACACCTGCCTGCTCATCTGCCTGATACTCGCCAGCTGAGCCGCGCGACACCTGCCTGCTCATCTGCCTGATACTCGCCAGCTGAGCCGCGCGACACCTGCCTGCTCATCTGCCTGATGCTCGCCAGCTGAGCCGCGCGACACCTGCCTGCTCATCTGCCTGATACTCGCCAGCTGAGCCGCGCGACACCTGCCTGCTCATCTGCCTGATACTCGCCAGCTGAGCCGCGCGACACCTGCCTGCTCATCTGCCTGATACTCGCCAGCTGAGCCGCGCGACACCTGCCTGCTCATCTGCCTGATACTCGCCAGCTGAGCCGCGCGACACCTGCCTGCTCATCTGCCTGATACTCGCCAGCTGAGCCCCGCGACACCTGCCTGCTCATCTGCCTGATACTCGCCAGCTGAGCCGCGCGACACCTGCCTGCTCATCTGCCTGATACTCGCCAGCTGAGCCGCGCGACACCTGCCTGCTCATCTGCCTGATACTCGCCAGCTCAGCCGCGCGACACCTGCCTGCTCATCTGCCTGATACTCGCCAGCTGAGCCGCGCGACACCTGCCTGCTCATCTGCCTGATACTCGCCAGCTCAGCCGCGCGACACCTGCCTGCTCATCTGCCTGATACTCGCCAGCTGAGCCGCGCGACACCTGCCTGCTCATCTGCCTGATACTCGCCAGCTGAGCCGCGCGACACCTGCCTGCTCATCTGCCTGATGCTCGCCAGCTGAGCCGCGCGACACCTGCCTGCTCATCTGCCTGATACTCGCCAGCTGAGCCGCGCGACACCTGCCTGCTCATCTGCCTGATACTCGCCAGCTGAGCCGCGCGACACCTGCCTGCTCATCTGCCTGATACTCGCCAGCTGAGCCGCGCGACACCTGCCTGCTCATCTGCCTGATACTCGCCAGCTGAGCCGCGCGACACCTGCCTGCTCATCTGCCTGATACTCGCCAGCTGAGCCGCGCGACACCTGCCTGCTCATCTGCCTGATACTCGCCAGCTGAGCCGCGCGACACCTGCCTGCTCATCTGCCTGATACTCGCCAGCTGAGCCGCGCGACACCTGCCTGCTCATCTGCCTGATACTCGCCAGCTGAGCCGCGCGACACCTGCCTGCTCATCTGCCTGATACTCGCCAGCTGAGCCGCGCGACACCTGCCTGCTCATCTGCCTGATACTCGCCAGCTGAGCCGCGCGACACCTGCCTGCTCATCTGCCTGATACTCGCCAGCTGAGCCGCGCGACACCTGCCTGCTCATCTGCCTGATACTCGCCAGCTGAGCCGCGCGACACCTGCCTGCTCATCTGCCTGATACTCGCCAGCTGAGCCGCGCGACACCTGCCTGCTCATCTGCCTGATACTCGCCTGCTGAGCCGCGCGACACCTGCCTGCTCATCTGCCTGATACTCGCCAGCTGAGCCGCGCGACACCTGCCTGCTCATCTGCCTGATACTCGCCAGCTGAGCCGCGCGACACCTGCCTGCTCATCTGCCTGATACTCGCCAGCTGAGCCGCGCGACACCTGCCTGCTCATCTGCCTGATACTCGCCAGCTGAGCCGCGCGACACCTGCCTGCTCATCTGCCTGATACTCGCCAGCTGAGCCGCGCGACACCTGCCTGCTCATCTGCCTGATACTCGCCAGCTGAGCCGCGCGACACCTGCCTGCTCATCTGCCTGATACTCGCCAGCTGAGCCGCGCGACACCTGCCTGCTCATCTGCCTGATACTCGCCAGCTGAGCCGCGCGACACCTGCCTGCTCATCTGCCTGATACTCGCCAGCTGAGCCGCGCGACACCTGCCTGCTCTTCTGCCTGATACTCGCCAGCTGAGCCGCGCGACACCTGCCTGCTCATCTGCCTGATACTCGCCAGCTGAGCCGCGCGACACCTGCCTGCTCATCTGCCTGATACTCGCCAGCTGAGCCGCGCGACACCTGCCTGCTCATCTGCCTGATACTCGCCAGCTGAGCCGCGCGACACCTGCCTGCTCATCTGCCTGATACTCGCCAGCTGAGCCGCGCGACACCTGCCTGCTCATCTGCCTGATACTCGCCAGCTGAGCCGCGCGACACCTGCCTGCTCATCTGCCTGATACTCGCCAGCTCAGCCGCGCGACACCTGCCTGCTCATCTGCCTGATACTCGCCAGCTGAGCCGCGCGACACCTGCCTGCTCATCTGCCTGATACTCGCCAGCTGAGCCGCGCGACACCTGCCTGCTCATCTGCCTGATACTCGCCAGCTGAGCCGCGCGACACCTGCCTGCTCATCTGCCTGATACTCGCCAGCTGAGCCGCGCGACACCTGCCTGCTCATCTGCCTGATACTCGCCAGCTGAGCCGCGCGACACCTGCCTGCTCATCTGCCTGATACTCGCCAGCTGAGCCGCGCGACACCTGCCTGCTCATCTGCCTGATACTCGCCAGCTGAGCCGCGCGACACCTGCCTGCTCATCTGCCTGATACTCGCCAGCTGAGCCGCGCGACACCTGCCTGCTCATCTGCCTGATACTCGCCAGCTGAGCCGCGCGACACCTGCCTGCTCATCTGCCTGATACTCGCCAGCTGAGCCGCGCGACACCTGCCTGCTCATCTGCCTGATACTCGCCAGCTGAGCCGCGCGACACCTGCCTGCTCATCTGCCTGATACTCGCCAGCTGAGCCGCGCGACACCTGCCTGCTCATCTGCCTGATACTCGCCAGCTGAGCCGCGCGACACCTGCCTGCTCATCTGCCTGATACTCGCCAGCTGAGCCGCGCGACACCTGCCTGCTCATCTGCCTGATACTCGCCAGCTGAGCCGCGCGACACCTGCCTGCTCATCTGCCTGATACTCGCCAGCTGAGCCGCGCGACACCTGCCTGCTCATCTGCCTGATACTCGCCAGCTGAGCCGCGCGACACCTGCCTGCTCATCTGCCTGATACTCGCCAGCTGAGCCGCGCGACACCTGCCTGCTCATCTGCCTGATACTCGCCAGCTGAGCCGCGCGACACCTGCCTGCTCATCTGCCTGATACTCGCCAGCTGAGCCGCGCGACACCTGCCTGCTCATCTGCCTGATACTCGCCAGCTGAGCCGCGCGACACCTGCCTGCTCATCTGCCTGATACTCGCCAGCTGAGCCGCGCGACACCTGCCTGCTCATCTGCCTGATACTCGCCAGCTGAGCCGCGCGACACCTGCCTGCTCATCTGCCTGATACTCGCCAGCTGAGCCGCGCGACACCTGCCTGCTCATCTGCCTGATACTCGCCAGCTGAGCCGCGCGACACCTGCCTGCTCATCTGCCTGATACTCGCCAGCTGAGCCGCGCGACACCTGCCTGCTCATCTGCCTGATACTCGCCAGCTGAGCCGCGCGACACCTGCCTGCTCATCTGCCTGATACTCGCCAGCTGAGCCGCGCGACACCTGCCTGCTCATCTGCCTGATACTCGCCAGCTGAGCCGCGCGACACCTGCCTGCTCATCTGCCTGATACTCGCCAGCTGAGCCGCGCGACACCTGCCTGCTCATCTGCCTGATACTCGCCAGCTGAGCCGCGCGACACCTGCCTGCTCATCTGCCTGATACTCGCCAGCTGAGCCGCGCGACACCTGCCTGCTCATCTGCCTGATACTCGCCAGCTGAGCCGCGCGACACCTGCCTGCTCATCTGCCTGATACTCGCCAGCTGAGCCGCGCGACACCTGCCTGCTCATCTGCCTATACTCGCCAGCTCAGCCGCGCGACACCTGCCTGTTCATCTGCCTGATACTCGCCAGCTGAGCCGCGCGACACCTGCCTGCTCATCTGCCTGATACTCGCCAGCTGAGCCGCGCGACACCTGCCTGCTCATCTGCCTGATACTCGCCAGCTGAGCCGCGCGACACCTGCCTGCTCATCTGCCTGATACTCGCCAGCTGAGCCGCGCGACACCTGCCTGCTCATCTGCCTGATACTCGCCAGCTGAGCCGCGCGACACCTGCCTGCTCATCTGCCTGATACTCGCCAGCTGAGCCGCGCGACACCTGCCTGCTCATCTGCCTGATACTCGCCAGCTGAGCCGCGCGACACCTGCCTGCTCATCTGCCTGATACTCGCCAGCTGAGCCGCGCGACACCTGCCTGCTCATCTGCCTGATACTCGCCAGCTGAGCCGCGCGACACCTGCCTGCTCATCTGCCTGATACTCGCCAGCTGAGCCGCGCGACACCTGCCTGCTCATCTGCCTGATACTCGCCAGCTGAGCCGCGCGACACCTGCCTGCTCATCTGCCTGATACTCGCCAGCTGAGCCGCGCGACACCTGCCTGCTCATCTGCCTGATACTCGCCAGCTGAGCCGCGCGACACCTGCCTGCTCATCTGCCTGATACTCGCCAGCTGAGCCGCGCGACACCTGCCTGCTCATCTGCCTGATACTCGCCAGCTGAGCCGCGCGACACCTGCCTGCTCATCTGCCTGATACTCGCCAGCTGAGCCGCGCGACACCTGCCTGCTCATCTGCCTGATACTCGCCAGCTGAGCCGCGCGACACCTGCCTGCTCATCTGCCTGATACTCGCCAGCTGAGCCGCGCGACACCTGCCTGCTCATCTGCCTGATACTCGCCAGCTGAGCCGCGCGACACCTGCCTGCTCATCTGCCTGATACTCGCCAGCTGAGCCGCGCGACACCTGCCTGCTCATCTGCCTGATACTCGCCAGCTGAGCCGCGCGACACCTGCCTGCTCATCTGCCTGATACTCGCCAGCTGAGCCGCGCGACACCTGCCTGCTCATCTGCCTGATACTCGCCAGCTGAGCCGCGCGACACCTGCCTGCTCATCTGCCTGATACTCGCCAGCTGAGCCGCGCGACACCTGCCTGCTCATCTGCCTGATACTCGCCAGCTGAGCCGCGCGACACCTGCCTGCTCATCTGCCTGATACTCGCCAGCTGAGCCGCGCGACACCTGCCTGCTCATCTGCCTGATACTCGCCAGCTGAGCCGCGCGACACCTGCCTGCTCATCTGCCTGATACTCGCCAGCTGAGCCGCGCGACACCTGCCTGCTCATCTGCCTGATACTCGCCAGCTGAGCCGCGCGACACCTGCCTGCTCATCTGCCTGATACTCGCCAGCTCAGCCGCGCGACACCTGCCTGCTCATCTGCCTGATACTCGCCAGCTGAGCCGCGCGACACCTGCCTGCTCATCTGCCTGATACTCGCCAGCTGAGCCGCGCGACACCTGCCTGCTCATCTGCCTGATATTCGCCAGCTGAGCCGCGCGACACCTGCCTGCTCATCTGCCTGATACTCGCCAGCTGAGCCGCGCGACACCTGCCTGCTCATCTGCCTGATACTCGCCAGCTGAGCCGCGCGACACCTGCCTGCTCATCTGCCTGATACTCGCCAGCTGAGCCGCGCGACACCTGCCTGCTCATCTGCCTGATACTCGCCAGCTGAGCCGCGCGACACCTGCCTGCTCATCTGCCTGATACTCGCCAGCTGAGCCGCGCGACACCTGCCTGCTCATCTGCCTGATACTCGCCAGCTGAGCCGCGCGACACCTGCCTGCTCATCTGCCTGATACTCGCCAGCTGAGCCGCGCGACACCTGCCTGCTCATCTGCCTGATACTCGCCAGCTGAGCCGCGCGACACCTGCCTGCTCATCTGCCTGATACTCGCCAGCTGAGCCGCGCGACACCTGCCTGCTCATCTGCCTGATACTCGCCAGCTGAGCCGCGCGACACCTGCCTGCTCATCTGCCTGATACTCGCCAGCTGAGCCGCGCGACACCTGCCTGCTCATCTGCCTGATACTCGCCAGCTGAGCCGCGCGACACCTGCCTGCTCATCTGCCTGATACTCGCCAGCTGAGCCGCGCGACACCTGCCTGCTCATCTGCCTGATACTCGCCAGCTGAGCCGCGCGACACCTGCCTGCTCATCTGCCTGATACTCGCCAGCTGAGCCGCGCGACACCTGCCTGCTCATCTGCCTGATACTCGCCAGCTGAGCCGCGCGACACCTGCCTGCTCATCTGCCTGATACTCGCCAGCTGAGCCGCGCGACACCTGCCTGCTCATCTGCCTGATACTCGCCAGCTGAGCCGCGCGACACCTGCCTGCTCATCTGCCTGATACTCGCCAGCTGAGCCGCGCGACACCTGCCTGCTCATCTGCCTGATACTCGCCAGCTGAGCCGCGCGACACCTGCCTGCTCATCTGCCTGATACTCGCCAGCTGAGCCGCGCGACACCTGCCTGCTCATCTGCCTGATACTCGCCAGCTGAGCCGCGCGACACCTGCCTGCTCATCTGCCTGATACTCGCCAGCTGAGCCGCGCGACACCTGCCTGCTCATCTGCCTGATACTCGCCAGCTGAGCCGCGCGACACCTGCCTGCTCATCTGCCTGATACTCGCCAGCTGAGCCGCGCGACACCTGCCTGCTCATCTGCCTGATACTCGCCAGCTGAGCCGCGCGACACCTGCCTGCTCATCTGCCTGATACTCGCCAGCTGAGCCGCGCGACACCTGCCTGCTCATCTGCCTGATACTCGCCAGCTGAGCCGCGCGACACCTGCCTGCTCATCTGCCTGATACTCGCCAGCTGAGCCGCGCGACACCTGCCTGCTCATCTGCCTGATACTCGCCAGCTGAGCCGCGCGACACCTGCCTGCTCATCTGCCTGATACTCGCCAGCTGAGCCGCGCGACACCTGCCTGCTCATCTGCCTGATACTCGCCAGCTGAGCCGCGCGACACCTGCCTGCTCATCTGCCTGATACTCGCCAGCTGAGCCGCGCGACACCTGCCTGCTCATCTGCCTGATACTCGCCAGCTGAGCCGCGCGACACCTGCCTGCTCATCTGCCTGATACTCGCCAGCTGAGCCGCGCGACACCTGCCTGCTCATCTGCCTGATACTCGCCAGCTGAGCCGCGCGACACCTGCCTGCTCATCTGCCTGATACTCGCCAGCTGAGCCGCGCGACACCTGCCTGCTCATCTGCCTGATACTCGCCAGCTGAGCCGCGCGACACCTGCCTGCTCATCTGCCTGATACTCGCCAGCTGAGCCGCGCGACACCTGCCTGCTCATCTGCCTGATACTCGCCAGCTGAGCCGCGCGACACCTGCCTGCTCATCTGCCTGATACTCGCCAGCTGAGCCGCGCGACACCTGCCTGCTCATCTGCCTGATACTCGCCAGCTGAGCCGCGCGACACCTGCCTGCTCATCTGCCTGATACTCGCCAGCTGAGCCGCGCGACACCTGCCTGCTCATCTGCCTGATACTCGCCAGCTGAGCCGCGCGACACCTGCCTGCTCATCTGCCTGATATTCGCCAGCTGAGCCGCGCGACACCTGCCTGCTCATCTGCCTGATACTCGCCAGCTGAGCCGCGCGACACCTGCCTGCTCATCTGCCTGATACTCGCCAGCTGAGCCGCGCGACACCTGCCTGCTCATCTGCCTGATACTCGCCAGCTGAGCCGCGCGACACCTGCCTGCTCATCTGCCTGATACTCGCCAGCTGAGCCCCGCGACACCTGCCTGCTCATCTGCCTGATACTCGCCAGCTGAGCCGCGCGACACCTGCCTGCTCATCTGCCTGATACTCGCCAGCTGAGCCGCGCGACACCTGCCTGCTCATCTGCCTGATACTCGCCAGCTGAGCCGCGCGACACCTGCCTGCTCATCTGCCTGATACTCGCCAGCTGAGCCGCGCGACACCTGCCTGCTCATCTGCCTGATACTCGCCAGCTGAGCCGCGCGACACCTGCCTGCTCATCTGCCTGATACTCGCCAGCTGAGCCGCGCGACACCTGCCTGCTCATCTGCCTGATACTCGCCAGCTGAGCCGCGCGACACCTGCCTGCTCATCTGCCTGATACTCGCCAGCTGAGCCGCGCGACACCTGCCTGCTCATCTGCCTGATACTCGCCAGCTGAGCCGCGCGACACCTGCCTGCTCATCTGCCTGATACTCGCCAGCTGAGCCGCGCGACACCTGCCTGCTCATCTGCCTGATACTCGCCAGCTGAGCCGCGCGACACCTGCCTGCTCATCTGCCTGATACTCGCCAGCTGAGCCGCGCGACACCTGCCTGCTCATCTGCCTGATACTCGCCAGCTGAGCCGCGCGACACCTGCCTGCTCATCTGCCTGATACTCGACAGCTCAGTCGTGCGACACTTGCCTGCTCATCTGCCTGATACTCGCCAGCTGAGCCGCGCGACACCTGCCTGCTCATCTGCCTGATACTCGCCAGCTGAGCCGCGCGACACCTGCCTGCTCATCTGCCTGATACTCGCCAGCTGAGCCGCGCGACACCTGCCTGCTCATCTGCCTGATACTCGCCAGCTGAGCCGCGCGACACCTGCCTGCTCATCTGCCTGATACTCGCCAGCTGAGCCGCGCGACACCTGCCTGCTCATCTGCCTGATACTCGCCAGCTGAGCCGCGCGACACCTGCCTGCTCATCTGCCTGATACTCGCCAGCTGAGCCGCGCGACACCTGCCTGCTCATCTGCCTGATACTCGCCAGCTGAGCCGCGCGACACCTGCCTGCTCATCTGCCTGATACTCGCCAGCTGAGCCGCGCGACACCTGCCTGCTCATCTGCCTGATACTCGCCAGCTGAGCCGCGCGACACCTGCCTGCTCATCTGCCTGATACTCGCCAGCTGAGCCGCGCGACACCTGCCTGCTCATCTGCCTGATACTCGCCAGCTGAGCCGCGCGACACCTGCCTGCTCATCTGCCTGATACTCGCCAGCTGAGCCGCGCGACACCTGCCTGCTCATCTGCCTGATACTCGCCAGCTGAGCCGCGCGACACCTGCCTGCTCATCTGCCTGATACTCGCCAGCTGAGCCGCGCGACACCTGCCTGCTCATCTGCCTGATACTCGCCAGCTGAGCCGCGCGACACCTGCCTGCTCATCTGCCTGATACTCGCCAGCTGAGCCGCGCGACACCTGCCTGCTCATCTGCCTGATACTCGCCAGCTGAGCCGCGCGACACCTGCCTGCTCATCTGCCTGATACTCGCCAGCTGAGCCGCGCGACACCTGCCTGCTCATCTGCCTGATACTCGCCAGCTGAGCCGCGCGACACCTGCCTGCTCATCTGCCTGATACTCGCCAGCTGAGCCGCGCGACACCTGCCTGCTCATCTGCCTGATACTCGCCAGCTGAGCCGCGCGACACCTGCCTGCTCATCTGCCTGATACTCGCCAGCTGAGCCGCGCGACACCTGCCTGCTCATCTGCCTGATACTCGCCAGCTGAGCCGCGCGACACCTGCCTGCTCATCTGCCTGATACTCGCCAGCTGAGCCGCGCGACACCTGCCTGCTCATCTGCCTGATACTCGCCAGCTGAGCCACGCGAAACCTGCCTGCTCATCTGCCTGATACTCGCCAGCTGAGCCGCGCGACACCTGCCTGCTCATCTGCCTGATACTCGCCAGCTGAGCCGCGCGACACCTGCCTGCTCATCTGCCTGATACTCGCCAGCTGAGCCGCGCGACACCTGCCTGCTCATCTGCCTGATACTCGCCAGCTGAGCCGCGCGACACCTGCCTGCTCATCTGCCTGATACTCGCCAGCTGAGCCGCGCGACACCTGCCTGCTCATCTGCCTGATACTCGCCAGCTGAGCCGCGCGACACCTGCCTGCTCATCTGCCTGATACTCGCCAGCTGAGCCGCGCGACACCTGCCTGCTCATCTGCCTGATACTCGCCAGCTGAGCCGCGCGACACCTGCCTGCTCATCTGCCTGATACTCGCCAGCTGAGCCGCGCGACACCTGCCTGCTCATCTGCCTGATACTCGCCAGCTGAGCCGCGCGACACCTGCCTGCTCATCTGCCTGATACTCGCCAGCTGAGCCGCGCGACACCTGCCTGCTCATCTGCCTGATACTCGCCAGCTGAGCCGCGCGACACCTGCCTGCTCATCTGCCTGATACTCGCCAGCTGAGCCGCGCGACACCTGCCTGCTCATCTGCCTGATACTCGCCAGCTGAGCCGCGCGACACCTGCCTGCTCATCTGCCTGATACTCGCCAGCTGAGCCGCGCGACACCTGCCTGCTCATCTGCCTGATACTCGCCAGCTGAGCCGCGCGACACCTGCCTGCTCATCTGCCTGATACTCGCCAGCTGAGCCGCGCGACACCTGCCTGCTCATCTGCCTGATACTCGCCAGCTGAGCCGCGCGACACCTGCCTGCTCATCTGCCTGATACTCGCCAGCTGAGCCGCGCGACACCTGCCTGCTCATATGCCTGATACTCGCCAGCTGAGCCGCGCGACACCTGCCTGCTCATCTGCCTGATACTCGCCAGCTGAGCCGCGCGACACCTGCCTGCTCATCTGCCTGATACTCGCCAGCTGAGCCGCGCGACACCTGCCTGCTCATCTGCCTGATACTCGCCAGCTGAGCCGCGCGACACCTGCCTGCTCATCTGCCTGATACTCGCCAGCTGAGCCGCGCGACACCTGCCTGCTCATCTGCCTGATACTCGCCAGCTGAGCCGCGCGACACCTGCCTGCTCATCTGCCTGATACTCGCCAGCTGAGCCGCGCGACACCTGCCTGCTCATCTGCCTGATACTCGCCAGCTGAGCCGCGCGACACCTGCCTGCTCATTTGCCTGATACTCGCCAGCTGAGCCGCGCGACACCTGCCTGCTCATCTGCCTGATACTCGCCAGCTGAGCCGCGCGACACCTGCCTGCTCATCTGCCTGATACTCGCCAGCTGAGCCGCGCGACACCTGCCTGCTCATCTGCCTGATACTCGCCAGCTGAGCCGCGCGACACCTGCCTGCTCATCTGCCTGATACTCGCCAGCTGAGCCGCGCGACACCTGCCTGCTCATCTGCCTGATACTCGCCAGCTGAGCCGCGCGACACCTGCCTGCTCATCTGCCTGATACTCGCCAGCTGAGCCGCGCGACACCTGCCTGCTCATCTGCCTGATACTCGCCAGCTGAGCCGCGCGACACCTGCCTGCTCATCTGCCTGATACTCGCCAGCTGAGCCGCGCGACACCTGCCTGCTCATCTGCCTGATACTCGCCAGCTGAGCCGCGCGACACCTGCCTGCTCATCTGCCTGATACTCGCCAGCTGAGCCGCGCGACACCTGCCTGCTCATCTGCCTGATACTCGCCAGCGGAGCCGCGCGACACCTGCCTGCTCATCTGCCTGATACTCGCCAGCTGAGCCGCGCGACACCTGCCTGCTCATCTGCCTGATACTCGCCAGCTGAGCCGCGCGACACCTGCCTGCTCATCTGCCTGATACTCGCCAGCTGAGCCGCGCGACACCTGCCTGCTCATCTGCCTGATACTCGCCAGCTGAGCCGCGCGACACCTGCCTGCTCATCTGCCTGATACTCGCCAGCTGAGCCGCGCGACACCTGCCTGCTCATCTGCCTGATACTCGCCAGCTGAGCCGCGCGACACCTGCCTGCTCATCTGCCTGATACTCGCCAGCTGAGCCGCGCGACACCTGCCTGCTCATCTGCCTGATACTCGCCAGCTGAGCCGCGCGACACCTGCCTGCTCATCTGCCTGATACTCGCCAGCTCAGCCGCGCGACACCTGCCTGCTCATCTGCCTGATACTCGCCAGCTGAGCCGCGCGACACCTGCCTGCTCATCTGCCTGATACTCGCCAGCTGAGCCGCGCGACACCTGCCTGCTCATCTGCCTGATATTCGCCAGCTGAGCCGCGCGACACCTGCCTGCTCATCTGCCTGATACTCGCCAGCTGAGCCGCGCGACACCTGCCTGCTCATCTGCCTGATACTCGCCAGCTGAGCCGCGCGACACCTGCCTGCTCATCTGCCTGATACTCGCCAGCTGAGCCGCGCGACACCTGCCTGCTCATCTGCCTGATACTCGCCAGCTGAGCCGCGCGACACCTGCCTGCTCATCTGCCTGATACTCGCCAGCTGAGCCCCGCGACACCTGCCTGCTCATCTGCCTGATATTCGCCAGCTGAGCCGCGCGACACCTGCCTGCTCATCTGCCTGATACTCGCCAGCTGAGCCGCGCGACACCTGCCTGCTCATCTGCCTGATACTCGCCAGCTGAGCCGCGCGACACCTGCCTGCTCATCTGCCTGATACTCGCCAGCTGAGCCGCGCGACACCTGCCTGCTCATCTGCCTGATACTCGCCAGCTGAGCCGCGCGACACCTGCCTGCTCATCTGCCTGATACTCGCCAGCTGAGCCGCGCGACACCTGCCTGCTCATCTGCCTGATACTCGCCAGCTGAGCCGCGCGACACCTGCCTGCTCATCTGCCTGATACTCGCCAGCTCAGCCGCGCGACACCTGCCTGCTCATCTGCCTGATGCTCGCCAGCTGAGCCGCGCGACACCTGCCTGCTCATCTGCCTGATACTCGCCAGCTGAGCCGCGCGACACCTGCCTGCTCATCTGCCTGATACTCGCCAGCTGAGCCGCGCGACACCTGCCTGCTCATCTGCCTGATACTCGCCAGCTGAGCCGCGCGACACCTGCCTGCTCATCTGCCTGATACTCGCCAGCTGAGCCGCGCGACACCTGCCTGCTCATCTGCCTGATACTCGCCAGCTGAGCCGCGCGACACCTGCCTGCTCATCTGCCTGATACTCGCCAGCTGAGCCGCGCGACACCTGCCTGCTCATCTGCCTGATACTCGCCAGCTGAGCCGCGCGACACCTGCCTGCTCATCTGCCTGATACTCGCCAGCTGAGCCGCGCGACACCTGCCTGCTCATCTGCCTGATACTCGCCAGCTGAGCCGCGCGACACCTGCCTGCTCATCTGCCTGATACTCGCCAGCTGAGCCGCGCGACACCTGCCTGCTCATCTGCCTGATACTCGCCAGCTGAGCCGCGCGACACCTGCCTGCTCATCTGCCTGATACTCGCCAGCTGAGCCGCGCGACACCTGCCTGCTCATCTGCCTGATACTCGCCAGCTGAGCCGCGCGACACCTGCCTGCTCATCTGCCTGATACTCGCCAGCTGAGCCGCGCGACACCTGCCTGCTCATCTGCCTGATACTCGCCAGCTGAGCCGCGCGACACCTGCCTGCTCATCTGCCTGATACTCGCCAGCTGAGCCGCGCGACACCTGCCTGCTCATCTGCCTGATACTCGCCAGCTGAGCCGCGCGACACCTGCCTGCTCATCTGCCTGATACTCGCCAGCTGAGCCGCGCGACACCTGCCTGCTCATCTGCCTGATACTCGCCAGCTGAGCCGCGCGACACCTGCCTGCTCATCTGCCTGATACTCGCCAGCTGAGCCGCGCGACACCTGCCTGCTCATCTGCCTGATACTCGCCAGCTGAGCCGCGCGACACCTGCCTGCTCATCTGCCTGATACTCGCCAGCTGAGCCGCGCGACACCTGCCTGCTCATCTGCCTGATACTCGCCAGCTGAGCCGCGCGACACCTGCCTGCTCATCTGCCTGATACTCGCCAGCTGAGCCGCGCGACACCTGCCTGCTCATCTGCCTGATACTCGCCAGCTGAGCCGCGCGACACCTGCCTGCTCATCTGCCTGATACTCGCCAGCTGAGCCGCGCGACACCTGCCTGCTCATCTGCCTGATACTCGCCAGCTGAGCCGCGCGACACCTGCCTGCTCATCTGCCTGATACTCGCCAGCTGAGCCGCGCGACACCTGCCTGCTCATCTGCCTGATACTCGCCAGCTGAGCCGCGCGACACCTGCCTGCTCATCTGCCTGATACTCGCCAGCTGAGCCGCGCGACACCTGCCTGCTCATCTGCCTGATACTCGCCAGCTGAGCCCCGCGACACCTGCCTGCTCATCTGCCTGATACTCGCCAGCTGAGCCGCCCGACACCTGCCTGCTCATCTGCCTGATACTCGCCAGCTGAGCCGCGCGACACCTGCCTGCTCATCTGCCTGATACTCGCCAGCTGAGCCGCGCGACACCTGCCTGCTCATCTGCCTGATACTCGCCAGCTGAGCCGCGCGACACCTGCCTGCTCATCTGCCTGATACTCGCCAGCTGAGCCGCGCGACACCTGCCTGCTCATCTGCCTGATACTCGCCAGCTGAGCCGCGCGACACCTGCCTGCTCATCTGCCTGATACTCGCCAGCTGAGCCGCGCGACACCTGCCTGCTCATCTGCCTGATACTCGCCAGCTGAGCCGCGCGACACCTGCCTGCTCATCTGCCTGATACTCGCCAGCTGAGCCGCGCGACACCTGCCTGCTCATCTGCCTGATACTCGCCAGCTGAGCCGCGCGACACCTGCCTGCTCATCTGCCTGATACTCGCCAGCTGAGCCGCGCTACACCTGCCTGCTCATCTGCCTGATACTCGCCAGCTGAGCCGCGCGACACCTGCCTGCTCATCTGCCTGATACTCGCCAGCTGAGCCGCGCGACACCTGCCTGCTCATCTGCCTGATACTCGCCAGCTGAGCCGCGCGACACGTGCCTGCTCATCTGCCTGATACTCGCCAGCTGAGCCGCGGGACACCTGCCTGCTCATCGGCCTCATACCCGCCAGCTGAACCTCGCGACACCTGCCTGCTCATCTGCCTGATACTCGCCAGCTGAGCCTCGGAACACCTGCCTGCTCATCGGCCTGATACTCGCCAGCTGAGCCAAGCGACACCTGCCTGCTCATCTGCCTGATACTCGCCAGCTGAGCCCCACGACACCTGCCTGCTCATCTGCCTGATACTCGCCAGCGCAGCCGCGCGACACTTGCCTGCTCATCTGCCTGAAACTCGCCAGCTCAGCCGCGCGACACCTGCCTACTCATCTGCCTGATACTCGCCAGCTGAGCCGCGCGACACCTGCCTGCTCATCTGCCTGATACTCACCAGCTGAGCCCAGCGACACCTGCCTGCTCATCTGCCTGATACTCGCCAATTGAGACCCGCGACACCTGCCTACTCATCTGCCTGATACTCGACAGCTCAGTCGCGCGACACCTGCCTGCTCATCTGCCTGATACTCGCCAGCTGAGCCGCGGGACAACTTCCTGCTCATCTGCCTGATACTCGACAGCTGAGCCGCGCGACACCTGCCTGCTCATCTGCCTGATACTCGCCAGCTGAGCCTAGCGACACCTGCCTGCTTATCTGCCTGATACTCGCCAGCTGAGCCCCGTGACACCTGCCTGTTCATCTGCCTGATACTCGACAGCTCAGTCGCGCGACACCTGCCTGCTCATCTGCCTGATACTCGCCAGCTGAGCCGCGCGACACCTTCCTGCTCATCTGCCTGATACTCGCCAGCTGAGCCGCGTGACACCTGCCTGCTCATCTGCCTGATACTCGCCAGCTGAGCCGCGCGACACCTGCCTGCTCATCTGCCTGATACTCGCCAGCTGAGCCGCGCGACACCTGCCTGCTCATCTAACTGATACTCGCCAGCTGAGCCGCGCGACATCTGCCTGCTCATCTGCCTGATGCTCGCCAGCTGAGCCGGGCGACACCTGCCTGCTCATCTGTCTGATGCTCGCCAGCTGAGCCAAGCGACACCTGCCTACTCATCTGCCTGATATTCGCCAGCTGAGCCCCGCAACACCTGCCTGCTCATCTGCCTGATACTCGCCAGCTGAGCCGGGCGACACCTGCCTGCTCATCTGCCAGATGCTCGCCAGCTGAGCCGTGCGACACCTGCCTGCGCATCTTCCTGATACTCGCCAGCTGAGCCGCGAGACACCTGCCTGCTCATCTGCCTGATACTCGCCTGGTGAGCGCCGGGAGACCTGCCTGCTCATCTGCCTGATACTCGCCAGCTGAGCCAAGCGACACCTGCCTGCTAATCTGCCTGATATTCGCCAGCTGAGCCCCGCGACACCTGCCTGCTCATCTGCCTGATATTCGCCAGCTGAGCCGCGCGACACCTTCCGGCTCATCTACCTGATGCTCGCCAGCTCAGCCGCGCGACACTTACCTGCTCATCTGCCTGATGCTCGCCAGCTGAGCCGCGCAACCCCTGCCTGTGCATCTCCCTGATACTCGCCAGCTGAGCCGCGAGACACCTGCCTGGTCATCTGCCGGATACTCGCCAGCTGAGCCGCGGGACACCTGCCTGCTCTTCTGCCTGATGCTCGCCAGCTGAGCCGCGCGACACCTGCCTGCGCATCTTCCTGATACTCGCCAGCTGAGCCGCGAGACACCTGCCTGCTCATCTGCCTGATATTCGCCTGCTGAGCGGCGGGACACCTGCCTGCTCATCTGCCTCATACTCGCCAGCTGAACCCCGGGACACCTGCCTGCTCATCTGCCTGATACTCGCCAGCTGAGCCAAGCGACACCTTCCTGCTCATCTGCCTGATACTCGCCAGCTCAGCCGCGCGACACCTGCCTGCTCATCTGCCTGATACACGCCAGCTGAGCCTCGCGACACCTGCCTGCTCATCTGCCTCATCCCCGCCAGCTGAGCCGCGCGACACCTTCCTGCTCATCTGCCTGATACTCGCCAGCTCAGCCGCGCGACACCTGCCTGCTCATCTGCCTGATACTCGCCAGCTGAGCCTCGCGACACCTGCCTGCTCATCTGCCTGATACTCGCCAGCTGAGCCCCGTGACACCTGCCTGCTCATCTGCCTGATACTCGCCAGCTGAGCCGAGCGACACCTGCCTGCTCATCTGCCTGATACTCGCCAGCTGAGCCGCGCGACACCTTCCTGCTCATCTGCCTTTTACTCGCCAGCTGAGCCTCGCGACACCTGCCTGCTCATGTGCCTGATACTCGCCAGCTGAGCCGCGCGACACCTGCCTGCTCATCTGCCTGATACTCGCCAGCTGAGCCGCGCGACACCTGCCTGCTCATCTGCCTGATGCTCGCCAGCTGAGCCCCGAGACACCTGCCTGCTCATCTGCCTGATACTCGCCAGCTGAGCCGCGGGACACCTGCCTGCTCATCTGCCTGATACTCGCCAGCTGAGCCCCGCGACACCTGCCTGCTCATCTCCCTGATACTCGCCAGCTGAGATGCAGGACACCTGCCTGATCATCTGCCTGATACTCGTCAGATGAGCCGCCCGACACCTGCCTGCTCATCTGCCTGATGCTCGCCAGCTAGCCGCGCGACACCTGCCTGCTCATCTACCTGATACTCGCCAGCAGAGCCCAGCGACACCTGCCTGCTCATCTGCCGGATGCTCGCCAGCTGAGCCGCGCAACACCTGCCTGCGCATCTTCCTGATACTCTCCAGCTCAGTCGCGCGACACGTGCCTGCTCATCTGCCTGATACTCGCCAGCTGAGCCGCGGGACACCTGCCTGCTCATCGGCCTCATACCCGCCAGCTGAACCTCGCGACACCTGCCTGCTCATCTGCCTGATACTCGCCAGCTGAGCCTCGGAACACCTGCATGCTCATCGGCCTGATACTCGCCAGCTGAGACAAGCGACACCTGCCTGCTCATGTGCCTGATACTCGCCAGCCGAGCCCCGCAACACCTGCCTGCTCATCTGCCTGATACACGCCAGCCCAGCCGCGCGACACTTGCCTGCTCATCTGCCTGAAACTCGGCAGCTCAGCCGCGCGACACCTGCCTACTCATCTGCCTGATACTCGCCAGCTGAGCCGCGCGACACCTGCCTGCTCATCTGCCTGATACTCGCCAGCTGAGCCGCCGGACACCTGCCTGCTCATCTGCCTTTTACTCGCCAGCTGAGCCTCGCGACACCTGCCTGCTCATGTGCGTGATACTCGCCAGCTGAGCTGCGCGACACCTGCCTGCCCATTTGCCTGATACTCGCCAGCTGAGCCGCGCGACACCTGCCTGCTCATCTGCCTGATGCTCGCCAGCTGAGCCAAGAGACACCTGCCTGCTCATCTGCCTGATACTCGCCAGCTGAGCCCCGTGACACCTGCCTGTTCATCTGCCTGATACTCGACAGCTCAGTCGCGCGACACCTGCCTGCTCATCTGCCTGATACTCGCCAGCTGAGCCGCGCGACACCTTCCTGCTCATCTGCCTGATACTCGCCAGCTGAGCCCCGCGACACCTGCCTGCTCATCTGCCTGATACTCGCCAGCTGAGCCGCGCGACACCTGCCTGCTCATCTGCCTGATACTCGCCAGCTGAGCCACGCGACACCTGCCTGCTCATCTGTCTGATACTCGCCAGCTGAGCCGCGCGACATCTGCCTGCTCATCTGTCTGATGCTCGCCAGCTGAGCCGGGCGACACCTGCCTGCTCATCTGTCTGATGCTCGCCAGCTGAGCCAAGCGACACCTGCCTACTCATCTGCCTGATATTCGCCAGCTGAGCCCCGCAACACCTGCCTGCTCATCTGCCTGATACTCGCCAGTTGAGGCGGGTGACACCTGCCTGCTCATCTGCCAGATGCTCGCCAGCTGAGCCGTGCGACACCTGCCTGTGCATCTTCCTGATACTCGCCAGCTGAGCCGCGAGACACCTGCCTGCTCATCTGCCTGATACTCGCCTGGTGAGCGCCGGGACACCTGCCTGCTCATCTGCCTGATACTCGCCAGCTGAGCCAAGCGACACCTGCCTGCTAATCTGCCTGATATTCGCCAGCTGAGCCCCGCGACACCTGCCTGCTCATCTGCCTGATATTCGCCAGCTGAGCCGCGCGACACCTTCCGGCTCATCTGCCTGATGCTCGCCAGCTAGCCGCGCGACACTTACCTGCTCATCTGCCTGATGCTCGCCAGCTGAGCCGCGCAACCCCTGCCTGTGCATCTCCCTGATACTCGCCAGCTGAGCCGCGAGACACCTGCCTGCTCATCTGCCGGATACTCGCCAGCTGAGCCGCGGGACACCTGCCTGCTCTTCTGCCTGATGCTCGCCAGCTGAGCCGCGCGACACCTGCCTGCGCATCTTCCTGATACTCGCCAGCTGAGCCGCGAGACACCTGCCTGCTCATCTGCCTGATATTCGCCAGCTGAGCCGCGGGACACCTGCCTGCTCATCTGCCTCATACTCGCCAGCTGAACCTCGCGACACCTGCCTGCTCATCTGCCTGATACTCGCCAGCTGAGCCAAGCGACACCTTCTTGCTCATCTGCCTGATACTCGCCAGCTCAGCCGCGCGACACCTGCCTGCTCATCTGCCTGATACACGCCAGCTGAGCCTCGCGACACCTGCCTGCTCATCTGCCTCATACTCGCCAGCTGAGCCGCGCGACACCTTCTTGCTCATCTGCCTGATACTCGCCAGCTCAGCCGCGCGACACATGCCTGCTCATCTGCCTGATACTCGCCAGCTGAGCCTCGCGACACCTGCCTGCTCATCTGCCTGATACTCGCCAGCTGAGCCCCGTGACACCTGCCTGCTCATCTGCCTGATACTCGCCAGCTGAGCCAAGCGACACCTGCCTGCTCATCTGCCTGATACTCGCCAGCTGAGCCGCGGGACACCTTCCTGCTCATCTGCCTTTTACTCGCCAGCTGAGCCTCGCGACACCTGCCTGCTCATGTGCCTGATACCAGCTGAGCCGCGCGACACCTGCCTGCTCATCTGCCTGATACTCGCCAGCTGAGCCGCGCGACACCTGCCTGCTCATCTGCCTGATGCTCGCCAGCTGAGCCCCAAGACACCTGCCTGCTCATCTGCCTGATATTCGCCAGCTGAGCCGTGGGACACCTGCCTGCTCATCTGCCTGATACTCGCCAGCTGAGCCCCGCGACACCTGCCTGCTCATCTCCCTGATACTCGCCAGCTGAGATGCAGGACACCTGCCTGATCATCTGCCTGATACTCGTCAGATGAGCCGCCCGACACCTGCCTGCTCATCTGCCTGATGCTCGCCAGCTCAGCCGCGCGACACCTGCCTGCTCATCTACCTGATACTCGCCAGCAGAGCCCAGCGACACCTGACTGCTCATCTGCCGGATGCTCGCCAGCTGAGCCGCGGAACACCTGCCTGCGCATCTTCCTGATACTCTCCAGCTCAGTCGCGCGACACGTGCCTGCTCATCTGCCTGATACTCGCCAGCTGGGCCGCGGGACACCTGCCTGCTCATCGGCCTCATACCCGCCAGCTGAACCTCGCGACACCTGCCTGCTCATCTGCCTGATACTCGCCAGCTGAGCCTCGGAACACCTGCCTGCTCATCGGCCTGATACTCGCCAGCTGAGCCAAGCGACACCTGCCTGCTCATGTGCCTGATACTCGCCAGCCGAGCCCCACAACACCTGCCTGCTCATCTGCCTGATACACGCCAGCCCAGCCGCGCGACACTTGCCTGCTCATCTGCCTGAAACTCGGCAGCTCAGCCGCGCGACACCTGCCTACTCATCTGCCTGATACTCGCCAGCTGAGCCGCGCGACACCTGCCTGCTCATCTGCCTGATACTCGCCAGCTGAGCCCAGCGACACCTGCCTGCTCATCTGCCTGATACTCGCCAGCTGAGACCCGCGACACCTGCCTATTCATCTGCCTGATACTCGCCAGCTGAGCCGCGCGGCACCTGCCTGCTCATCTGCCTGATACTCGCCATCTGAGCCGCGCGACACCTTCCTGCTCATCTGCCTGATACTCGACAGCTGAGCCCCGCGACACCTGCCTGCTCATCTGCCTGATACTCGCCAGCTGAGCCCAGCGACACCTGCCTGCTCATCTGCCTGATACTCGCCAGCTGAGCCCCGCGACACCTGCCTGTTCATCTGCCTGATACTCGACAGCTCAGTCGCGCGACACCTGCCTGCTCATCTGCCTGATACTCGCCAGCTGAGCCACGCGACACCTTCCTGCTCATCTGCCTGATACTCACCAGCTGAGCCCCGCGACACCTGCCTGCTCATCTGCCTGATACTCGCCAGCTGAGCCCCGCGACACCTGCCTGCTCATCTGCCTGATACTCGCCAGCTGAGCCACGCGACACCTGCCTGCTCATCTGCCTGATACTCGCCAGCTGAGCCGCGTGACACCTGCCTGCTCATCTGCCTAATACTCGCCAGCTGAGCCGCGCGACACCTGCCTGCTCATCTTCCTGATACTCGACCCACTGGAGAAGGTGTCTAGGGTGAAGCACCTTCCGCTATTTGAGAGGGCGCCTGCGGCCTACGTAGGTGGTGCAAACTTCTTGTCTTAAAGTTTGATTTGTCTCCCGAGTAAAACAACCTACTCAGTCTCTTTTCTCTACCGAATTTTCCTACTGAGCTCTTCTCATACTATTGTTCTTGACATCTCTGATTAGCATATAAATAGTCGCCTAAGCCATCTCTCCATCGAATACCCTAGATCAGCTGGGGCTGGTCCCCGGCAGGTGGCGCCCGAACAGGGACCTCAGTAGGCAATACTCAAAGAGCTGAGCAGACACGAACCATGCAATCAGCAGGCAGTAAGCATGGAGCTCAGCAGTGACGAATCATGCTGCTCAACTGGCAATAATCAAGCAGGTGGCCAGGAAGGAATCACGCAACTCAGCTGGCAATTGTCAAGCAGATGAGCCGACAGGAATCACGCAGCTCACCTGGCAATTGTCATGCAGATGAGCCGGCAGGAATCACGCAGCTCAGCAGGCCCTGATCATTTAACTCTGCAGGCACTGATCACGTGGCTGATCAAGTCCAGATCACTTGCCTGAGCATGCACTGATCACGTGGCTATCATGCATTGATCACTGCGCATGCACTGCGCATGCACTGATGACTTGGTTGATCAGGCACTGCTCACATGGCTCATCATGCACTGATCACGTGTTTCTCAGGCAATGATAAGTGACTGATAGGCGCTGATCATGGGACTGTGCACGCACTGATCACATGGCTGATCAGGAACTGACCACCTGACTGCGCATGCAGTGATCACATGGCTGGTCGTTCACTGATAACGTGTTTATCATACGGTGATCACGTGACTGGGAGGCGCTGATCACGTGACTGTGCCGTGAGTGATCACGTGGCTGATCATGCACTGATATCGTGACTGAGCATGCACTGATCATGTGCCGGGAGCCGGGGAGGCATTCCACTCTGGACAAAAGTGATGAGGAAGGAGGCTCGGCATACGCAAATGCGGGATCTAGCCTCAGGAGTCCACCCGGATATTCTCGAGCATCTCCCCCCCAAAAAAACCAGAGTCTGCCTACTGTATTGCTTTGTGCTCTGACCTCTGATTTCACTGGGGGCTGTCCCCCACCACCATCTCACTCGCTCTGTCAAAGTGTTAAATTAGAGCTCCAATTCATAACGTTCCTTGTCATTCTTCCCATTAACTTCCAGCTGAGTCTCCATCTGGAGCCCGGAACCCACCACGCTTACTAATTATGCCTGGGCCGCTAAGACCCACTCGAGAAGGTGTCTAGGGTGAGGCACCTTCCGTTATTCGAGAGGGCGCCTACGGCATACGTAAGTGGTGCAAACTTCTTGTCTTGAAGTTTGATTGGTCTCCAGCGTAAACCAAGCTACTCAGTCTCTTTTCTCCACCGAATTTCCCTACTGAGCTCTCCTCATACTATTATTCTTGACATCTCTGATTAGCGTATAAATAGCCGCCTAGGCCATCTCTCCTTCGAATACCCTGGATCAGCTGGGGCTGGTCCCCGGCAGGTGGCGGCCGAACAGGGACCTCAGGAGGCAATACTCAAAGAGCTGAGCAGACACGAACCACGCAATCAGCAGGCCATAAGCATGGAGCTCAGCAGTGACGAATCATGCTGCTCAACTGGCAATAATCCAGCAGTAGACCAGGCAGAAATCACGCAGCTCAGCTGGCAATTGTCAAGCAGATAAGCCGACAGGAATCACGCAGCTCACCTGGCAATTGTCATGCAGATGAGCCAGCAGGAATCACGCAGCTCAGCTGGTAATTGTCATGAAGAAGAGCTGGCAGGAATCACGGAGCTCAGCAGGCCCTGATCACGTGACTCTGCAGGCACTGATCACGTGGCTGATCAAGTCCAGATCACGTGACTGAGCATGCACTGATCACGTGGCTATCATGCACTGATCACGTGCCTGCACATGCACTGATGACGTGGCTGATCAGGCTCTGATCACCTGGTCATCATGCACTGATCACGTGTTTATCAGGCAGTGATGAGTGACTGACAGACGCTGATCATGGGACTGTGCAGGCACTGATCACGTGGCTGATCAGCAACTGACCACCTGACTGCCCTTGAAGTGATCACGTGGCTGGTCGTTCACTGATCACGTGTTTATCATACGGTGATCACGTGACTGAGAGGCGCTGATCACGTAACTGTGCCGTCTGTGATCACGTGGCTGATCAAGTCCAGATCACGTGACTGAGCAAGCACTGATCACGTGGCTCTCATGCACTGATCACGTGACTGCGCATGCACTGATGACGTGGCTGATCAGGCACTGATCGCATGGCTCATCATGCAATGATCACGTGTTTATCAGGCAATGATCAGTGACTGACAGGCGCTGATCATGTGACTGTGCACACAGTGATAACGTGGCTGATCAGAAACTGACCACCTGACTGCGCATGCATTGATCACGTGGCTGGTCGTTCACTGATCACGTGTTTATCAGGCAGTGATCAGTGACTGACAGGCGCTGAACATGGGACTGTGCACGCACTGATCACGTGGCTGATCAGGAACTGACCACCTGACTGGGCATGCATTGATCACGTGGCTGGTCGTTCACTGATCACGTGTTTATCATACGGTGATCACGTGCCTGAGACGTGCTGATCACGTGACTGTGCCGTCAGTGATCACGTGGCTGATCATGCACTGATATCGTGACTGAGCATGCACTGATCATGTGCCGGGAGCCGGGGAGGCATTCCACTCTGGACAAAGGTCATGAGGAAGGAGGCTCGGCATACGCAAATGCGGGATCGAGCCTCAGGAGTCCACCCGGATATCCTCGAGCACCTCCCCCCCAAAGAACCAGAGTCTGCCTACTGTATTGCTTTGTGCTCTCACCTCTGATTTCACTGGGGGCTGTCCCCCACCACCATCTCGCTCTCTCTGTCAAAGAGTTATCTTACAGCTCCAATTCATAAAATTCCTTGTCATTCTTCCCTTTAACTTCCAGCAGAGTCTCCATCTGGAGCGCGGAACCCACCACGTTTACTAATTCTGCCTGGGCTGCTAAGAACCACTCGAGAAGTTGTTTAAGGTGAGGAACCTTCCGCCACTCGAGAGGGCGTCTGCGGCCTAAGTAAGTGGGGCAAACTTCTTGTCTTGAAGTTTGATTGATCTCCCGTGTAAACCAAGCTACTCAGTCTCTTTTCTCCACCGAATTTTCCTACTGAGCTCTCCTCATACTATTTTTCTTGACATCTCTGATTAGCATATAAATAGTCGCCTAGGCCATCTCTCCTTTGAATACCCTGGATCAGCTGGGGCTGGTTCCCGGCAGGTGGCGCCCGAACAGGGACCTCAGGAGGCAGTACTCAAAGAGCTGAGGAGACACGAAACACGCAATCAGCAGGCAATAAACATGGAGCTCAGCAGTGACGAATCATGCTGCTCAACTGGCAATAATCAAGCAGGTGACCAGGCAGGAATCACGCAGCTCAGCTGGCAATTGTCAAGCAGATGAGCCGACAGGAATCACGCAGCTCACCTGGCAATTGTCATGCACATGAGCCGGCAGGAATCACGCAGCTCAGCAGGCCCTGATCACGTGACTCTGCAGGCACTGATCACGTGGCTGATCAAGTCCAGATCACGTGACTGAGCATGCACTGATCACGTGGCTATCATGCACTGATCACGAGACTGGGCATGCACTGATGACGTGGCTGATCGGGCACTGATCACGTGTTTATCAGGCAGTGATCAGTGACTGACAGGCGCTGATCATGGGACTCTTCAGGCACTGATCACGTGGCTGATCAGGAACTAACCACCTGAATGCCCTTGCAGTGATCAGGTGGCTGGTCGTTCACTGATCACGTGTTTATCATACGGTGATCACGTGACTGAGAGGCGCTGATCACATAACTGTGCCGTCTGTGATCACATGGCTGATCAAGTCCAGATCACGTGACTGAGCAAGCACTGATCACGTGGCTCTCATGCACTGATCACGTGACTGCGCATGCACTGATGACGTGGCTGATCAGGCACTGATCGCATGGCTCATCATGCAATGATCACGTGTTTATCAGGCAATGATCAGTGACTGACAGGCGCTGATCATGTGACTGTGCACACAGTGATAACGTGGCTGATCAGAAACTTACCACCTGACTGCGCATGCATTGATCACGTGGCTGGTCGTTCACTGATCACGTGTTTATCAGGCAGTGATCAGTGACTGACAGGCGCTGATCATGGGACTGTGCACGAACTGATCACGTGGCTGATCAGGAACTGACCACCTGACTGGGCATGCATTGATCACGTGGCTGGTCGTTCACTGATCACGTGTTTATCATACGGTGATCACGTGACTGAGACGCCCTGATCACGTGACTGCCGTCAGTGATCACGTGGCTGATCATGCACTGATATCGTGACTGAGCATGCACTGATCATGTGGCTGGAGCCGGGGAGGCATTCCACTCTGGACAAAGGTCATGAGGAAGGAGGCTCGGCATATGCAAATGCGGGATCGAGCCTCAGGAGTCCACCCGGATATTCTCGAGCATCTCCCCCCCAAAAAAACCAAAGTCTGCCTACTGTATTGCTTTGTGCTCTCACCTCTGATTTCACTGGGGGCTGTCCCCCACCACCACCTCGCTCTCTCTGTCAAAGAGTTAAATTACAGCTCCAATTCATAAAGTTCCTTGTCATTCTTCCCTTTAACTTCCAGCTGAGTCTCCATCTGGAGCGCGGAACCCACCATGCTTACTAATTATGCCTGGGCTGCTAAGACCCACTCGAGAAGGTGTCTAGGGTGAGGCACCTTCTGCTATTCGAGAGGGCGCCTGCGGCCTACGTAAGTGGTGCAAACTTCTTGTCTTCAAGTTTGATTGGTCTCCCGCGTAAACCAAGCTACTCAGTCTCTTTTCTCCACCGAATTTTCCTACTGAGCTCTCCTCACACTATTATTCTTGACATCTCTGATTAGCGTATAAATAGTCGCCTAGGCCGTCTCTCCTTCAAATACCCTGGATCAGCAGGGGCTGGTCCCCGGCAGGTGGCGCCCGAACAGGCACCTCAGGAGGCAATATTCAAAGAGCTGAGCAGACACGAACCACGCAATCAGCAGGCAATAAGCATGGAGCTCAGCAGTGATGAATCATGCTGCTCAACTGGCAATAATCAAGCAGATGAGCGGACAGGAATCACGCAGCTCAGCTGGTAAATGTCATGAAGAAGAGCCGGCAGGAATCACGCAGCTCAGCAGGCCCTGATCACGTGACTCTGCAGGCACTGATCACGAAGCTGATCAAGTCCAGATCACGTGACTGAGCATGCACTGATCACGTGGCTATCATGCACTGATCACGTGACTGAACATGCACTGATGACGTGTTTATCAGGCAATGATCAGTGACTGACAGGCGCTGATCATGGGACTGTGCACGCACTGATCACGTGGCTATCATGCACTGATCACGTGATTGCGCAGCTACCATGTACTGGTCACATGACTGATCATGCACTGACCACGTAATTGATCATGCACTGATCACCTGGCTTATCATGCACTGATCACTTGGCTGGACATACACTGATCACGTGCCTGGTCATGCACTGATCACGTGGCTGATCATGCACTGATCACGTGACTGATCATGCACTGATCACGTGGCTGATCATGCACTGATCACGTGACTGATCATGCACTGATCACGTGGCTATCATGCACTGATCACTTGGCTGGACATACACTGATCACGTGCCTGGTCATGCACTGATCACGTGGCTGATCATGCACTGATCACGTGACTGATCATGCACTGATCTCGTCTCTGATCATGCACTGATCACATGGCTATCATGCACTGCTCACGTGGCTGATCATGCCATGATCACGCAGCTACCATATACTGGTCACATGACTGATCATGCACTGATCACGTGACTGATCATGCAGTGATCACGTGGCTATCATGAACTACTCACGTGGCTGATCATGCAATGATCATGTAGCTACCATGTACAGGTCAGGTGAATGATCATACACCCATCAGGTGACTGATCATGCACTGATCACGTGGCTATCATGCACTGATCACGAGACTGATCATGCACTGTTGACGTCTATATCATTCACTGATCACATGACTGCCCATGCACTGATCACGTGGATGATCATACACTAATCTTGTGACAGATCATGCACTGATCACGTGGCTGATCATGCATTGATACCGTGACTGAGCATGGACTGATCACATGACTATCATGTAGTGATCACGTGACTTAATGGCGCTGATCATGTGACTGATCATGCGCTGATCATGTTTGCTATCACACACTGATCATGTGCCTCTGGAGGCAATAAACAAAGCGCTGAGTAGGCACGAATCAAACAGTCAGCAGTTAATAATCATGGAACTCAGGTGTGAGGAATCATGCTGCTCAGCTGGCAATAATCAAGCAGCTGAGCAGGCAGGAATTACGCAGCACAGCTGGCAATTGTCAAGCAGATGACAGGCAGGAATCGTGTAGCTCAGCTGGCAATTGTCAAGCAGATGAGCAGACAGGAATCACGCAGCTCAGCAGGCCCAGATCACGTGACTGAGCATGCACTGTTCACGTGGCTGATCATACACTGATCACGTGATGATCATGCACTGATCACTTGGATATCATGCACTGATCACGTGGCTGATCATACACTGTTCACGTGTCTGACCATGCACTGATCACGTGGCTGATCATACACTGCTCACGTAACTGATCATGAACTGATCACGTGGCTGTCATGCACTGATCACGTGGCTGAACATGCACTGTTCACGTGGCTGATCACACACCTGTCACGTGACAGATCATGCACTGGTCACGTGGCACTCATGCACTGATCACGTGGCTGATCATACTCTGCTCACGTAACTCATGCACACATCACGTGGCTATCATGCACTGCTCACGTGGCTCGTCATGGAATGATCACGTAGCAACAATATACTGTTCACGTGACTGATCATGCAAAGATCACGTAAATGATCATGCACTGTTCACGTGACTGATCATGTACTGATCACGTGACTGATCATGCACTGACCACTTGGCTATCGTGCTCTGCTCACGTGGCTGATCATGCAACGATCACGTAACAACCATGTACTGGTCACGTGACTGATCATGCACTGATCACGTAATTGATCCTGCACTGATCACGTGGCTCATCATGCACTTATCACGTGGCTGATCACACATGTATCACGTGACTGATCATGCACTCATCACGTGGCTGTCATGCACTGATCACGTGGCTGTCATGCACTGATCACGTGAATATCATGCACTGATCACGTGGCTGATCACACACGTATCACATGACTGATCATGCACTGATCACGTGGCTATCATGCACTGATCACGTGGCTATCATGCACTGATCATGTGGCTGCTCAGGCAATGATCACGTAGCTACCATGTACTGGTCACGAGACTGATCATGCACTGATCACGTAATTGATCATGCACTGATCATGTGGCTGATCATGCACTGATCACGTGGCTGAACATACACTGATCACATAACTGATCATGCACTGATTACGTGACTGATCATGCACTGATCACGTGGCTATCATGCACTGATCACTTGGCTGGACATACACTGATCACGTGCCTGGTCATGCACTGATCACTTGGCTGATCATGCACTGATCACGTGACTGATCATGCACTGATCTCGTGTCTGATCATGCACTGATCACGTGGCTATCATGCCCTGCTCACGTGGCTGATCATGCCATGATCACGCAGCTACCATGTACTGGTCACATGACTGATCATGCACTGATCACGTGACTGATCATGCTGTGATCTCGTGTCTATCATGCACTACTCACGTGGCTGATCATGCAATGATCATGTAGCTACCATGAACAGGTCACGTGAATGATCATACACCCATCAGATGACAGATCATGCACTGATCACGTGGCTATCATGCACTGATCACGAGACTGATCATGCACTGTTCACGTCTATATCATGCACTGATCACATGACTGCCCGTGCACTGATCACGTGGATGATCATGCACTAATCTTGTGAGAGATCATGCACTGATCACGTGGCTGATCATGCACTGATACCGTGACTGAGCATGGACTGATCACATGACTATCATGTAGTGATCACGTGACATAATGGCGCTGATCATGTGACTGATCATGCGCTGATCATGTTTGCTATCATACACTGATCATGTGCCTCTGGAGGCAATAAACAAAGAGCTGAGTAGGCACGAATCAAACAGTCAGCAGGCAATAATCATGGAACTCAGGTGTGAGGAATCATGCTGCTCTGCTGGCAATTATCAAGCAGCTGAGCAGGCAGGAATTAGGCAGCTCAGCTGGCAATTGTCAAGCAGATGAGCAGACAGTAATCACGCAGCTCAGCAGGCCCAGATCACGTGACTGAGCATGCACTGTTCACGTGGCTGATCATACACTGATCACGTGATTGATCATGCACTGATCACTTGGATATCATGCACTGATCACGTGGCTGATCATACACTGTTCACGTGTCTGACCATGCACTGATCACGTGGCTGATCATACACTGCTCACGTAACTGATCATGCACTGATCACGTGGCTATCATGCACTGAATACGTGGCTGAACATGCACTGTTCACGTGGCTGATCACACACCTGTCACGTGACATATCATGCACTGATCACGTGGCACTCATGCACTGATCACGTGGCTGATCATACTAGCTCACGTAACTCATCATGCACACATCACATGGCTATCATGCACTGCTCACGTGGTTCATCATGGAATGATCATGAAGCTACCATATACTTGTCACGTGACTGATCATGCACAGATCATGTAAATGATCATGCACAGTTCACGTGACTGATCATGTACTGATCACGTGACTGATCATGCACTGATCACGTGGCTGATCATGCAGTGAACACGTAGCTACCATGCACTGGTCACGTGACTGATCATGCACTGATCAGGTAATTGATCATGCACTGATCACGTGACTGATCATGCACAGATCACGTGACTGATCATGCATTGATCACGTAGCTGATCATGCAATGATCACGTAGCTACCATGCACTGGTGACGTGACTGATCATGCACTGGTCACGTGGCTATCATGCACTGCTCACGTGGCTGATCATGCAATGATCACGCAGCTACCATGTACTGGTCACATGACTGATCATGCACTGACCACGTAATTGATCATGCACTGATCACCTGGCTTATCATGCACTGGTCACTTGGCTGGACATACACTGATCACGTGCCTGGTCATGCACTGATCACGTGGCTGATCATGCACTGATCACGTGACTGATCATGCACTGATCACGTGGCTGATCATGCACTGATCACGTGACTGATCATGCACTGATCACGTGCCTATCATGCACTGATCACTTGGCTGGACATACACTGATCACGTGCCTGGTCATGCACTGATCACTTGGCTGATCATGCACTGATCACGTGACTGATCATGCACTGATCTCGTGTCTGATCATCCACTGATCACGTGGCTATCATGCACTGCTCACGTGGCTCGTCATGGAATGATCACGTAGCAACCATATACTGGTAACGTGACTGATCATGGAAAGATCACGTAAATGACCATGCACTGTTCACGTGACTGATCATGTACTGATCACGTGACTGATCATGCACTGACCACGTGGCTATCATGCTCTGCTCACATGGCTGATCATGCAACGGTCACGTAGCAACCATGTACTGTTCACGTGACTGATCATGCACTGATCACGTCTATATCATGCACTGATCACATGACTGCCCGTGCACTGATCACGTGGCTGGTTATACAGTGTTCACGTGTCTGACCATGCACTGATTACGTGGCTGATCATACACTGCTCACGTAACTGATCATGCACTGATCACATGGCTATCATGCACTGATCACGAGACTGATCATGCACTGTTCACGTCTATATCATGCATTGATCACATGACTGCCCATGCACTGATCACGTGGCTGGTCATACAGTGTTCACGTGTCTGACCATGCACTGATCACGTGGCTGATCATACACTGCTCACGTAACTGATCATGCACTGATCACATGGCTATCATGCACTGATCACGTGGCTGAACATGTACTGTTCACGTGGCTGATCACAAACCTGTCACGTGACATATCATGCACTGATCACGTGGCACTCATGCACTGATCACGTGGCTGATCATACTCTGCTTACGTAACTCATGCACACATCACATGGCTATCATGCACTGCTCACGTGGCTCGTCATGGAATGATCACGTAGCAACCATATACTGGTAACATGACTGATCATGCAAAGATCACGTATATGATCATGCACTGTTCACGTGACTGATCATGTACTGATCACATGACTGATCATGCACTAATCACGTGGCTGATCACACATGTATCACGTGACTGATCATGCACTGATCACGGGGCTCTCATGCACTGATCACATGTCTGTCATGCACTGATCACCTGGATATCATGCACTGATCACGTGGCTGATCAGACACGTATCACATGACTGATAATGCACTGATCACGTGGCTCTCGTGCACTGATCACGTGGCTATCATGCACTGATCATGTGGCTGAGCAGGCACTGATCACGTAGCTACCATGTACTGGTCACGTGACTGATCATGCACTGATCACGTAATTGATCCTGCTCTGATCACGTGGCTAATCATGCATTGATCACGAGGCTGATCACACATGTATCACGTGACTGAGCATGCACTGATCACGTGGCTATCATGCACTGATCACGTGACTGAACATGCACTGATGACGTGGCTGATCAGGCACTGATCACATGGCTCATCATGCACTGATCACGTGTTTATCAGGCAATGATCAGTGACTGACAGGCGCTGATCATGGGACTGTGCACGCACTGATCACGTGGCTATCATGCACTGATCACGTGATTGCGCAGCTACCATGTACTGGTCACATGACTGATCATGCACTGACCACGTAATTGATCATGCACTGATCACCTGGCTTATCATGCACTGATCACTTGGCTGGACATACACTGATCACGTGCCTGGTCATGCACTGATCACGTGGCTGATCATGCAATGATCACGTGGCTGATCATGCACTGATCACGTGACTGATCATGCACTGATCACGTGGCTATCATGCACTGATCACTTGGCTGGACATACACTGATCACGTGCCTGGTCATGCACTGATCACGTGGCTGATCATGCACTGATCACGTGACTGATCATGCACTGATCTCGTCTCTGATCATGCACTGATCACATGGCTATCATGCACTGCTCACGTGGCTGATCATGCCATGATCACGCAGCTACCATATACTGGTCACATGACTGATCATGCACTGATCACGTGACTGATCATGCAGTGATCACGTGGCTATCATGGACTACTCACGTGGCTGATCATGCAATGATCATGTAGCTACCATGTACAGGTCAGGTGAATGATCATACACCCATCAGGTGACTGATCATGCACTGATCACGTGGCTATCATGCACTGATCACGAGACTGATCATGCACTGTTGACGTCTATATCATGCACTGATCACATGACTGCCCATGCACTGATCACGTGGATGATCATACACTAATCTTGTGACAGATCATGCACTGATCACGTGGCTGATCATGCACTGATACCGTGACTGAGCATGGACTGATCACATGACTATCATGTAGTGATCACGTGACTTAATGGCGCTGATCATGTGACTGATCATGCGCTGATCATGTTTGCTATCACACACTGATCATGTGCCTCTGGAGGCAATAAACAAAGCGCTGAGTAGGCACGAATCAAACAGTCAGCAGTTAATAATCATGGAACTCAGGTGTGAGGAATCATGCTGCTCAGCTGGCAATAATCAAGCAGCTGAGCAGGCAGGAATTACGCAGCACAGCTGGCAATTGTCAAGCAGATGACAGGCAGGAATCGTGCAGCTCAGCTGGCAATTGTCAAGCAGATGAGCAGACAGGAATCACGCAGCTCAGCAGGCCCAGATCACGTGACTGAGCATGCACTGTTCACGTGGCTGATCATACACTGATCACGTGATGATCATGCACTGATCACTTGGATATCATGCACTGATCACGTGTTTGATCATACACTGTTCACGTGTCTGACCATGCACTGATCACGTGGCTGATCATACACTGTTCACGTGGCTGATCACACACTTGTCACGTGACAGATCATGCACTGGTCACGTGGCACTCATGCACTGATCACGTGGCTGATCATACTCTGCTCACGTAACTCATGCACACATCACGTGGCTATCATGCACTGCTCACGTGGCTCGTCATGGAATGATCACGTAGCAACAATATACTGTTCACGTGACTGATCATGCAAAGATCACGTAAATGATCATGCACTGTTCACGTGACTGATCATGTACTGATCACGTGACTGATCATGCACTGACCACTTGGCTATCGTGCTCTGCTCACGTGGCTGATCATGCAACGATCACGTAACAACCATGTACTGGTCACGTGACTGATCATGCACTGATCACGTAATTGATCCTGCACTGATCACGTGGCTCATCATGCACTTATCACGTGGCTGATCACACATGTATCACGTGACTGATCATGCACTCATCACGTGGCTGTCATGCACTGATCACGTGGCTGTCATGCACTGATCACGTGAATATCATGCACTGATCACGTGGCTGATCACACACGTATCACATGACTGATCATGCACTGATCACGTGGCTATCATGCACTGATCACGTGGCTATCATGCACTGATCATGTGGCTGCTCAGGCAATGATCACGTAGCTACCATGTACTGGTCACGAGACTGATCATGCACTGATCACGTAATTGATCATGCACTGATCATGTGGCTGATCATGCACTGATCACGTGGCTGAACATACACTGATCACATAACTGATCATGCACTGATTACGTGACTGATCATGCACTGATCACGTGGCTATCATGCACTGATCACTTGGCTGACATACACTGATCACGTGCCTGGTCATGCACTGATCACTTGGCTGATCATGCACTGATCACGTGACTGATCATGCACTGATCTCGTGTCTGATCATGCACTGATCACGTGGCTATCATGCCCTGCTCACGTGGCTGATCATGCCATGATCACGCAGCTACCATGTACTGGTCACATGACTGATCATGCACTGATCACGTGACTGATCATGCTGTGATCTCGTGTCTATCATGCACTACTCACGTGGCTGATCATGCAATGATCATGTAGCTACCATGAACAGGTCACGTGAATGATCATACACCCATCAGATGACAGATCATGCACTGATCACGTGGCTATCATGCACTGATCACGAGACTGATCATGCACTGTTCACGTCTATATCATGCACTGATCACATGACTGCCCGTGCACTGATCACGTGGATGATCATGCACTAATCTTGTGAGAGATCATGCACTGATCACGTGGCTGATCATGCACTGATACCGTGACTGAGCATGGACTGATCACATGACTATCATGTAGTGATCACGTGACATAATGGCGCTGATCATGTGACTGATCATGCGCTGATCATGTTTGCTATCATACACTGATCATGTGCCTCTGGAGGCAATAAACAAAGAGCTGAGTAGGCACGAATCAAACAGTCAGCAGGCAATAATCATGGAACTCAGGTGAGAGGAATCATGCTGCTCTGCTGGCAATTATCAAGCAGCTGAGCAGGCAGGAATTAGGCAGCTCAGCTGGCAATTGTCAAGCAGATGAGCAGACAGTAATCACGCAGCTCAGCAGGCCCAGATCACGTGACTGAGCATGCACTGTTCACGTGGCTGATCATACACTGATCACGTGATTGATCATGCACTGATCACTTGGATATCATGCACTGATCACGTGGCTGATCATACACTGTTCTCGTGTCTGACCATGCACTGATCACGTGGCTGATCATACACTGCTCACGTAACTGATCATGCACTGATCACGTGGCTACCATGCACTGAATACGTGGCTGAACATGCACTGTTCACGTGGCTGATCACACACCTGTCACGTGACATATCATGCACTGATCACGTGGCACTCATGCACTGATCACGTGGCTGATCATACTAGCTCACGTAACTCATCATGCACACATCACATGGCTATCATGCACTGCTCACGTGGTTCATCATGGAATGATCATGAAGCTACCATATACTTGTCACGTGACTGATCATGCACAGATCATGTAAATGATCATGCACAGTTCACGTGACTGATCATGTACTGATCACGTGACTGATCATGCACTGATCACGTGGCTGATCATGCAGTGAACACGTAGCTACCATGCACTGGTCACGTGACTGATCATGCACTGATCACGTGACTGATCATGCACTGATCACGTGACTGATCATGCACAGATCACGTGACTGATCATGCATTGATCACGTAGCTGATCATGCAATGATCACGTAGCTACCATGCACTGGTGACGTGACTGATCATGCACTGGTCACGTGGCTATCATGCACTGCTCACGTGGCTGATCATGCAATGATCACGCAGCTACCATGTACTGGTCACATGACTGATCATGCACTGATCACGTAAATGATCATGCACTGATCACATGGCTTATCATGTCCACCTGGCTGGACATACACTGATCACGTGCCTGGTCATGCACTGATCACGTGGCTGATCATGCACTGATCACGTGACTGATCATGCACTGATCACGTGGCTGATCATGCACTGATCACGTGACTGATCATGCACTGATCACGTGCCTATCATGCACTGATCACTTGGCTGGACATACACTGATCACGTGCCTGGTCATGCACTGATCACGTGGCTGATCATGCACTGATCACGTGACTGATCATGCACTGATCTCGTGTCTGATCATCCACTGATCACGTGGCTATCATGCACTGCTCACGTGGCTCGTCATGGAATGATCACGTAGCAACCATATACTGGTAACGTGACTGATCATGCAAAGATCACGTAACTGATCATGCACTGTTCACGTGACTGATCATGTACTGATCACGTGACTGATCATGCACTGACCACGTGGCTATCATGCTCTGCTCACGTGGCTGATCATGCAACGGTCACGTAGCAACCATGTACTGTTCACGTGACTGATCATGCACTGATCACGTCTATATCATGCACTGATCACATGACTGCCCGTGCACTGATCACGTGGCTGGTTATACAGTGTTCACGTGTCTGACCATGCACTGATTACGTGGCTGATCATACACTGCTCACGTAACTGATCATGCACTGATCACATGGCTATCATGCACTGATCACGAGACTGATCATGCACTGTTCACGTCTATATCATGCATTGATCACATGACTGCCCGTGCACTGATCACGTGGCTGGTCATACAGTGTTCACGTGTCTGACCATGCACTGATCACGTGGCTGATCATACACTGCTCACGTAACTGATCATGCACTGATCACATGGCTATCATGCACTGATCACGTGGCTGAACATGTACTGTTCACGTGGCTGATCACACACCTGTCACGTGACATATCATGCACTGATCACGTGGCACTCATGCACTGATCACGTGGCTGATCATACTCTGCTCACGTAACTCATGCACACATCACATGGCTATCATGCACTGCTCACGTGGCTCGTCATGGAATGATCACGTAGCAACCATATACTGGTAACGTGACTGATCATGCAAAGATCACGTAAATGATCATGCACTGTTCACGTGACTGATCATGTACTGATCACATGACTGATCATGCACTAATCACGTGGCTGATCACACATGTATCACGTGACTGATCATGCACTGATCCCGTGGCTCTCATGCACTGATCACATGGCTGTCATGCACTGATCACGTGGATATCATGCACTGTTCACGTGGCTGATCACACACTGATCACGTGACTGATCATGCACTGATCACGTGGCTATCATGCACTGATCACGTGGCTATCATGCACTGATCACGTGGCTGATCATGCACTGATCACGTAGCTACCATGTACTGGTCACGTGACTGATCATGCACTGATCACGTAATTGATCATGCACTGATCACGTGGCTGATCATGCACTGATCACGTGGCTGATCACACATGATCACGTGACTGATCATGCACTGATCACGTGGCTATCATGCACTGATCACGTGACTGATCATGCACTGATCACGTGGATATCATGCACTGATCACGTGGCTGATCACACGATCACGTGACTGATCATGCACTGATCACGTGGCTATCATGCACTGATCACGTGGCTATCATGCACTGATCACGTGGCTGATCATGCAATGATCACGTAGCTATCATGCACTGGTCACGTGACTGATCATGCACTGATCACGTAATTGATCATGCACTGATCACGTGGCTGATCATGCACTGATCACGTGGCTGATCATGCACTGATCACGTAACTGATCATGCACTGATCACGTGACTGATCATGCACTGATCACGTGGCTATCATGCACTGATCACGTGGCTGATCATGCACTGATCACGTGCCTGATCATGCACTGATCACGTGGCTGATCATGCACTGATCACGTGACTGATCATGCACTGATCACGTGGCTATCATGCACTGATCACGTGGCTGGACATGCACTGATCACGTGACTGATCATGCACTGATCACGTGGCTATCATGCACTGCTCACGTGGCTGATCATGCCATGATCACGCAGCTACCATGTACTGGTCACATGACTGATCATGCACTGATCACGTGACTGATCATGCAGTGATCACGTGGCTATCATGCACTACTCACGTGGCTGATCATGCAATGATCATGTAGCTACCATGTACAGGTCACGTGAATGATCATACACCCATCAGGTGAATGATCATGCACTGATCACGTGGCTATCATGCACTGATAACGAGACTGATCATGCACTGATCACGTCTATATCATGCACTGATCACATGACTGCCCATGCACTGATCACGTGGATGATCATGCACTAATCTTGTGAGAGATCATGCACTGATCACGTGGCTGATCATGCACTGATACCGTGACTGAGCATGGACTGATCACATGACTATCATGTAGTGATCACGTGACTTAATGGCGCTGATCATGTGACTGATCATGCGCTGATCATGTTTGCTATCATACACTGATCATGTGCCTCTGGAGGCAATAAACAAAGAGCTGAGTAGGCA
Source organism: Bos javanicus (assembly GCF_032452875.1). Lineage (NCBI taxonomy): Eukaryota > Metazoa > Chordata > Mammalia > Artiodactyla > Bovidae > Bos > Bos javanicus. Next base: position 94,484 of record NW_026893837.1, read on the forward strand.
CGAATCAAACAGTCAGCAGGCAATAATCATGGAACTCAGGTGTGAGGAATCATGCTGCTCAGCTGGCAATAATCAAGCAGCTGAGCAGGCAGGAATTACGCAGCACAGCTGGCAATTGTCAAGCAGATGACAGGCAGGAATCGTGCAGCTCAGCTGGCAATTGTCAAGCAGATGAGCAGACAGTAATCACGCAGCTCAGCAGGCCCAGATCACGTGACTGAGCATGCACTGTTCACGTGGCTGATCATACACTGATCACGTGATGATCATGCACTGATCACGTGATATCATGCACTGATCACGTGGCTGATCATGCACTGATCACGTGTTGATCATGCACTGATCACGTGGCTGATCATGCACTGATCACGTGGCTGATCATGCACTGATCACGTGGCTGATCATGCACTGATCACGTGGCTGATCATGCACTGATCACGTGGCTGATCATACACTGATCACGGGACTGATCATGCACTGATCACGTGGCTGATCATGCACTGATCACGTGGCTGATCACACACTGATCACGTGACTGATCATGCACTGATCACGTGGCTATCATGCACTGCTCACGTGGCTCGTCATGGAATGATCACGTAGCAACCATATACTGGTCACGTGACTGATCATGCACAGATCACGTAAATGATCATGCACTGTTCACGTGACTGATCATGTACTGATCACGTGACTGATCATGCACTGACCGCGTGGCTATCATGCTCTGCTCACGTGGCTGATTATGCAACGATCACGTAGCAACCATGTACTGTTCACGTGACTGATCATGCACTGATCACGTAATTGATCATGCACTGATCACGTGGCTCATCATGCACTGATCACGTGGCTGATCACACATGTATCACGTGACTGATCATGCACTGATCACGTGGCTCTCATGCACTGATCACGTGGCTGTCATGCACTGATCACGTGGATATCATGCACGGATCACGTGGATGATCACACACGTATCACATGACTGATCATGCACTGATCACGTGGCTATCATGCACTGATCACGTGGCTATCATGCACTGATCACGTGGCTGATCATGCACTGATCACGTAGCTACCATGCACTGATCACGTGACTGATCATGCACTGATCACGTAATTGATCATGCACTGATCACGTGGCTGATCATGCACTGATCACGTGGCTGATCATGCACTGATCACGTGACTGATCATGCACTGATCACGTGTCTGATCATGCACTGATCACGTGGCTATCATGCACTGATCACGTGGCTGATCATGCCATGATCACGCAGCTACCATGTACTGGTCACATGACGGATCATGCACTGATCACGTGACTGATCATGCAGTGATCACGTGGCTATCATGCACTACTCACGTGGCTGATCATGCAATGATCATGTAGCTACCATGTACAGGTCACGTGAATGATCATACACCCATCAGGTGACTGATCATGCACTGATCACGTGGCTATCATGCACTGATCACGAGACTGATCATGCACTGATCACGTCTATATCATGCACTGATCACATGACTGCCCATGCACTGATCACGTGGATGATCATACACTAATCATGTGACAGATCATGCACTGATCACGTGGCTGATCATGCACTGATACCGTGACTGAGCAGGGACTGATCACATGACTATCATGTAGTGATCACGTGACTTAATGGCGCTGATCATGTGACTGATCATGCGCTGATCATGTTTGCTATCATACACTGATCATGTGCCTCTGGAGGCAATAAACAAAGAGCTGAGTAGGCCCGAATCAAACAGTCAGCAGGCAATAATCATGGAACTCAGGTGTGAGGAATCATGCTGCTCAGCTGGCAATAATCAAGCAGCTGAGCAGGCAGGAATTACGCAGCACAGCTGGCAATTGTCAAGCAGATGACAGGCAGGAATCGTGCAGCTCAGCTGGCAATTGTCAAGCAGATGAGCAGACAGTAATCACGCAGCTCAGCAGGCCCTGATCACGTGACTGAGCATGCAGTGTTCACGTGGCTGATCATACACTGATCACGTGATTGATCATGCACTGATACTTGGATATCATGCACTGATCACGTGGCTGATCATACACTGTTCACGTGGCTGATCACATACTGATCACGTGATGATCATGCACTGATCACGTGGCTATCATGCACTGATCACGTGGCTGATCATGCACTGATCACGTGGCTGATCATGCACTGATCACGTGGCTGATCATACACTGATCACGTGACTGATCATGCACTGATCACGTGGCTATCATGCACTGATCACGTGGCTGATCATGCACTGATCACGTGGCTGATCACACACTGTCACGTGACTATCATGCACTGATCACGTGGCATCATGCACTGATCACGTGGCTGATCATACACTGATCACGTGACTGATCATGCACTGATCACGTGGCTATCATGCACTGATCACGTGGCTGATCATGCAATGATCACGTAGCTACCATGTACTGGTCACGTGACTGATCATGCACTGATCACGTAACTGATCATGCACTGATCACGTGCCTGATCATGCACTGATCACGTGACTGATCATGCACTGATCACGTGGCTGATCATGCACTGATCACGTGGCTGATCATGCACTGATCACGTGACTGATCATGCACTGATCACGTGACTGATCATGCACTGATCACGTGGCTATCATGCACTGATCACGTGGCTGATCATGCACTGATCACGTGACTGATCATGCACTGATCACGTGACTGATCATGCACTGATCACGTGACTGATCATGCACTGATCACGTGGCTGATCATGCACTGATCACGTGGCTGATCACACATGATCACGTGACTGATCATGCACTGATCACGTGGCTGATCATGCACTGATCACGTGGCTGATCATGCACTGATCACGTGGCTATCATGCACTGATCACGTGGCTGATCATGCACTGATCACGTAGCTATCATGCACTGTCACGTGACTGATCATGCACTGATCACGTAATTGATCATGCACTGATCACGTGGCTGATCATGCACTGATCACGTGGCTGATCACACTGATCACGTGACTGATCATGCACTGATCACGTGACTGATCATGCACTGATCACGTGGCTATCATGCACTGATCACGTGGCTATCATGCACTGATCACGTGGCTGATCATGCACTGATCACGTGACTGATCATGCACTGATCACGTGGCTATCATGCACTGATCACGTGGCTGATCATGCACTGATCACGTGGCTATCATGCACTGATCACGTGACTGATCATGCACTGATCACGTAACTGATCATGCACTGATCACGTGACTGATCATGCACTGATCACGTGACTGATCATGCACTGATCACGTGACTGATCATGCACTGATCACGTGGCTATCATGCACTGATCACGTGGCTGATCATGCACTGATCACGTAGCTACCATGCACTGATCACGTGACTGATCATGCACTGATCACGTGATTGATCATGCACTGATCACGTGACTGATCATGCACTGATCACGTGGCTGATCATGCACTGATCACGTGGCTATCATGCACTGATCACGTGGCTGATCATGCACTGATCACGTAGCTACCATGCACTGATCACGTGGCTATCATGCACTGATCACGTGGCTGATCATGCACTGATCACGTGACTGATCATGCACTGATCACGTGGCTGATCATGCACTGATCACGTGACTGATCATGCACTGATCACGTGACTGATCATGCACTGATCACGTGGCTATCATGCACTGATCACGTGGCTGATCATGCATGATCACGCAGCTACCATGTACTGATCACGTGACTGATCATGCACTGATCACGTGACTGATCATGCACTGATCACGTGGCTATCATGCACTGATCACGTGGCTGATCATGCACTGATCACGTAGCTACCATGTACTGGTCACGTGACTGATCATGCACTGATCACGTGACTGATCATGCACTGATCACGTAACTGATCATGCACTGATCACGTGGCTGATCATGCACTGATCACGTGACTGATCATGCACTGATCACGTGACTGATCATGCACTGATCACGTGGCATCATGCACTGATCACGTGGCTGATCATGCACTGATCACGTGACTGATCATGCACTGATCACGTGGCTATCATGCACTGATCACGTGGCTGTCATGCAATGATCACGTAGCTACCATATACTGGTCACGTGACTGATCATGCACTGATCACGTAAATGATCACTGATCACGTGACTGATCATGCACTGATCACGTGACTGATCATGCACTGATCACGTGGCTGATCATGCACTGATCACGTAACTGATCATGCACTGATCACGTGGCTGATCATGCACTGATCACGTGGCTGATCATGCACTGATCACGTGACTGATCATGCACTGATCACGTGACTGATCATGCACTGATCACGTGGCTATCATGCACTGATCACGTGACTGATCATGCACTGATCACGTGACTGATCATGCACTGATCACGTGACTGATCATGCACTGATCACGTGACTGATCATGCACTGATCACGTAACTGATCATGCACTGATCACGTGGCTGATCATGCACTGATCACGTGACTGATCATGCACTGATCACGTGATGATCATGCACTGATCAGTGGCTATCATGCACTGATCACGTGGCTGATCATGCACTGATCACGTGACTGATCATGCACTGATCACTGGCTATCATGCACTGATCACGTGGCTGATCATGCACTGATCACGTGGCTGATCATGCACTGATCACGTGACTGATCATGCACTGATCACGTGGCTATCATGCACTGATCACGTGGCTGATCACACACTGATCACGTGACTGATCATGCACTGATCACGTGGCTATCATGCACTGATCACGTGGCTGATCATACACTGATCACGTAACTCATGCACACATCACGTGGCTATCATGCACTGATCACGTGGCTGTCATGCAATGATCACGTAGCTACCATATACTGGTCACGTGGCTGATCATGCACTGATCACGTAATGATCATGCACTGATCACGTGACTGATCATGCACTGATCACGTGACTGATCATGCACTCATCAGCAATCATGCACTGGTCACGTGACTGATCATGCACTGATCACGTAATTGATCATGCACTGATCACGTGGCTGATCATGCACTGATCACGTGGCTGATCACACATGATCACGTGACTGATCATGCACTGATCACGTGGCTATCATGCACTGATCACGTGGCTGTCATGCACTGATCACGTGGATATCATGCACTGATCACGTGGCTGATCACACACGATCACATGACTGATCATGCACTGATCACGTGGCTATCATGCACTGATCACGTGGCTATCATGCACTGATCACGTGGCTGATCATGCACTGATCACGTAGCTACCATGCACTGATCACGTGACTGATCATGCACTGATCACGTGACTGATCATGCACTGATCACGTGGCTGATCATGCACTGATCACGTGGCTGATCATGCACTGATCACGTAACTGATCATGCACTGATCACGTGGCTATCATGCACTGATCACGTGGCTGATCATGCACTGATCACGTGACTGATCATGCACTGATCACGTGGCTGATCATGCACTGATCACGTGACTGATCATGCACTGATCACGTGACTGATCATGCACTGATCACGTGGCTATCATGCACTGATCACGTGGCTGATCATGCAATGATCACGTAGCTACCATGCACTGGTCACGTGACTGATCATGCACTGATCACGTGACTGATCATGCACTGATCACGTGACTGATCATGCACTGATCACGTGACTGATCATGCACTGATCACGTGGCTATCATGCACTGATCACGTGGCTGATCATGCAACGATCACGTAGCACCATGTACTGATCACGTGACTGATCATGCACTGATCACGTAATTGATCATGCACTGATCACGTGGCTGATCATGCACTGATCACGTGGCTGATCACACATGATCACGTGACTGATCATGCACTGATCACGTGGCTATCATGCACTGATCACGTGGCTGTCATGCACTGATCACGTGGCTGATCACACACGATCACGTGACTGATCATGCACTGATCACGTGGCTGATCATGCACTGATCACGTGGCTATCATGCACTGATCACGTGGCTGATCATGCACTGATCACGTAGCTACCATGCACTGATCACGTGACTGATCATGCACTGATCACGTAGCTGATCATGCACTGATCACGTGGCTGATCATGCACTGATCACGTGGCTGATCATGCACTGATCACGTGGCTGATCATGCACTGATCACGTGACTGATCATGCACTGATCACGTGGCTATCATGCACTGATCACGTGGCTGATCATGCACTGATCACGTGGCTGATCATGCACTGATCACGTGACTGATCATGCACTGATCACGTGACTGATCATGCACTGATCACGTGGCTATCATGCACTGATCACGTGGCTGATCATGCACTGATCACGTGACTGATCATGCACTGATCACGTGGCTGATCATGCACTGATCACGTGGCTGATCATGCACTGATCACGTAGCTATCATGCACTGATCACGTGACTGATCATGCACTGATCACGTGACTGATCATGCACTGATCACGTGGCTATCATGCACTGATCACGTGGCTGATCATGCACTGATCACGTAGCTATCATGCACTGATCACGTGACTGATCATGCACTGATCACGTGACTGATCATGCACTGATCACGTGACTGATCATGCACTGATCACGTGGCTGATCATGCACTGATCACGTGGCTGATCATGCACTGATCACGTGACTGATCATGCACTGATCACGTGACTGATCATGCACTGATCACGTGGCTATCATGCACTGATCACGTGGCTGATCATGCACTGATCACGTGCCTGATCATGCACTGATCACATGACTGATCATGCACTGATCACGTGACTGATCATGCACTGATCACGTGGCTATCATGCACTACTCACGTGGCTGATCATGCAATGATCATGTAGCTACCATGTACAGGTCACGTGACTGATCATACACCCATCAGGTGACTGATCATGCACTGATCACGTGGCTGATCATGCACTGATCACCTGCCTGATCATGCACTGATCACGTGACTATCATGCACTGATCACATGGCTATCATGAACTGATCACGTGGCTGATCATGCACTGATCACGTGGCTGATCATGCACTGATACCGTGACTGAGCATGGACTGATCACATGACTATCATGTAGTGATCACGTGACTTAATGGCGCTGATCATGTGACTGATCATGCGCTGATCATGTTTGCTATCATACACTGATCATGTGCCTCTGGAGGCAATAAACAAAGAGCTGAGTAGGCACGAATCAAACAGTCAGCAGGCAATAATCATGGAACTCAGGTGTGAGGAATCATGCTGCTCAGCTGGCAATAATCAAGCAGCTGAGCAGGCAGGAATTACGCAGCACAGCTGGCAATTGTCAAGCAGATGACAGGCAGGAATCGTGCAGCTCAGCTGGCAATTGTCAAGCAGATGAGCAGACAGTAATCACGCAGCTCAGCTGGCAATGATCACGCAGATGAGCATGACAGTAATCACGTGGCTGATCATGCACTGATCACGTGACTGATCATGCACTGATCACGTGGCTGATCATGCACTGATCACGTGCTGATCATGCACTGATCACGTGGCTATCATGCACTGATCACGTGGCTGATCATACACTGCTCACGTAACTGATCATGCACTGATCACGTGGCTATCATGCACTGCTCACGTGGCTGTCATGCACTGATCACGTGGCTATCATACACTGGTCACGTGACTGATCATGCACTGATCACGTGAATGATCATGCACTGATCACGTGACTGATCATGCACTGATCACGTGACTGATCATGCACTGATCACGTGGCTATCATGCACTGCTCACGTGGCTGATCATGCAATGATCACGTAGCTACCATGTACTGGTCACGTGACTGATCATGCACTGATCACGTAATTGATCATGCACTGATCACGTGGCTGATCATGCACTGATCACGTGGCTGATCACACATGATCACGTGACTGATCATGCACTGATCACGTGGCTGATCATGCACTGATCACGTGGCTGATCATGCACTGATCACGTGGCTATCATGCACTGATCACGTGGCTGATCATGCACTGATCACGTGGCTATCATGCACTGATCACGTGACTGATCATGCACTGATCACGTAATTGATCATGCACTGATCACGTGGCTATCATGCACTGATCACGTGGCTGATCACACACGATCACGTGACTGATCATGCACTGATCACGTGGCTGATCATGCACTGATCACGTGGCTATCATGCACTGATCACGTGGCTATCATGCACTGATCACGTGACTGATCATGCACTGATCACGTGACTGATCATGCACTGATCACGTGGCTATCATGCACTGATCACGTGGCTGATCATGCAATGATCACGTAGCTACCATGCACTGGTCACGTGACTGATCATGCACTGATCACGTGACTGATCATGCACTGATCACGTGACTGATCATGCACTGATCACGTGACTGATCATGCACTGATCACGTGGCTATCATGCACTGATCACGTGGCTGATCATGCACTGATCACGCAGCTATCATGTACTGATCACATGACTGATCATGCACTGATCACGTGGCTTATCATGCATAGATCATGTGACTGATCATGTGCTGATCATGTTTGCTATCATACACTGATCATGTGCCTCTGGAGGCAATGAACAAAGAGCTGAGTAGGCACGAATCAGTCAGCAGGCTATAATCATGGAACTCAGCTGTGAGAAATCATGCTGCTCAGCTGGCAATAATCAACCAGCTGAGCAGGCAGGAATTACGCAGCACAGGTGGCAATTGTCAAGCAGATGACAGGCAGGAATCGTGCAGCTCAGCTGGCAATTGTCAAGCAGATGAGCAGACAGTAATCACGCAGCTCAGCAGGCCCTGATCACGTGACTGAGCATGCACTGTTCACGTGGCTGATCACACACTGATCACGTGACTGATCATGCACTGATCACGTGACTGATCATGCACTGATCACGTGGCTGATCATGCACTGATCACGTGGCTGACATGCACTGATCACGTGGCTGATCATGCACTGATCACGTGGCTGATCATGCACTGATCACGTGACTATCATGCACTGATCACGTGGCTGATCATGCACTGATCACGTGGCTATCATGCACTGATCACGTGGCTGATCATGCACTGATCACGTGGCTCATGCACTGATCACGTGACTGATCATGCACTGATCACGTAACTGATCATGCACTGATCACGTGGCTGATCATGCACTGATCACGTGGCTGATCATGCACTGATCACGTAACTGATCATGCACTGATCACGTGACTGATCATGCACTGATCACGTGGCTGATCATGCACTGATCACGTGGCTGATCATGCACTGATCACGTGCCTGATCATGCACTGATCACGTGGCTGATCATGCACTGATCACGTGACTGATCATGCACTGATCACGTGGCTGATCATGCACTGATCACGTGACTGATCATGCACTGATCACGTGACTGATCATGCACTGATCACGTGGCTATCATGCACTGATCACGTGGCTGATCATGCATGATCACGTAGCTACCATGTACTGGTCACGTGACTGATCATGCACTGATCACGTGACTGATCATGCACTGATCACGTGGCTATCATGCACTGATCACGTGGCTGATCATGCAATGATCATGTAGCTACCATGTACTGGTCACGTGACTGATCATGCACTGATCACGTGACTGATCATGCACTGATCACGTGGCTATCATGCACTGATCACGTGACTGATCATGCACTGATCACGTCTATATCATGCACTGATCACATGACTGATCATGCACTGATCACGTGGATGATCATGCACTGATCACGTGACTGATCATGCACTGATCACGTGGCTGATCATGCACTGATCACTGTGACTGATCATGCACTGATCACATGACTATCATGCACTGATCACGTGACTGAATGCACTGATCACGTGACTGATCATGCACTGATCACGTGACTGATCATGCACTGATCACGTGGCTATCATGCACTGATCACGTGGCTGATCATGCACTGATCACGTGACTGATCATGCACTGATCACGTGGCTGATCATGCACTGATCACGTGACTGATCATGCACTGATCACGTGACTGATCATGCACTGATCACGTGGCTATCATGCACTGATCACGTGGCTGATCATGCATGATCACGCAGCTATCATGCACTGATCACGTGACTGATCATGCACTGATCACGTGACTGATCATGCACTGATCACGTGGCTATCATGCACTGATCACGTGGCTGATCATGCACTGATCATGTAGCTATCATGCACTGATCACGTGACTGATCATGCACTGATCACGTGACTGATCATGCACTGATCACGTGGCTGATCATGCACTGATCACGTGACTGATCATGCACTGATCACGTGGCTGATCATGCACTGATCACGTGACTGATCATGCACTGATCACGTGACTGATCATGCACTGATCACGTGACTTCATGCACTGATCACGTGACTGATCATGCACTGATCACGTGGCTATCATGCACTGATCACGTGGCTGATCATACACTGATCACGTGACTGATCATGCACTGATCACGTGGCTGATCATGCACTGATCACGTGACTGATCATGCACTGATCACGTGGCTGATCATGCACTGATCACGTGGCTGATCATGCACTGATCACGTGGCTGATCACACACCTGTCACGTGACTGATCATGCACTGATCACTGGCACTCATGCACTGATCACGTGGCTGATCATACACTGCTCACGTAACTGATCATGCACATCACGTGGCTATCATGCACTGATCACGTGGCTGTCATGGAATGATCACGTAGCTACCATATACTGGTCACGTGACTGATCATGCACTGATCACGTAAATGATCATGCACTGATCACGTGACTGATCATGCACTGATCACGTGACTGATCATGCACTGATCACGTGGCTGATCATGCAACGATCACGTAGCAACCATGTACTGGTCACGTGACTGATCATGCACTGATCACGTAATTGATCATGCACTGATCACGTGGCTCATCATGCACTGATCACGTGGCTGATCACACATGATCACGTGACTGATCATGCACTGATCACGTGGCTATCATGCACTGATCACGTGTCTATGATGCACTGATCACGTGGATATCATGCACTGATCACGTGGCTGATCACACACGTATCACATGACTGATCATGCACTGATCACGTGGCTATCATGCACTGATCACGTGGCTATCATGCACTGATCACGTGGCTGATCATGCACTGATCACGTAGCTACCATGCACTGATCACGTGACTGATCATGCACTGATCACGTGACTGATCATGCACTGATCACGTGGCTGATCATGCACTGATCACGTGGCTGATCATACACGATCACGTGACTGATCATGCACTGATCACGTGACTGATCATGCACTGATCACGTGGCTATCATGCACTGATCACGTGGCTGATCATGCACTGATCACGTGACTGATCATGCACTGATCACGTGACTGATCATGCACTGATCACGTGGCTATCATGCACTGATCACGTGGCTGATCATGCACTGATCACGTGGCTATCATGCACTGATCACGTGACTGATCATGCACTGATCACATGACTGATCATGCACTGATCACGTGACTTATCATGCACTGATCATGTGACTGATCATGCGCTGATCATGTTTGCTATCATACACTGATCATGTGCCTCTGGAGGCAATGAACAAAGAGCTGAGTAGGCACGAATCAGTCAGCAGGCTATAATCATGGAACTCAGCTGTGAGAAATCATGCTGCTCAGCTGGCAATAATCAAGCAGATGAGCAGGCAGGAATTACGCAGCACAGCTGGCAATTGTCAAGCAGATGACAGGCAGGAATCGTGCAGCTCAGCTGGCAATTGTCAAGCAGATGAGCAGACAGTAATCACGCAGCTCAGCAGGCCCTGATCACGTGACTGAGCATGCACTGTTCACGTGGCTGATCACACACTGATCACGTGACTGATCATGCACTGATCACGTGACTGATCATGCACTGATCACGTGGCTATCATGCACTGATCACGTGGCTGATCATGCACTGATCACGGGACTGATCATGCACTGATCACGGGCTATCATGCACTGACACATGACTCACATGCACTGATCACGTGGCTGATCATGCACTGATCACGTGACTGATCATGCACTGATCACGTGACTGATCATGCACTGATCACGTGGCTGATCATGCACTGATCACGTGGCTATCATGCACTGATCACGTGGCTGATCATGCACTGATCACGTAGCTACCATGCACTGATCACGTGACTGATCATGCACTGATCACGTGGCTATCATGCACTGATCACGTGGCTGATCATGCACTGATCACGTGACTGATCATGCACTGATCACGTGGCTGATCATGCACTGATCACGTGACTGATCATGCACTGATCACGTGGCTGATCATGCACTGATCACGTGACTGATCATGCACTGATCACGTGACTGATCATGCACTGATCACGTGGCTGATCATGCACTGATCACGTGGCTGATCATGCACTGATCACGTGACTGATCATGCACTGATCACGTGGCTGATCATGCACTGATCACGTGACTGATCATGCACTGATCACGTGGCTGATCATGCACTGATCACGTGGCTATCATGCACTGATCACGTGGCTGATCATGCACTGATCACGTGGCTATCATGCACTGATCACGTGGCTGATCATGCACTGATCACGTGGCTGATCATGCACTGATCACGTGGCTATCATGCACTGATCACGTGGCTGATCATGCACTGATCACGTGGCTGATCATGCACTGATCACGTGGCTGATCATGCACTGATCACGTGACTGATCATGCACTGATCACGTGACTGATCATGCACTGATCACGTGGCTATCATGCACTGCTCACGTGGCTGATCATGCATGATCACGCAGCTACCATGTACTGGTCACGTGACTGATCATGCACTGATCACGTGACTGATCATGCACTGATCACGTGGCTATCATGCACTGATCACGTGGCTGATCATGCACTGATCACGTAGCTACCATGCACTGGTCACGTGACTGATCATGCACTGATCACGTGACTGATCATGCACTGATCACGTGGCTGATCATACACTAATCATGTGACAGATCATGCACTGATCACGTGGCTGATCATGCACTGATACCGTGACTGAGCATGGACTGATCACATGACTATCATGTAGTGATCACGTGACTTAATGGCGCTGATCATGTGACTGATCATGCGCTGATCATGTTTGCTATCATACACTGATCATGTGCCTCTGGAGGCAATAAACAAAGAGCTGAGTAGGCACGAATCAAACAGTCAGCAGGCAATAATCATGGAACTCAGCTGTGAGGAATCATGCTGCTCAGCTGGCAATAATCAAGCAGCTGAGCAGGCAGGAATTACGCAGCACAGCTGGCAATTGTCAAGCAGATGACAGGCAGGAATCGTGCAGCTCAGCTGGCAATTGTCAAGCAGATGAGCAGACAGTAATCACGCAGCTCAGCAGGCCCTGATCACGTGACTGAGCATGCACTGTTCACGTGGCTGATCATACACTGATCACGTGATTGATCATGCACTGATCACTTGGATATCATGCACTGATCACGTGGCTGATCATACACTGTTCATGTGTCTGACCATGCACTGATCACGTGGCTGATCATACACTGCTCACGTAACTGATCATGCACTGATCACGTGGCTATCATGCACTGATCACGTGGCTGAACATGCACTGTTCACGTGGCTGATCACACACCTGTCACGTGACATATCATGCACTGATCACGTGGCACTCATGCACTGATCACGTGGCTGATCATACTCTGCTCACGTAACTCATCATGCACACATCACGTGGCTATCATGCACTGCTCACGTGGCTGATCATGGAATGATCACGTAGCTACCATGTACTGGTCACGTGACTGATCATGCACAGATCACGTAAATGATCATGCACTGATCACGTGACTGATCATGCACTGATCACGTGACTGATCATGCACTGATCACGTGGCTGATCATGCACTGATCACGTGGCTGATCATGCACTGATCACGTGGCTGATCATGCACTGATCACGTGGCTGATCATGCACTGATCACGTGACTGATCATGCACTGATCACGTGACTGATCATGCACTGATCACGTGGCTATCATGCACTGATCACGTGGCTGATCATGCACTGATCACGTGACTGATCATGCACTGATCACGTGACTGATCATGCACTGATCACGTGAATGATCATGCACTGATCACGTGGCTATCATGCACTGATCACGTGGCTGATCATGCACTGATCACGTGGCTGATCACACACTGTCACGTGACTATCATGCACTGATCACGTGGCATCATGCACTGATCACGTGGCTGATCATGCACTGATCACGTGACTGATCATGCACACATCACGTGGCTATCATGCACTGATCACGTGGCTGATCATGCAATGATCACGTAGCTACCATATACTGTCACGTGACTGATCATGCACTGATCACGTGACTGATCATGCACTGATCACGTGGCTATCATGCACTGATCACGTGGCTGATCATGCACTGATCACGGACTGATCATGCACTGATCACTGGCTATCATGCACTGACTGCATGACTGACATGCACTGATCACGTGACTGATCATGCACTGATCACGTGACTGATCATGCACTGATCACGTGGCTGATCATGCACTGATCACGTGGCTATCATGCACTGATCACGTGGCTGATCATGCAATGATCACGTAGCTACCATGTACTGGTCACGTGACTGATCATGCACTGATCACGTAATTGATCATGCACTGATCACGTGGCTGATCATGCACTGATCACGTGGCTGATCATGCACTGATCACGTGACTGATCATGCACTGATCACGTGACTGATCATGCACTGATCACGTGGCTATCATGCACTGATCACGTGGCTGATCATACACTGATCACGTGCCTGATCATGCACTGATCACGTGGCTGATCATGCACTGATCACGTGACTGATCATGCACTGATCACGTGTCTGATCATGCACTGATCACGTGGCTATCATGCACTGCTCACGTGGCTGATCATGCATGATCACGCAGCTACCATGTACTGGTCACATGACTGATCATGCACTGATCACGTGACTGATCATGCAGTCATCACGTGGCTATCATGCACTACTCACGTGGCTGATCATGCAATGATCATGTAGCTACCATGTACAGGTCACGTGAATGATCATACACCCATCAGGTGACTGATCATGCACTGATCACGTGGCTATCATGCACTGATCACGAGACTGATCATGCACTGATCACGTCTATATCATGCACTGATCACATGACTGCCCATGCACTGATCACGTGGATGATCATACACTAATCATGTGACAGATCATGCACTGATCACGTGGCTGATCATGCACTGATACCGTGACTGAGCATGGACTGATCACATGACTATCATGTAGTGATCACGTGACTTAATGGCGCTGATCATGTGACTGATCATGCGCTGATCATGTTTGCTATCATACACTGATCATGTGCCTCTGGAGGCAATAAACAAAGAGCTGAGTAGGCACGAATCAAACAGTCAGCAGGCAATAATCATGGAACTCAGGTGTGAGGAATCATGCTGCTCAGCTGGCAATAATCAAGCAGCTGAGCAGGCAGGAATTACGCAGCACAGCTGACAATTGTCAAGCAGATGACAGGCAGGAATCGTGCAGCTCAGCTGGCAATTGTCAAGCAGATGAGCAGACAGTAATCACGCAGCTCAGCAGGCCCAGATCACGTGACTGAGCATGCACTGTTCACGTGGCTGATCATACACTGATCACGTGATTGATCATGCACTGATCACTTGGATATCATGCACTGATCACGTGGCTGATCATACACTGTTCACGTGTCTGACCATGCACTGATCACGTGGCTGATCATACACTGCTCACGTAACTGATCATGCACTGATCACGTGGCTATCATGCACTGATCACGTGGCTGAACATGCACTGTCACGTGGCTGATCATACACTGATCACGTGACTGATCATGCACTGATCACGTGGCTATCATGCACTGATCACGTGGCTGATCATGCACTGATCACGTGGCTGATCACACACTGTCACGTGACTATCATGCACTGATCACGTGGCACTCATGCACTGATCACGTGGCTGATCATACACTGATCACGTGACTGATCATGCACTGATCACGTGGCTATCATGCACTGATCACGTGGCTGATCATGCACTGATCACGTAGCTATCATGCACTGATCACGTGACTGATCATGCACTGATCACGTGGCTGATCATGCACTGATCACGTGGCTGATCATGCACTGATCACGTGACTGATCATGCACTGATCACGTGGCTGATCATGCACTGATCACGTGGCTGATCATGCACTGATCACGTGGCTATCATGCACTGATCACGTGGCTGATCATGCACTGATCACGTGCTGATCATGCACTGATCACGTGACTATCATGCACTGATCACGTGGCATCATGCACTGATCACGTGGCTGATCATGCACTGATCACGTGACTGATCATGCACTGATCACGTGGCTATCATGCACTGATCACGTGGCTGATCATGCAATGATCACGTAGCTACCATGTACTGGTCACGTGACTGATCATGCACTGATCACGTGACTGATCATGCACTGATCACGTGGCTGATCATGCACTGATCACGTGACTGATCATGCACTGATCACGTGGCTGATCATGCACTGATCACGTGACTGATCATGCACTGATCACGTGGCTGATCATGCACTGATCACGTGGCTGATCATGCACTGATCACGTGACTGATCATGCACTGATCACGTGACTGATCATGCACTGATCACGTGGCTATCATGCACTGATCACGTGGCTGATCATGCACTGATCACGTGACTGATCATGCACTGATCACGTGACTGATCATGCACTGATCACGTGACTGATCATGCACTGATCACGTGGCTGATCATGCACTGATCACGTGGCTGATCATGCACTGATCACGTGACTGATCATGCACTGATCACGTGGCTATCATGCACTGATCACGTGGCTGATCATGCACTGATCACGTGGCTATCATGCACTGATCACGTGGCTGATCATGCACTGATCACGTAGCTATCATGTACTGATCACGTGACTGATCATGCACTGATCACGTAATTGATCATGCACTGATCACGTGGCTCATCATGCACTGATCAGTGGCTGATCACACTGATCACGTGACTGATCATGCACTGATCACGTGACTGATCATGCACTGATCACGTGGCTATCATGCACTGATCACGTGGCTGATCATGCACTGATCACGTAGCTATCATGCACTGATCACGTGACTGATCATGCACTGATCACGTGACTGATCATGCACTGATCACGTGGCTGATCATGCACTGATCACGTGACTGATCATGCACTGATCACGTGGCTGATCATGCACTGATCACGTGACTGATCATGCACTGATCACGTGACTATCATGCACTGATCACGTGACTTCATGCACTGATCACGTGACTGATCATGCACTGATCACGTGGCTATCATGCACTGATCACGTGGCTGATCATGCACTGATCACGTGACTGATCATGCACTGATCACGTGGCTGATCATGCACTGATCACGTGGCTATCATGCACTGATCACGTGGCTGATCATGCATGATCACGTAGCTATCATGCACTGATCACGTGACTGATCATGCACTGATCACGTAATTGATCATGCACTGATCACGTGGCTGATCATGCACTGATCACGTGGCTGATCATGCACTGATCACGTGACTGATCATGCACTGATCACGTGACTGATCATGCACTGATCACGTGGCTATCATGCACTGATCACGTGGCTGATCATGCACTGATCACGTGCTGATCATGCACTGATCACGTGGCTGATCATGCACTGATCACGTGACTGATCATGCACTGATCACGTGACTGATCATGCACTGATCACGTGGCTATCATGCACTGCTCACGTGGCTGATCATGCATGATCACGCAGCTACCATGTACTGGTCACATGACTGATCATGCACTGATCACGTGACTGATCATGCACTGATCACGTGGCTATCATGCACTACTCACGTGGCTGATCATGCAATGATCATGTAGCTACCATGTACAGGTCACGTGAATGATCATGCACCCATCAGGTGACTGATCATGCACTGATCACGTGACTGATCATGCACTGATCACGTCTATATCATGCACTGATCACGTGACTGCCCATGCACTGATCACGTGGATGATCATACACTAATCATGTGACAGATCATGCACTGATCACGTGGCTGATCATGCACTGATACCGTGACTGATCATGGACTGATCACATGACTATCATGTAGTGATCACGTGACTTAATGGCGCTGATCATGTGACTGATCATGCGCTGATCATGTTTGCTATCATACACTGATCATGTGCCTCTGGAGGCAATAAACAAAGAGCTGAGTAGGCACGAATCAAACAGTCAGCAGGCAGTAATCATGGAACTCAGGTGTGAGGAATCATGCTGCTCAGCTGGCAATAATCAAGCAGCTGAGCAGGCAGGAATTACGCAGCACAGCTGACAATTGTCAAGCAGATGACAGGCAGGAATCGTGCAGCTCAGCTGGCAATTGTCAAGCAGATGAGCAGACAGTAATCACGCAGCTCAGCAGGCCCAGATCACGTGACTGAGCATGCACTGTTCACGTGGCTGATCAAACACTGATCACGTGATTGATCATGCACTGATCACTTGGATATCATGCACTGATCACGTGGCTGATCATGCACTGTTCACGTGTCTGACCATGCACTGATCTAGTGGCTGATCATACACTGCTCACGTAACTGATCATGCACTGATCACGTGGCTATCATGCACTGATCACGTGGCTGATCATGCACTGTCACGTGGCTGATCATGCACTGATCACGTGACTGATCATGCACTGATCACGTGGCTGATCATGCACTGATCACGTGGCTGATCATGCACTGATCACGTGGCTGATCATGCACTGATCACGTGGCTATCATGCACTGATCACGTGGCTGATCATGCACTGATCACGTGGCTATCATGCACTGATCACGTGGCTGATCATGCACTGATCACGTGCCTGATCATGCACTGATCACGTGGCTGATCATGCACTGATCACGTGACTGATCATGCACTGATCACGTGACTGATCATGCACTGATCACGTGGCTATCATGCACTGCACGTGGCTGATCATGCATGATCACGCAGCTACCATGTACTGGTCACGTGACTGATCATGCACTGATCACGTGACTGATCATGCACTGATCACGTGGCTATCATGCACTATCACGTGGCTGATCATGCACTGATCACGTAGCTACCATGTACATCACGTGACTGATCATGCACTGATCACGTGACTGATCATGCACTGATCACGTGGCTGATCATACACTGATCATGTGACTGATCATGCACTGATCACGTGGCTGATCATGCACTGATACCGTGACTGAGCATGGACTGATCACATGACTATCATGTAGTGATCACGTGACTTAATGGCGCTGATCATGTGACTGATCATGCGCTGATCATGTTTGCTATCATACACTGATCATGTGCCTCTGGAGGCAATAAACAAAGAGCTGAGTAGGCACGAATCAAACAGTCAGCAGGCAATAATCATGGAACTCAGGTGTGAGGAATCATGCTGCTCAGCTGGCAATAATCAAGCAGCTGAGCAGGCAGGAATTACGCAGCACAGCTGGCAATTGTCAAGCAGATGACAGGCAGGAATCGTGCAGCTCAGCTGGCAATTGTCAAGCAGATGAGCAGACAGTAATCACGCAGCTCAGCAGGCCCTGATCACGTGACTGAGCATGCACTGTTCACGTGGCTGATCATACACTGATCACGTGATTGATCATGCACTGATCACTTGGATATCATGCACTGATCACGTGGCTGATCATACACTGTTCACGTGTCTGACCATGCACTGATCACGTGGCTGATCATACACTGCTCACGTAACTGATCATGCACTGATCACGTGGCTATCATGCAC
Source organism: Bos javanicus (assembly GCF_032452875.1). NCBI lineage: Eukaryota > Metazoa > Chordata > Mammalia > Artiodactyla > Bovidae > Bos > Bos javanicus. The sequence goes on from NW_026893837.1 coordinate 114,759, forward strand.
TGATCACGTGGCTGAACATGCACTGTTCACGTGGCTGATCACACACCTGTCACGTGACATATCATGCACTGATCACGTGGCACTCATGCACTGATCACGTGGCTGATCATACTCTGCTCACGTAACTGATCATGCACACATCACGTGGCTATCATGCACTGATCACGTGGCTCGTCATGGAATGATCACGTAGCTACCATATACTGGTCACGTGACTGATCATGCACTGATCACGTAAATGATCATGCACTGATCACGTGACTGATCATGCACTGATCACGTGACTGATCATGCACTGATCACGTGGCTGATCATGCACTGATCACGTGGCTGATCATGCACTGATCACGTGGCTGATCATGCACTGATCACGTGGCTGATCATGCACTGATCACGTGACTGATCATGCACTGATCACGTGACTGATCATGCACTGATCACGTGGCTATCATGCACTGATCACGTGGCTGATCATGCACTGATCACGTGACTGATCATGCACTGATCACGTGACTGATCATGCACTGATCACGTGACTGATCATGCACTGATCACGTGGCTATCATGCACTGATCACGTGGCTGATCACACTGATCACGTGACTGATCATGCACTGATCACGTGGCTGATCATGCACTGATCACGTGGCTGATCATGCACTGATCACGTGGCTATCATGCACTGATCACGTGGCTGATCATGCAATGATCACGTAGCTATCATGCACTGATCACGTGACTGATCATGCACTGATCACGTAATTGATCATGCACTGATCACGTGGCTGATCATGCACTGATCACGTGGCTGATCACACGTCTCACGTATCACACACGTATCACTGATCATGCAGATGAGCAGACAGAATCACGCAGCTCATCATGCACTGATCACGTGACTGATCATGCACTGATCACGTGGCTGATCATGCACTGATCACGTGATGATCATGCACTGATCACGTGGATATCATGCACTGATCACGTGGCTGATCATGCACTGATCACGTGACTGACATGCACTGATCACGTGGCTGATCATGCACTGATCACGTGACTGATCATGCACTGATCACGTGGCTATCATGCACTGATCACGTGGCTGATCATGCACTGATCACGTGGCTGATCATGCACTGATCACGTGACTATCATGCACTGATCACGTGGCATCATGCACTGATCACGTGGCTGATCATACACTGATCACGTGACTGATCATGCACTGATCACGTGGCTATCATGCACTGATCACGTGGCTGATCATGCATGATCACGCAGCTATCATGCACTGATCACGTGACTGATCATGCACTGATCACGTGACTGATCATGCACTGATCACGTGGCTATCATGCACTGATCACGTGGCTGATCATGCACTGATCACGTAGCTATCATGCACTGATCACGTGACTGATCATGCACTGATCACGTGACTGATCATGCACTGATCACGTGGCTGATCATGCACTGATCACGTGACTGATCATGCACTGATCACGTGGCTGATCATGCACTGATCACGTGACTGATCATGCACTGATCACGTGACTGATCATGCACTGATCACGTGACTTCATGCACTGATCACGTGACTGATCATGCACTGATCACGTGGCTATCATGCACTGATCACGTGGCTGATCATACACTGATCACGTGCTGATCATGCACTGATCACGTGGCTGATCATGCACTGATCACGTGACTGATCATGCACTGATCACGTGGCTGATCATGCACTGATCACGTGGCTGATCATGCACTGATCACGTGGCTGATCACACACTGTCACGTGACTGATCATGCACTGATCACTGGCTCTCATGCACTGATCACGTGGCTGATCATACTCTGCACGTAACTGATCATGCACACATCACGTGGCTATCATGCACTGCTCACGTGGCTGTCATGCAATGATCACGTAGCTACCATATACTGGTCACGTGACTGATCATGCACTGATCACGTAAATGATCATGCACTGATCACGTGACTGATCATGCACTGATCACGTGGCTGATCATGCACTGATCACGTGGCTGATCATGCAACGATCACGTAGAAACCATGTACTGGTCACGTGACTGATCATGCACTGATCACGTAATTGATCATGCACTGATCACGTGGCTCATCATGCACTGATCACGTGGCTGATCACACATGATCACGTGACTGATCATGCACTGATCACGTGGCTATCATGCACTGATCACGTGGCTATCATGCACTGATCACGTGGATATCATGCACTGATCACGTGGCTGATCACACACGATCACGTGACTGATCATGCACTGATCACGTGGCTATCATGCACTGATCACGTGGCTATCATGCACTGATCACGTGGCTGATCATGCACTGATCACGTAGCTACCATGCACTGATCACGTGACTGATCATGCACTGATCACGTGACTGATCATGCACTGATCACGTGGCTGATCATGCACTGATCACGTGGCTGATCACACTGATCACGTGACTGATCATGCACTGATCACGTGACTGATCATGCACTGATCACGTGGCTATCATGCACTGATCACGTGGCTGATCATGCACTGATCACGTGACTGATCATGCACTGATCACGTGACTGATCATGCACTGATCACGTGGCTATCATGCACTGATCACGTGGCTGATCATGCACTGATCACGTGGCTATCATGCACTGATCACGTGACTGATCATGCACTGATCACATGACTGATCATGCACTGATCACGTGGCTTATCATGCACTGATCATGTGACTGATCATGCGCTGATCATGTTTGCTATCATACACTGATCATGTGCCTCTGGAGGCAATGAACAAAGAGCTGAGTAGGCACGAATCAGTCAGCAGGCAATAATCATGGAACTCAGCTGTGAGAAATCATGCTGCTCAGCTGGCAATAATCAACAGCTGAGCAGGCAGGAATTACGCAGCACAGGTGGCAATTGTCAAGCAGATGACAGGCAGGAATCGTGCAGCTCAGCTGGCAATTGTCAAGCAGATGAGCAGACAGTAATCACGCAGCTCAGCAGGCCCTGATCACGTGACTGAGCATGCACTGTTCACGTGGCTGATCACACACTGATCACGTGACTGATCATGCACTGATCACGTGACTGATCATGCACTGATCACGTGGCTGATCATGCACTGATCACGTGGCTGATCATGCACTGATCACGGGACTGATCATGCACTGATCACGGGCTATCATGCACTGACACATGACTCACATGCACTGATCACGTGGCTGATCATGCACTGATCACGTGACTGATCATGCACTGATCACGTGACTGATCATGCACTGATCACGTGGCTGATCATGCACTGATCACGTGGCTATCATGCACTGATCACGTGGCTGATCATGCAATGATCACGTAGCTATCATGCACTGATCACGTGACTGATCATGCACTGATCACGTGGCTATCATGCACTGATCACGTGGCTGATCATGCACTGATCACGTGACTGATCATGCACTGATCACGTGGCTGATCATGCACTGATCACGTGACTGATCATGCACTGATCACGTGGCTGATCATGCACTGATCACGTGACTGATCATGCACTGATCACGTGGCTGATCATGCACTGATCACGTGGCTGATCATGCACTGATCACGTGGCTGATCATGCACTGATCACGTGACTGATCATGCACTGATCACGTGGCTGATCATGCACTGATCACGTGACTGATCATGCACTGATCACGTGGCTGATCATGCACTGATCACGTGGCTATCATGCACTGATCACGTGGCTGATCATGCACTGATCACGTGGCTATCATGCACTGATCACGTGGCTGATCATGCACTGATCACGTGGCTGATCATGCACTGATCACGTGGCTGATCATGCACTGATCACGTGGCTGATCATGCACTGATCACGTGGCTGATCATGCACTGATCACGTGGCTGATCATGCACTGATCACGTGACTGATCATGCACTGATCACGTGACTGATCATGCACTGATCACGTGGCTATCATGCACTGCTCACGTGGCTGATCATGCATGATCACGCAGCTACCATGTACTGGTCACGTGACTGATCATGCACTGATCACGTGACTGATCATGCACTGATCACGTGGCTATCATGCACTGATCACGTGGCTGATCATGCACTGATCATGTAGCTACCATGCACTGGTCACGTGAATGATCATGCACTGATCACGTGACTGATCATGCACTGATCACGTGGCTGATCATACACTAATCATGTGACAGATCATGCACTGATCACGTGGCTGATCATGCACTGATACCGTGACTGAGCATGGACTGATCACATGACTATCATGTAGTGATCACGTGACTTAATGGCGCTGATCATGTGACTGATCATGCGCTGATCATGTTTGCTATCATACACTGATCATGTGCCTCTGGAGGCAATAAACAAAGAGCTGAGTAGGCACGAATCAAACAGTCAGCAGGCAATAATCATGGAACTCAGGTGTGAGGAATCATGCTGCTCAGCTGGCAATAATCAAGCAGCTGAGCAGGCAGGAATTACGCAGCACAGCTGGCAATTGTCAAGCAGATGACAGGCAGGAATCGTGCAGCTCAGCTGGCAATTGTCAAGCAGATGAGCAGACAGTAATCACGCAGCTCAGCAGGCCCTGATCACGTGACTGAGCATGCACTGTTCACGTGGCTGATCATACACTGATCACGTGATTGATCATGCACTGATCACTTGGATATCATGCACTGATCACGTGGCTGATCATACACTGTTCACGTGTCTGACCATGCACTGATCACGTGGCTGATCATACACTGCTCACGTAACTGATCATGCACTGATCACGTGGCTATCATGCACTGATCACGTGGCTGAACATGCACTGTTCACGTGGCTGATCACACACCTGTCACGTGACATATCATGCACTGATCACGTGGCACTCATGCACTGATCACGTGGCTGATCATACTCTGCTCACGTAACTCATCATGCACACATCACGTGGCTATCATGCACTGATCACGTGGCTCATCATGGAATGATCACGTAGCTATCATGCACTGGTCACGTGGCTGATCATGCACTGATCACGTAAATGATCATGCACTGTTCACGTGCCTGATCATGTACTGATCACGTGACTGATCATGCACTGATCACGTGGCTGATCATGCACTGATCACGTGACTGATCATGCACTGATCACGTGACTGATCATGCACTGATCACGTGGCTGATCATGCACTGATCACGTGGCTGATCATGCACTGATCACGTGGCTGATCATGCACTGATCACGTGACTGATCATGCACTGATCACGTGACTGATCATGCACTGATCACGTGGCTATCATGCACTGATCACGTGGCTGATCATGCACTGATCACGTGGCTGATCACACACTGTCACGTGACTGATCATGCACTGATCACGTGGCATCATGCACTGATCACGTGGCTGATCATGCACTGATCACGTGACTGATCATGCACTGATCACGTGGCTATCATGCACTGATCACGTGGCTGATCATGCAATGATCACGTAGCTACCATGCACTGTCACGTGACTGATCATGCACTGATCACGTGACTGATCATGCACTGATCACGTGGCTATCATGCACTGATCACGTGGCTGATCATGCACTGATCACGGGACTGATCATGCACTGATCACGTGGCTATCATGCACTGATCATGACTGACATGCACTGATCACGTGGATGATCATGCACTGATCACGTGACTGATCATGCACTGATCACGTGACTGATCATGCACTGATCACGTGGCTGATCATGCACTGATCACGTGGCTATCATGCACTGATCACGTGGCTGATCATGCAATGATCACGTAGCTACCATGTACTGATCACGTGACTGATCATGCACTGATCACGTGATTGATCATGCACTGATCACGTGGCTGATCATGCACTGATCACGTGGCTGATCATGCACTGATCACGTGACTGATCATGCACTGATCACGTGACTGATCATGCACTGATCACGTGGCTATCATGCACTGATCACGTGGCTGACATACACTGATCACGTGCCTGATCATGCACTGATCACGTGGCTGATCATGCACTGATCACGTGACTGATCATGCACTGATCACGTGACTGATCATGCACTGATCACGTGGCTATCATGCACTGATCACGTGGCTGATCATGCATGATCACGCAGCTACCATGTACTGGTCACATGACTGATCATGCACTGATCACGTGACTGATCATGCACTGATCACGTGGCTATCATGCACTACTCACGTGGCTGATCATGCAATGATCATGTAGCTACCATGTACAGGTCACGTGAATGATCATACACCCATCAGGTGACTGATCATGCACTGATCACGTGGCTATCATGCACTGATCACGAGACTGATCATGCACTGATCACGTCTATATCATGCACTGATCACATGACTGCCCATGCACTGATCACGTGGATGATCATACACTAATCATGTGACAGATCATGCACTGATCACGTGGCTGATCATGCACTGATACCGTGACTGAGCATGGACTGATCACATGACTATCATGTAGTGATCACGTGACTTAATGGCGCTGATCATGTGACTGATCATGCGCTGATCATGTTTGCTATCATACACTGATCATGTGCCTCTGGAGGCAATAAACAAAGAGCTGAGTAGGCACGAATCAAACAGTCAGCAGGCAATAATCATGGAACTCAGGTGTGAGGAATCATGCTGCTCAGCTGGCAATAATCAAGCAGCTGAGCAGGCAGGAATTACGCAGCACAGCTGGCAATTGTCAAGCAGATGACAGGCAGGAATCGTGCAGCTCAGCTGGCAATTGTCAAGCAGATGAGCAGACAGTAATCACGCAGCTCAGCAGGCCCTGATCACGTGACTGAGCATGCACTGTTCACGTGGCTGATCATACACTGATCACGTGACTGATCATGCACTGATCACTTGGATATCATGCACTGATCACGTGGCTGATCATACACTGTTCACGTGTCTGACCATGCACTGATCACGTGGCTGATCATACACTGCTCACGTAACTGATAATGCACTGATCACGTGGCTATCATGCACTGATCACGTGGCTGAACATGCACTGTCACGTGGCTGATCATGCACTGATCACGTGACTGATCATGCACTGATCACGTGGCTATCATGCACTGATCACGTGGCTGATCATGCACTGATCACGTGGCTGATCACACACTGATCACGTGACTATCATGCACTGATCACGTGGCATCATGCACTGATCACGTGGCTGATCATACTGATCACGTGACTGATCATGCACTGATCACGTGGCTATCATGCACTGATCACGTGGCTGATCATGCAATGATCACGTAGCTACATGTACTGATCACGTGACTGATCATGCACTGATCACGTGACTGATCATGCACTGATCACGTGCTGATCATGCACTGATCACGTGACTGATCATGCACTGATCACGTGGCTGATCATGCACTGATCACGTGGCTGATCATGCACTGATCACGTGGCTGATCATGCACTGATCACGTGGCTATCATGCACTGATCACGTGGCTGATCATGCACTGATCACGTGACTGATCATGCACTGATCACGTGACTGATCATGCACTGATCACGTGACTGATCATGCACTGATCACGTGGCTGATCATGCACTGATCACGTGGCTGATCACACATGATCACGTGACTGATCATGCACTGATCACGTGGCTGATCATGCACTGATCACGTGGCTGATCATGCACTGATCACGTGGCTATCATGCACTGATCACGTGGCTGATCATGCACTGATCACGTAGCTACCATGCACTGATCACGTGACTGATCATGCACTGATCACGTAACTGATCATGCACTGATCACGTGGCTCATCATGCACTGATCACGTGGCTGATCACACACGTCTCACGTATCACACACGTATCACGTATCAAGCAGATGAGCAGACAGTAATCACGCAGCTCATCATGCACTGATCACGTGACTGATCATGCACTGATCACGTGGCTGATCATGCACTGATCACGTGATGATCATGCACTGATCACGTGGCTATCATGCACTGATCACGTGGCTGATCATGCACTGATCACGTGACTGACATGCACTGATCACGTGGCTGATCATGCACTGATCACGTAACTGATCATGCACTGATCACGTGGCTATCATGCACTGATCACGTGGCTGATCATGCACTGATCACGTGGCTGATCACACACTGATCACGTGACTATCATGCACTGATCACGTGGCACTCATGCACTGATCACGTGGCTGATCATACACTGATCACGTAACTGATCATGCACTGATCACGTGGCTATCATGCACTGATCACGTGGCTGATCACACATGATCACGTGACTGATCATGCACTGATCACGTGGCTATCATGCACTGATCACGTGGCTATCATGCACTGATCACGTGGCTATCATGCACTGATCACGTGGCTGATCACACACTGATCACGTGACTGATCATGCACTGATCACGTGGCTGATCATGCACTGATCACGTGGCTATCATGCACTGATCACGTGGCTGATCATGCACTGATCACGTGGCTATCATGCACTGATCACGTGACTGATCATGCACTGATCACGTGGCTGATCATGCACTGATCACGTGGCTGATCATGCACTGATCACGTGGCTGATCACACACGATCACGTGACTGATCATGCACTGATCACGTGACTGATCATGCACTGATCACGTGGCTATCATGCACTGATCACGTGGATATCATGCACTGATCACGTGGCTGATCATGCACTGATCACGTGACTGATCATGCACTGATCACGTGGCTGATCATGCACTGATCACGTGGCTGATCATGCACTGATCACGTGGCTATCATGCACTGATCACGTGACTGATCATGCACTGATCACATGACTGATCATGCACTGATCACGTGGCTTATCATGCACTGATCATGTGACTGATCATGCACTGATCATGTTTGCTATCATACACTGATCATGTGCCTCTGGAGGCAATGAACAAAGAGCTGAGTAGGCACGAATCAGTCAGCAGGCAATAATCATGGAACTCAGCTGTGAGAAATCATGCTGCTCAGCTGGCAATAATCAAGCAGCTGAGCAGGCAGGAATTACGCAGCACAGCTGGCAATTGTCAAGCAGATGACAGGCAGGAATCGTGCAGCTCAGCTGGCAATTGTCAAGCAGATGAGCAGACAGTAATCACGCAGCTCAGCAGGCCCTGATCACGTGACTGAGCATGCACTGTTCACGTGGCTGATCATACACTGATCACGTGACTGATCATGCACTGATCACGTGACTGATCATGCACTGATCACGTGGCTATCATGCACTGATCACGTGGCTGATCATGCACTGATCACGTGACTGATCATGCACTGATCACGTGGCTGATCATGCACTGATCACGTGACTGATCATGCACTGATCACGTGGCTGATCATGCACTGATCACGTGGCTGATCATGCACTGATCACGTGGCTATCATGCACTGATCACGTGGCTGATCATGCACTGATCACGTGGCTATCATGCACTGATCACGTGACTGATCATGCACTGATCACGTGACTGATCATGCACTGATCACGTGGCTTATCATGCACTGATCATGTGACTGATCATGCACTGATCATGTTTGCTATCATACACTGATCATGTGCCTCTGGAGGCAATGAACATAGAGCTGAGTAGGCACGAATCAGTCAGCAGGCTATAATCATGGAACTCAGCTCTGAGAAATCATGCTGCTCAGCTGGCAATAATCAAGCAGCTGAGCAGGCAGGAATTACGCAGCACAGGTGGCAATTGTCAAGCAGATGACAGGCAGGAATCATGCAGCTCAGCTGGCAATTGTCAAGCAGATGAGCAGACAGTAATCACGCAGCTCAGCATGCCCTGATCACGTGACTGATCATGCACTGATCACGTGGCTGATCATACACTGATCACGTGACTGATCATGCACTGATCACGTGGCTGATCATGCACTGATCACGTGGCTATCATGCACTGATCACGTGGCTGATCATGCATGATCACGTGGCTACCATGTACTGGTCACGTGACTGATCATGCACTGATCACGTGACTGATCATGCACTGATCACGTGGCTATCATGCACTGATCACGTGGCTGATCATGCACTGATCACGTAGCTATCATGCACTGATCACGTGAATGATCATGCACTGATCACGTGACTGATCATGCACTGATCACGTGGCTGATCATGCACTGATCACGTGGCTGATCATGCACTGATCACGTGGCTGATCATGCACTGATCACGTGACTGATCATGCACTGATCACGTGACTGATCATGCACTGATCACGTGGCTATCATGCACTGATCACGTGGCTGATCATGCACTGATCACGTGCCTGTCATGCACTGATCACATGACTGATCATGCACTGATCACGTGACTGATCATGCACTGATCACGTGGCTATCATGCACTGATCACGTGGCTGATCATGCAATGATCACGTAGCTACCATGTACTGGTCACGTGACTGATCATGCACTGATCACGTGACTGATCATGCACTGATCACGTGGCTGATCATGCACTGATCACGTGGCTGATCATGCACTGATCACGTGACTGATCATGCACTGATCACGTGGCTATCATGCACTGATCACGTGGCTGACGTGTTTGACATGCACTGATCACGTGGCTGATCATGCACTGATCACGTGACTGATCATGCACTGATCACGTGGCTATCATGCACTGATCACGTGGCTGATCATGCACTGATCACGTGGCTGATCACACACTGATCACGTGACTATCATGCACTGATCACGTGGCATCATGCACTGATCACGTGGCTGATCATACACTGATCACGTGACTGATCATGCACTGATCACGTGGCTATCATGCACTGATCACGTGGCTGATCACACATGATCACGTGACTGATCATGCACTGATCACGTGGCTGATCATGCACTGATCACGTGGCTGATCATGCACTGATCACGTGGCTGATCATGCACTGATCACGTGGCTATCATGCACTGATCACGTGGCTGATCATGCACGATCACGTGACTGATCATGCACTGATCACGTGGCTGATCATGCACTGATCACGTGGCTATCATGCACTGATCACGTGGCTGATCATGCAATGATCACGTAGCTATCATGTACTGATCACGTGACTGATCATGCACTGATCACGTGACTGATCATGCACTGATCACGTGGCTATCATGCACTGATCACGTGGCTGATCACACACGATCACGTGACTGATCATGCACTGATCACGTGACTGATCATGCACTGATCACGTGGCTATCATGCACTGATCACGTGGCTATCATGCACTGATCACGTGGCTGATCACACACTGATCACGTGACTGATCATGCACTGATCACGTGACTGATCATGCACTGATCACGTGGCTGATCATGCACTGATCACGCAGCTACCATGCACTGATCACGTGACTGATCATGCACTGATCACATGACTGATCATGCACTGATCACGTGGCTTATCATGCACTGATCATGTGACTGATCATGTGCTGATCATGTTTGGTATCATACACTGATCATGTGCCTCTGGAGGCAATGAACAAAGAGCTGAGTAGGCAGGAATCAGTCAGCAGGCAATAATCATGGAACTCAGCTGTGAGAAATCATGCTGCTCAGCTGGCAATAATCAAGCATGAGCAGGCAGGAATTACGCAGCACAGCTGGCAATTGTCAAGCAGATGACAGGCAGGAATCGTGCAGCTCAGCTGGCAATTGTCAAGCAGATGAGCAGACAGTAATCACGCAGCTCAGCAGGCCCTGATCACGTGACTGAGCATGCACTGTTCACGTGGCTGATCACACACTGATCACGTGACTGATCATGCACTGATCACGTGACTGATCATGCACTGATCACGTAGCTATCATGCACTGATCACGTGGCTGATCATACACTGATCACGGGACTGATCATGCACTGATCACGTGCTATCATGCACTGACACATGACTCACATGCACTGATCACGTGGCTGATCATGCACTGATCACGTGACTGATCATGCACTGATCACGTGACTGATCATGCACTGATCACGTGGCTGATCATGCACTGATCACGTGGCTATCATGCACTGATCACGTGGCTGATCATGCAATGATCACGTAGCTACCATGTACTGGTCACGTGACTGATCATGCACTGATCACGTAATTGATCATGCACTGATCACGTGGCTGATCATGCACTGATCACGTGGCTGATCATGCACTGATCACGTGACTGATCATGCACTGATCACGTGACTGATCATGCACTGATCACGTGGCTATCATGCACTGATCACGTGGCTGGACATGCACTGATCACGTGCCTGATCATGCACTGATCACGTGGCTGATCATGCACTGATCACGTGACTGATCATGCACTGATCACGTGTCTGATCATGCACTGATCACGTGGCTATCATGCACTGCTCACGTGGCTGATCATGCATGATCACGCAGCTACCATGTACTGGTCACATGACTGATCATGCACTGATCACGTGACTGATCATGCAGTCATCACGTGGCTATCATGCACTACTCACGTGGCTGATCATGCAATGATCATGTAGCTACCATGTACAGGTCACTTGAATGATCATACACCCATCAGGTGACTGATCATGCACTGATCACGTGGCTATCATGCACTGATCACGAGACTGATCATGCACTGATCACGTCTATATCATGCACTGATCACATGACTGCCCATGCACTGATCACGTGGATGATCATACACTAATCATGTGACAGATCATGCACTGATCACGTGGCTGATCATGCACTGATAGTGTGACTGAGCATGGACTGATCACATGACTATCATATAGTGATCACGTGACTTAATGGCGCTGATCATGTGACTGATCATGCGCTGATCATGTTTGCTATCATACACTGATCATGTGCCTCTGGAGGCAATAAACAAAGAGCTGAGTAGGCACGAATCAAACAGTCAGCAGGCAGTAATCATAGAACTCAGGTGTGAGGAATCATGCTGCTCAGCTGGCAATAATCAAGCAGCTGAGCAGGCAGGAATTACGCAGCACAGCTGACAATTGTCAAGCAGATGACAGGCAGGAATCGTGCAGCTCAGCTGGCAATTGTCAAGCAGATGAGCAGACAATAATCACGCAGCTCAGCAGGCCCAGATCACGTGACTGAGCATGCACTGTTCACGTGGCTGATCATACACTGATCACGTGATTAATCATGCACTGATCACTTGGATATCATGCACTGATCACGTGGCTGATCATACACTGTTCACGTGTCTGACCATGCACTGATCAAGTGGCTGATCATACACTGCTCACGTAACTGATAATGCACTGATCACGTGTCTATCATGCACTGAATACGTGTTGAACTTGCACTGTACACGTCGCTGATCATACACTGATCACGTGATTGATCATGCACTGATCACGTGGCTATCATGCACTGATCACGTGGCTGAACATGCACTGTTCACGTAGCTGATCACACACCTGTCACGTGACATATCATGCACTGATCACGTGGCACTCATGCACTGATCACGTGGCTGATCATACTCTGCTCACGTAACTCATCATGGACACATCAAGTTTCTATCATGTACTGCTCACGTGGCTCGTCACGGAATGATCATGTAGCTACCATATACTGGTCACATGACTGATCATGCACAGATCACGTAAATGATCATGCACTGTTCACGTGCCTGATCATGTACTGATCACGTGACTGATCATTCACTGATCACGTGGCTGATCATGCACTGATCACGTAACTGATCATGCACTGATCACGTGGCTGATCATGCACTGATCACGTGGTTGATCATACACTGATCACGTGACTGATCATGCACTGATCACGTGACTGATCATGCACTGATCACGTGGCTATCATGCACTGATCACTTGGCTGGTTATACACTGATCACATGACTGATCATGCACGGTTCACGTGACTGATTATGTACAGATCACGTGAATAATCATGAAGTGATCACGTGGCTCATCATGCACTGATCACGTGGCTGATCTCACATGTATCACGTGACTGATCATGCACTGATCACGTGGCTCTCATGCACAGATCATGTGGCTATCATGCACTGATCACGTAGCTATCATGCACTGATCACAGGGCTGATCACGCAATGATCACGTAGCTACCATGTACTGGTCATGTGACTGATCATGCACTGATCACGTAATTGATCCTGCACTGATCACATGGCTCATCACGCACTGATCCGGTGGCTAATCACACACGTATCTCGTGACTGATCATGCACTGATCTCGTGTCTGATCATGCACTACTCACGTGGCTGATCATGCAATGATCATGTAGCTACCATGTACAGGTCACGTGAATGATCATACACCCATCAGGTGACTGATCATGCACTGATCACGTGGGTGATCATACACTAATCATGTGACAGATCATGCACTGATCACGTGGCTGATCATGCACTGATACCGTGACTGAGCATGGACTGATCACATGACTATCATGTAGTGATCACCTGACTTAATGGCGCTGATCATGTGACTGATCATGCACTGATCACGTGGCTATCATGCACTGATCACTTGGCTGGACATACACTGATCACATGCCTGGTCATGCACTGATCACGTGGCTGATCATGCACTGATCACGTGGCTATCATGACCAGCTCACGTGGCTGATCAGGGTATGATCACGTAGCTACCATGTGCTGGTCACGTGACTGATCATGCACTGATCACATAATTCATCATGCACTGATCATGTGGCTGATCATGCACTGATCACGTGGCTGAACATACACTGATCACGTGACTGATCATGCACTGATCACGTGACTGAACATGCACTGATCACGTGGATATCATGCACTGATCACTTGGCTGGACATACACTGATCACGTGCCTGGTCATGCACTGATCACGTGGCTGATCATGCACTTATCACGTGACTGATCATGCACTGATCTCGTGTCTGATCATGCACTGATCACGTGGCTATCATGCACTGCTCACGTGGCTGATCATGCGATGATCACGCAGCTACCATGTACTGGTCACATGACTGATCATGCACTGATCATGTGACTGATCATGCAGTGATCACGTGGCAATCATGCACTACTCACGTGGCTGATCATGCAATGATCATGTAGCTACCATGTACAGGTCACGTGAAGGATCATACACCCATCAGGTGACTGATCATGCACTGATCACGAGACTGATCATGCACTGATCACGTCTATATCATGCACTGATCACATGAATGCCCATGCACTGATCACGTGGATGATCATACACTAATCATGTGACAGATCATGCACTGATCACGTGGCTGATCATGCACTAATACTGTGACTGAGCATGGACTCATCACATGACTATCATATAGTGATCGCGTGACTTAATGGCGCTGATCATGTGACTGATCATGCGCTGATCATGTTTGCTATCATACACTGATCATGTGCCTCTGGAGGCAATAAACAAAGAGCTGAGTAGGCACGAATCAAACAGTCAGCAGGCAGTAATCATGGAACTCAGGTGTGAGGAATCATGCTGCTCAGCTGGCAATAATCAAGCAGCTGAGCAGGCAGGAATTACGCAGCACAGCTGACAATTGTCAAGCAGATGACAGGCAGGAATCGTGCAGCTCAGCTGGCAATTGTCAAGCAGATGAGCAGACAGTAATCACGCAGCTCAGCAAGCCCAGATGACGTGACTGAGCATGCACTGTTCACGTGGCTGATCATACACTGATCACGTGATTGATCATGCACTGATCACTTGGATATCATGCACTGATCACGTGGCTGATGATACACTGTTCACGTGTCTGACCATGCACTGATCAAGTGGCTGATCATACACTGCTCACGTAACTGATAATGCACTGATCACGTGTCTATCATGCACTGAATACGTGTTGAACATGCACTGTACACGTGGCTGATCATACACTGATCACGTGATTTATCATGCACTGATCACGTGGCTGATCATGCACTGATAACGTGGCTATCATGTACTGCTCACGTGGCTGATCATGCAGTGATCACGTGGCTATCATGCACTAATCACGTGGCTGATCATGCACTGATCACGTGGCTATCATGCACTGATCACGTGGCTATCATGCACTGATCACTTGGCTGGACATACACTGATCACGTGCCTGGTCATGCACTGATCACGTGGCTGATCATGCACTGATCACGTGACTGATCATGCACTGATCTCGTGTCTGATCATGCACTGATCATGTGGCTATCATGCACTGCTCACGTAGCTGATCATGCGATGATCACGCAACTACCATGTACTGGTCACATGACTGATCATGCACTGATCACGTGACTGATCATGCAGTGATCACGTGGATATCATGCACTACTCACGTGGCTGATCATGCAATGATCATGTAGCTACCATGTACAGGTCACGTGAATGATCATACACCCATCAGGTGACTGATCATGCACTGATCACGTGGGTGATCATACACTAATCATGTGACAGATCGTGCACTGATCACGTGGCTGATCATGCACTGATACCGTGATTGAGCATGGACTGATCACATGACTCTCATGTAGTGATCACATGACTTAATGGCGCTGTTCATGTGACTGATAATGTGCTGATCATGTTTGCTATCATACACCGATCATGTGCCTCTGGAGGCAATAAACAAAGAGCTGAGTAGGCACGAATCAAACAGTCAGCAGGCAATAATCATGGAACACAGGTGTGAGAAATCATGCTGCTCAGCTGGCAATAATCAAGCAGCTGAGCAGGCAGGAATTACGCAGCACAGCTGACAATTGTCAAGCAGATTACACGCAGGAATCGTGCAGCTCAGCTGGCAATTGTCAAGCAGATGAGCAAACAGTAATCACGCAGCTCGGCAGGCCCTGATCACGTGACTGAGCATGCACTGTTCACGTGGCTGATCAAACACTGATCACGTGATTGATCATGCACTGATCACTTGGATATCATGCACTGATCACGTGGCTGATCATAAACTGTTCATGTGTCTGACCATGCACTGATCACGTGGCTGATCATACACTGCTCACGTAACTGATCATGCACTGATCACGTGGCTATCATGCACTGAATACGTGGCTGAACATGCACTGTTCACGTGGCTGATCACACACCTGTCACGTGACATATCTTGCACTGATCCCGTGGCACTCATGCATTGATCACGTGGCTGATCATACTCTGCTCACGTAACTCATCATGGACACATCAAGTTTCTATCATGTACTGCTCACGTGGCTCGTTACGGAATGATCATGTAGCTACCATATACTGGTTACGTGATTGATCATGCACAGATCACATAAATGATCATGCACTGTTCACGTGCCTGATCATGTACTGATCACGTGACTGATCATGCACTGATCACGTGGCTGATCATGCACTGATCACTTAATTTATCATGCACTTATCATTTGGCTGATCATGCACTGATCACGTGGCTGATCATACACTGATCACGTGACTGATCATGCACTGATCACGTGACTGATCATGAACTGATCACGTGGCTATCATGCACTGATCACTTGGCTGGTCATACACTGATCACATGACTGATCATGCATTGTTCACGTGACTGATCATGTACAGATCACCTGAATAATTATGAAGTGATCACGTGGCTCATCATGCACTGATCACGTGGCTGATCACACATGTATCACGTGACTGATCATGCACTGATCACGTGGCTCTCATGCACAGATCATGTGGCTATCATGCACTGATCACGTAGCTATCATGCACTGATCACGTGGCTGATCACGCAATGATCACGTAGCTACCATGTACTGGTCATGTGACTGATCATGCACTGATCAAGTAATTGATCCTGCACTGATCACATGGCTCATCTCGCACTGATCCGGTGGCTGATCACACACGTCTCACGTATCACACACGTATCACATATCAAGCAGATGAGCAGACAGTAATCACGCAGCTCAACAGGCCCTTATCACGTGACTGAGCATGCACTATTCACGTGGCTGATCATGCACTGATCACGTGATGATCATGCACTGATCACGTGGATATCATGCACTGATCACGTGGCTGATCATACACTGTTCATGTGTTTGACTATGCACTGATCACGTGGCTGATCATACACTGCTCAGGTAACTGATCATGCACTGATCACGTGGCTATCCTGCACTACTCACGTGGCTGACCATGCAATGATCATGTAGCTACCATGTACCGGTCAGGTGACTGATCATACACCCATTAGGTGAGGGATCATGCACTGATCACGTCGATGATCATACACTGACCACCTGCCTGGTCATGCACAGATCACGTGACAAATCATGAACTGATCACATAGCTATCATGAACTGATCACCTGGCTGACGTGTTTGACTATGCACTGATCACGTGGCTGATCATACACTGCTCAGGTAACTGATCATGCACTGATCACGTGGCTATCATGCACTGATCACTTGGCTGAACATGCACTGTTCACGTGGCTGATTACACACCTGTCACGTGACATATCATGCACTGATCACGTGGCACTCATGCACTGATCACGTTGCTGATCCTACTCTGCTCACGTAACTGATCATGCACACATCACGTGGCTATCATGCACTGATCACGTGGCTGATCACACATGTATCACGTGACTGATCATGCACTGATCACGTGGCTCTCATGCACTGATCCCGTGGCTATCATGCACTGATCACGTGGATATCATGCACTGATCACGTGGCTGATCACACACGTATCACATGACTGATCATGCACTGATCACATGGCTATCATGCACTGATCACGTGGCTATCATGCACTGATCTCGTGGCTGATCACGCAATGATCACGTAGCTACCATGTACTGGTCACGTGACTGATCATGCACTGATCACCTAATTGATCCTGCACTGATCACATGGCTCATCACGCACTGATCATGTGGCTGATCACACACGTATCACGTGACTGATCATGTACAGATCACGTGAATAATCATGAAGTGATCACGTGGCTATCCTGCACTGATCACGTGGATATCATGCACTGATCACGTGGCTGATCACACACGCATCACTTGACTGATCATGCACTGATCACGTGACTGATCATGCACTGCTCACGTGGCTGATCATGCAATGATCACACAGCTACCATGTACTGGTCACATGACTGATCATGCACTGATCACATAATTGATCATGCACTGATCACCTGGCTTATCATGCATTGATCATGTGACTGATCATGTGCTGATCATGTTTGGTGTCACACACTGATCATGTGCCTCTGGAGGCAATGAACATAGAGCTGAGTACGCAGGAATCAGTCAGCAGGCTATAATCATGGAACACAGCTCTAAGAAATCATGCTGCTCAGCTGGCAATAATCAAGTAGATGAGCAGGCAGGAATTACGCAGCACAGGTGGCAATTGTCAAGGAGATGACAGGCAGGAATCGTGCAGCTCAGCTGGAAATTGTCAAGCAGATGAGCAGACAGTAATCACGCAGCTCAGCAGGCCCTGATCACGTGACTGAGCATGCACTGTTCACATGGCTGATCACACACCTATCACGTGACTGATCATGCACTGATCATGTGACTGATCATGCACTGATCACGTAGCTATCTTGCACTGATCACTTGGCTGATCATACACTCATCACGGGACTGATCGTGCACTGATCACTGCGCTATCATGCATTGACTATATGACTCCACATGCACTGATCACGTATGATCATGCACTGATCACGTGACTGACCATGCACTGATCACGTTACTGATCAGGCACTGATCACATGGCTGATCATGCACTGATCACGTGGCTATCATGCACTGCTCACGTGGCTGATCAGGCAATGATCACGTAGCTACCATGTACTGGTCACGTGACTGATCATGCACTGATCACATAATTGATCATGCACTGATCATGTGGCTGATCATGCACTGATCACGTGGCTGAACATACACTGATCACGTGACTGATCATGCACTGATCACGTGACTGATCATGCACTGATCACGTGGCTATCATGCACTGATCACTTGGCTGGACATACACTGATCACGTGCCTGGTCATGCACTGATCACGTGGCTGATCATGCACTGATCACGTGACTGATCATGCACTGATCTCGTGTCTGATCATGCACTGATCTCGTGGCTATCATGCACTGCTCACGTGGCTGATCATGCGATGATCACGCAGCTACCATGTACTGGTCACATGACTGATCATGCACTGATCACGTGAATGATCATGCAGTCATCACGTGGCTATCATGCACTACTCACGTGGCTGATCATGCAATGATCATGTAGCTACCATGTACAGGTCACGTGAATGATCATACACCCATCAGGTGACTGATCATGCACTGATCACGTGGCTATCATGCACTGATCACGAGACTGATCATGCACTGATCACATAATTGATCATGCACTGATCATGTGGCTGATCATGCACTGATCACGTGGCTGAACATACACTGATCACGTGACTGATCATGCACTGATCATGTGACTCATCATGCACTGATCACGTAGCTATCTTGCACTGATCACTTGGCTGATCATACACTCATCACGGGACTGATCGTGCACTGATCACGGCGCTATCATGCATTGACTACATGACTCCACATGCACTGATCACGTGGATGATCATGCACTGATCACCTGACTGACCATGCAATGATCACGTAACTGATCAGGCACTGATCACATGGCTGATCATGCACTGATCACGTGGCTATCATGCACTGCTCACGTGGCTGATCAGGCAATGATCACGTAGCTACCATGTACTGGTCACGTGACTGATCATGCACTGATCACATAATTGATCATGCACTGATCATGTGGCTGATCATGCACTGATCACGTGGCTGAACATACACTGATCACGTGACTGATCATGCACTGATCACGTGACTGATCATGCACTGATCACGTGGCTATCATGCACTGATCACTTGGCTGGACATACACTGATCACGTGCCTGGTCATGCACTGATCACGTGGCTGATCATGCACTGATCACGTGACTGATCATGTGCTGATCATGTTTGGTGTCACACACTGATCATGTGCCTCTGCAGGCAATGAACATAGAGCTGAGTAGGCAGGAATCAGTCAGCAGGCTGTAATCATGGAACTCACCTCTGAGAAATCATGCTGCTCAGCTGGCAATAATCAAGTAGATGAGCAGGCACTAATTACGCAGCACAGGTGGCAATTGTCAAGGAGATGACAGGCAGGAATCGTGCAGCTCAGCTGGCAATTGTCAAGCAGATGAGCAGACAGGAATCACGCAGCTCAGCAGGCCCTGATCACGTGACTGAGCATGCACTGTTCACGTGGCTGATCACACACCTATCACGTGACTGATCATGCACTGATCATGTGACTGATCATGCACTGATCACGTGGCTATCATGCACTGATCACTTGCCTGGACATACACTGATCACGTGCCTGGTCATGCACTGATCATGTGGCTGATCATGCACTGATCACGTGACTGATCATGCACTGATCACGTGGCTAGCATGCACTGCTCACGTGGCTATCATGCACTGCTCACGTGGCTGATCATGCGATGATCACGCAGCTACCATGTACTGGTCACCTGACTGATCATGCACTGATCACATAATTGATCATGCACTGATCACCTGACTTATCATGAATTGATTATGTGACTGATCATGTGCTGATCATGTTTGGTGTCACACACTGATCATGTGCCTCTGGAGGCAATGAACATAGAGCTGAGTAGGTAGGAATCAGTCAGCAGGCTATAATCATGGAACTCACCTCTGAGAAATCATGCTGCTCAGCTGGCAATAATCAAGTAGATGAGCAGGCAGGAATTACGCAGCTCAGGTGGCAATTGTCAAGGATATGACAGGCAGGAATCATGCAGCTCAGCTGGAAATTGTCAAGCAGATGAGCAGACAGTAATCACGCAGCTCAGCAGGCCCTGATCACGTGACTGAGCATGCACTGTTCACGTGGCTGATCACACACCTATCACGTGACTGATCATGCACTGATCTCGTGTCTGATCATGCACTGATCACGTAGCTATCATGCACTGCTCACGTGGCTGATCATGCGATGATCACGCAGCTACCATGTACTGGTCACATGACTGATCATGCACTGATCACGTGACTGATCATGCAGTGATCACGTGGCTACCATGCACTACTCACGTGGCTGATCATGCAATGATCATGTAGCTACCATGTACAGGTCACTTGAATGATCATACACCCATCAGGTGACTGATCATGCACTGATCACGTAATTGATCATGCACTGATCATGTGGCTGATCATGCACTGATCACGTGGCTGATCATCCACTGATCACGTGACTGATCATGCACTGATCACGTGACTCATCATGCACTGATCACGTGGCTATCATGCACTGATCACTTGGCTGGTCATACACTGATCACGTGCCTCGTCATGCACAGATAACATGACTGATCATGCACTGAACACGTGATTGATCATGCACTGATCACGTGGCTATCATGCACTACTCACGTGGCTGACCATGCAATGATCATGTAGCTACCATGTACCGGTCAGGTGACTGATCATACACCCATTAGGTGAGGGATCATGCACTGATCACGTCGATGATCATACACTGACCACCTGCCTGGTCATGCACAGATCACGTGACAAATCATGAACTGATCACATAGCTATCATGAACTGATCACCTGGCTGACGTGTTTGACTATGCACTGATCACGTGGCTGATCATACACTGCTCAGGTAACTGATCATGCACTGATCACGTGGCTATCATGCACTGATCACTTGGCTGAACATGCACTGTTCACGTGGCTGATTACACACCTGTCACGTGACATATCATGCACTGATCACGTGGCACTCATGCACTGATCACCTGGCTGATCCTACTCTGCTCACGTAACTGATCATGCACACATCACGTGGCTATCATGCACTGATCACGTGGCTGATCACACATGTATCACGTGACTGATCATGCACTGATCACGTGGCTCTCATGCACTGATCCCGTGGCTATCATGCACTGATCACGTGGATATCATGCACTGATCACGTGGCTGATCACACACGTATCACATGACTGATCATGCACTGATCACGTGGCTATCATGCACTGATCACGTGGCTATCATGCACTGATCACGTGGCTGATCACACAATGATCACGTAGCTACCATGTACTGGTCACGTGACTGATCATGTACTGATCACCTAATTGATCCTGCACTGATCACATGGCTCATCACGCACTGATCATGTGGCTGATCACACACGTATCACGTGACTGATCATGTACAGATCACGTGAATAATCATGAAGTGATCACGTGGCTATCCTGCACTGATCACGTGGATATCATGCACTGATCACGTGGCTGATCACACACGCATCACTTGACTGATCATGCACTGATCACGTGACTGATCATGCACTGCTCACGTGGCTGATCATGCAATGATCACATAGCTACCATGTACTGGTCACATGACTGATCATGCACTGATCACATAATTGATCATGCACTGATCACCTGGCTTATCATGCATTGATCATGTGACTGATCATGTGCTGATCATGTTTGGTGTCACACACTGATCATGTGCCTCTGGAGGCAATGAACATAGAGCTGAGTACGCAGGAATCAGTCAGCAGGCTATAATCATGGAACACAGCTCTAAGAAATCATGCTGCTCAGCTGGCAATAATCAAGTAGATGAGCAGGCAGGAATTACGCAGCACAGGTGGCAATTGTCATAGATGACAGGCAGGAATCGTGCAGCTCAGCTGGAAATTGTCAAGCAGATGAGCAGACAGTAATCACGCAGCTCAGCAGGCCCTGATCACGTGACTGAGCATGCACTGTTCACATGGCTGATCACACACCTATCACGTGACTGATCATGCACTGATCATGTGACTGATCATGCACTGATCACGTAGCTATCTTGCACTGATCACTTGGCTGATCATACACTCATCACGGGACTGATCGTGCACTGATCACTGCGCTATCATGCATTGACTATATGACTCCACATGCACTGATCACGTGGATGATCATGCACTGATCACGTGACTGACCATGCACTGATCACGTTACTGATCAGGCACTGATCACATGGCTGATCATGCACTGATCACGTGGCTATCATGCACTGCTCACGTGGCTGATCAGGCAATGATCACGTAGCTACCATGTACTGGTCACGTGACTGATCATGCACTGATCACATAATTGATCATGCACTGATCATGTGGCTGATCATGCACTGATCACGTGGCTGAACATACACTGATCACGTGACTGATCATGCACTGATCACGTGACTGATCATGCACTGATCACGTGGCTATCATGCACTGATCACTTGGCTGGACATACACTGATCACGTGCCTGGTCATGCACTGATCACGTGGCTGATCATGCACTGATCACGTGACTGATCATGCACTGATCTCGTGTCTGATCATGCACTGATCTCGTGGCTATCATGCACTGCTCACGTGGCTGATCATGCGATGATCACGCAGCTACCATGTACTGGTCACATGACTGATCATGCACTGATCACGTGAATGATCATGCAGTCATCACGTGGCTATCATGCACTACTCACGTGGCTGATCATGCAATGATCATGTAGCTACCATGTACAGGTCACGTGAATGATCATACACCCATCAGGTGACTGATCATGCACTGATCACGTGGCTATCATGCACTGATCACGAGACTGATCATGCACTGATCACATAATTGATCATGCACTGATCATGTGGCTGATCATGCACTGATCACGTGGCTGAACATACACTGATCACGTGACTGATCATGCACTGATCATGTGACTGATCATGCACTGATCACGTAGCTATCTTGCACTGATCACTTGGCTGATCATACACTCATCACGGGACTGATCGTGCACTGATCACGGCGCTATCATGCATTGACTACATGACTCCACATGCACTGATCACGTGGATGATCATGCACTGATCACCTGACTGACCATGCAATGATCACGTAACTGATCAGGCACTGATCACATGGCTGATCATGCACTGATCACGTGGCTATCATGCACTGCTCACGTGGCTGATCAGGCAATGATCACGTAGCTACCATGTACTGGTCACGTGACTGATCATGCACTGATCACATAATTGATCATGCACTGATCATGTGGCTGATCATGCACTGATCACGTGGCTGAACATACACTGATCACGTGACTGATCATGCACTGATCACGTGACTGATCATGCACTGATCACGTGGCTATCATGCACTGATCACTTGGCTGGACATACACTGATCACGTGCCTGGTCATGCACTGATCACGTGGCTGATCATGCACTGATCACGTGACTGATCATGTGCTGATCATGTTTGGTGTCACACACTGATCATGTGCCTCTGCAGGCAATGAACATAGAGCTGAGTAGGCAGGAATCAGTCAGCAGGCTGTAATCATGGAACTCACCGCTGAGAAATCATGCTGCTCAGCTGGCAATAATCAAGTAGATGAGCAGGCACTAATTACGCAGCACAGGTGGCAATTGTCAAGGAGATGACAGGCAGGAATCGTGCTGCTCAGCTGGCAATTGTCAAGCAGATGAGCAGACAGGAATCACGCAGCTCAGCAGGCCCTGATCACGTGACTGAGCATGCACTGTTCACGTGGCTGATCACACACCTATCACGTGACTGATCATGCACTGATCATGTGACTGATCATGCACTGATCACGTGGCTATCATGCACTGATCACTTGCCTGGACATACACTGATCACGTGCCTGGTCATGCACTGATCATGTGGCTGATCATGCACTGATCACGTGACTGATCATGCACTGATCACGTGGCTAGCATGCACTGCTCACGTGGCTATCATGCACTGCTCACGTGGCTGATCATGCGATGATCACGCAGCTACCATGTACTGGTCACCTGACTGATCATGCACTGATCACATAATTGATCATGCACTGATCACCTGACTTATCATGAATTGATTATGTGACTGATCATGTGCTGATCATGTTTGGTGTCACACACTGATCATGTGCCTCTGGAGGCAATGAACATAGAGCTGAGTAGGTAGGAATCAGTCAGCAGGCTATAATCATGGAACTCACCTCTGAGAAATCATGCTGCTCAGCTGGCAATAATCAAGTAGATGAGCAGGCAGGAATTACGCAGCTCAGGTGGCAATTGTCAAGGATATGACAGGCAGGAATCGTGCAGCTCAGCTGGAAATTGTCAAGCAGATGAGCAGACAGTAATCACGCAGCTCAGCAGGCCCTGATCACGTGACTGAGCATGCACTGTTCACGTGGCTGATCACACACCTATCACGTGACTGATCATGCACTGATCTCGTGTCTGATCATGCACTGATCACGTGGCTATCATGCACTGCTCACGTGGCTGATCATGCGATGATCACGCAGCTACCATGTACTGGTCACATGACTGATCATGCACTGATCACGTGACTGATCATGCAGTGATCACGTGGCTACCATGCACTACTCACGTGGCTGATCATGCAATGATCATGTAGCTACCATGTACAGGTCACGTGAATGATCATACACCCATCAGGTGACTGATCATGCACTGATCACGTAATTGATCATGCACTGATCATGTGGCTGATCATGCACTGATCACGTGGCTGATCATCCACTGATCACGTGACTGATCATGCACTGATCACGTGACTCATCATGCACTGATCACGTGGCTATCATGCACTGATCACTTGGCTGGTCATACACTGATCACGTGCCTCGTCATGCACAGATAACATGACTGATCATGCACTGAACACGTGATTGATCATGCACTGATCACGTGGCTATCATGCACTACTCACGTGGCTGACCATGCAATGATCATGTAGCTACCATGTACCGGTCAGGTGACTGATCATACACCCATTAGGTGAGGGATCATGCACTGATCACGTCGATGATCATACACTGACCACCTGCCTGGTCATGCACAGATCACGTGACAAATCATGAACTGATCACATAGCTATCATGAACTGATCACCTGGCTGACGTGTTTGACTATGCACTGATCATGTGGCTGATCATACATTGCTCAGGTAACTGATCATGCACTGATCACGTGGCTATCATGCACTGATCACTTGGCTGAACATGCACTGTTCACGTGGCTGATTACACACCTGTCACGTGACATATCATGCACTGATCACGTGGCACTCATGCACTGATCACGTGGCTGATCCTACTCTGCTCACGTAACTGATCATGCACACATCACCTGGCTATCATGCACTGATCACGTGGCTGATCACACATGTATCACGTGACTGATCATGCACTGATCACGTGGCTCTCATGCACTGATCCCGTGGCTATCATGCACTGATCACGTGGATATCATGCACTGATCACGTGGCTGATCACACACGTATCACATGACTGATCATGCACTGATCACGTGGCTATCATGCACTGATCACGTGGCTATCATGCACTGATCACGTGGCTGATCACGCAATGATCACGTAGCTACCATGTACTGGTCACGTGACTGATCATGCACTGATCACCTAATTGATCCTGCACTGATCACATGGCTCATCACGCACTGATCATGTGGCTGATCACACACGTATCACGTGACTGATCATGTACAGATCACGTAAATAATCATGAAGTGATCACGTGGCTATCCTGCACTGATCACGTGGATAACATGCACTGATCACGTGGCTGATCACACACGCATCACTTGACTGATCATGCACTGATCACGTGACTGATAATGCACTGATCACGTGGCTGATCATGCAATGATCACACAGCTACCATGTACTGGTCACATGACTGATCATGCACTGATCACATAATTGATCATGCACTGATCACCTGGCTTATCATGCATTGATCATGTGACTGATCATGTGCTGATCATGTTTGGTGTCACACACTGATCATGTGCCTCTGGAGGCAATGAACATAGAGCTGAGTACGCAGGAATCAGTCAGCAGGCTATAATCATGGAACACAGCTCTAAGAAATCATGCTGCTCAGCTGGCAATAATCAAGTAGATGAGCAGGCAGGAATTACGCAGCACAGGTGGCAATTGTCAAGTAGATGACAGGCAGGAATCGTGCAGCTCAGCTGGAAATTGTCAAGCAGATGAGCAGACAGTAATCACGCAGCTCAGCAGGCCCTGATCACGTGACTGAGCATGCACTGTTCACATGGCTGATCACACACCTATCACGTGACTGATCATGCACTGATCATGTGACTGATCATGCACTGATCACGTAGCTATCTTGCACTGATCACTTGGCTGATCATACACTCATCACGGGACTGATCGTGCACTGATCACTGCGCTATCATGCATTGACTATATGACTCCACATGCACTGATCACGTGGATGATCATGCACTGATCACGTGACTGACCATGCACTGATCACGTAACTGATCAGGCACTGATCACATGGCTGATCATGCACTGATCACGTGGCTATCATGCACTGCTCACGTGGCTGATCAGGCAATGATCACGTAGCTACCATGTACTGGTCACGTGACTGATCATGCACTGATCACATAATTGATCATGCACTGATCATGTGGCTGATCATGCACTGATCACGTGGCTGAACATACACTGATCACGTGACTGATCATGCACTGATCACGTGACTGATCATGCACTGATCACGTGGCTATCATGCACTGATCACTTGGCTGGACATACACTGATCACGTGCCTGGTCATGCACTGATCACGTGGCTGATCATGCACTGATCACGTGACTGATCATGCACTGATCTCGTGTCTGATCATGCACTGATCTCGTGGCTATCATGCACTGCTCACGTGGCTGATCATGCGATGATCACGCAGCTACCATGTACTGGTCACATGACTGATCATGCACTGATCACGTGACTGATCATGCAGTCATCACGTGGCTATCATGCACTACTCACGTGGCTGATCATGCAATGATCATGTAGCTACCATGTACAGGTCACTTGAATGATCATACACCCATCAGGTGACTGATCATGCACTGATCACGTGGCTATCATGCACTGATCACGAGACTGATCATGCACTGATCACGTCTATATCATGCACTGATCACATGACTGCCCATGCACTGATCACGTGGATGATCATACACTAATCATGTGACAGATCATGCACTGATCACGTGGCTGATCATGCACTGATAGTGTGACTGAGCATGGACTGATCACATGACTATCATATAGTGATCACGTGACTTAATGGCGCTGATCATGTGACTGATCATGCGCTGATCATGTTTGCTATCATACACTGATCATGTGCCTCTGGAGGCAATAAACAAAGAGCTGAGTAGGCACGAATCAAACAGTCAGCAGGCAGTAATCATAGAACTCAGGTGTGAGGAATCATGCTGCTCAGCTGACAATAATCAAGCAGCTGAGCAGGCAGGAATTACGCAGCACAGCTGACAATTGTCAAGCAGATGACAGGCAGGAATCGTGCAGCTCAGCTGGCAATTGTCAAGCAGATGAGCAGACAATAATCACGCAGCTCAGCAGGCCCAGATCACGTGACTGAGCATGCACTGTTCACGTGGCTGATCATACACTGATCACGTGATTGATCATGCACTGATCTCGTGTCTATCATGCACTGAATACGTGTTGAACTTGCACTGTACACGTCGCTGATCATACACTGATGACGTGATTGATCATGCACTGATCACGTGGCTATCATGCACTGATCACGTGGCTGAACATGCACTGTTCACGTGGCTGATCACACACCTGTCACGTGACATATCATGCACTGATCACGTGGCACTCATGCACTGATCACGTGGCTGATCATACACTGTTCACGTGTCTGACCATGCACTGATCAAGTGGCTGATCATACACTGCTCACGTAACTGATAATGCACTGATCACGTGTCTATCATGCACTGAATACGTGTTGAACTTGCACTGTACACGTCGCTGATCATACACTGATCACGTGATTGATCATGCACTGATCACGTGGCTATCATGCACTGATCACGTGGCTGAACATGCACTGTTCACGTGGCTGATCACACACCTGTCACGTGACATATCTTGCACTGATCACGTGGCACTCATGCACTGATCACGTGGCTGCTCATACTCTGCTCACGTAACTCATCATGGACACATCAAGTTTCTATCATGTACTGCTCACGTGGCTCGTCACGGAATGATCATGTAGCTACCATATACTGGTCACATGACTGATCATGCACAGATCACGTAAATGATCATGCACTGTTCACGTGCCTGATCATGTACTGATCACGTGACTGATCATGCACTGATCACGTGGCTGATCATGCACTGATCACGTAATTGATCATGCACTTATCATTTGGCTGATCATGCACTGATCACGTGGTTGATCATACACTGATCACGTGACTGATCATGCACTGATCACGTGACTGATCATGCACTGATCACGTGGCTATCATGCACTGATCACTTGGCTGGTTATACACTGATCACATGACTGATCATGCACGGTTCACGTGACTGATCATGTCCAGATCACGTGAATAATCATGAAGTGATCACGTGGCTCATCATGCACTGATCACGTGGCTGATCTCACATGTATCACGTGACTGATCATGCACTGATCACGTGGCTCTCATGCACAGATCATGTGGCTATCATGCACTGATCACGTAGCTATCATGCACTGATCACGTGGCTGATCACGCAATGATCACGTAGCTACCATGTACTGGTCATGTGACTGATCATGCACTGATCACGTAATTGATCCTGCACTGATCACATGGCTCATCACGCACTGATCCGGTGGCTGATCACACACGTATCACGTGACTGATCATGCACTGATCTCGTGTCTGATCATGCACTGATCACGTGGCTATCATGCAATGCTCACGTGGCTGATCATGCGATGTTCACGCAGCTACCATGTACTGGTCACATGACTGATCATGCACTGATCACGTGACTGATCATGCAGTGATCACGTGGCTATCATGCACTACTCACGTGGCTGATCATGCAATGATCATGTAGCTACCATGTACAGGTCACGTGAATGATCATACACCCATCAGGTGACTGATCATGCACTGATCACGTGGGTGATCATACACTAATCATGTGACAGATCATGCACTGATCACGTGGCTGATCATGCACTGATACCGTGACTGAGCATGGACTGATCACATGACTATCATGTAGTGATCACGTGACTTAATGGCGCTGATCATGTGACTGATCATGCACTGATCACGTGGCTATCATGCACTGATCACTTGGCTGGACATACACTGATCACGTGCCTGGTCATGCACTGATCACGTGGCTGATCATGCACTGATCACGTGGCTATCATGCACTGCTCACGTGGCTGATCAGGGTATGATCACGTAGCTACCATGTACTGGTCACGTGACTGATCATGATCTGATCACATAATTCATCATGCACTGATCATGTGGCTGATCATGCACTGATCACGTGGCTGAACATACACTAATCACGTGACTGATCATGCACTGATCACGTGACTGATCATGCACTGATCACGTGGCTATCATGCACTGATCACTTGGCTGGACATACACTGATCACGTGCCTGGTCATGCACTGATCACTTGGCTGATCATGCACGGATCACGTGACTGATCATGCACTGATCTCGTGTCTCATCATGCACTGATCACGTGGCTATCATGCACTGCTCACGTGGCTGATCATGCGATGATCACGCACCTACCATGTACTGGTCACATGACTGATCATGCACTGATCATGTGACTGATCATGCAGTGATCACGTGGCAATCATGCACTACTCACGTGGCTGATCATGCAATGATCATGTAGTTACCATGTACAGGTCACTTGAATGATCATACACCCATCAGGTGACTGATCATGCACTGATCTCGAGACTGATCATGCACTGATCACGCCTATATCATGCACTGATCACATGACTGCCCATGCAATGATCACGTGGATGATCATACACTAATCATGTGACAGATCATGCACTGATCACGTGGCTGATCATGCACTGATACTGTGACTGAGCATGGACTCATCACATGACTATCATATAGTGATCGCGTGACTTAATGGCGCTGATCATGTGACTGATCATGCGCTGATCATGTTTGCTATCATACACTGATCATGTGCCTCTGGAGGCAATAAACAAAGAGCTGAGTAGGCACGAATCAAACAGTCAGCAGGCAGTAATCATGGAACTCAGGTGTGAGGAATCATGCTGCTCAGCTGGCAATAATCAAGCAGCTGAGCAGGCAGGAATTACGCAGCACAGCTGGCAATTGTCAAGCAGATGACAGGCAGGAATCGTGCAGCTCAGCTGGCAATTGTCAAGCAGATGAGCAGACAGTAATCACGCAGCTCAGCAGGCCCAGATCACGTGACTGAGCATGCACTGTTCACGTGGCTGATCATACACTGATCACGTGATTGATCATGCACTGATCACTTGGATATCATGCACTGATCACGTGGCTGATCATACACTGTTCACGTGTCTGACCATGCACTGATCAAGTGGCTGATCATACACTGCTCACGTAACTGATAATGCACTGATCACGTGTCTATCATGCACTGAATACGTGTTGAACATGCACTGTACACGTGGCTGATCATACACTGATCACGTGATTTATCATGCACTGATCACGTGGCTGATCATGCACTGATCACGTGGCTATCATGCACTGATCACGTGGCTGATCATGCAGTGATCACGTGGCTATCATGCACTAATCACGTGGCTGATCATGCACTGATCACGTGGCTTATCATGCACTGATCACGTGGCTATCATGCACTGATCACTTGGCTGGACATACACTGATCACGTGCCTGGTCATGCACTGATCACGTGGCTGATCATGCACTGATCACGTGGCTATCATGCACTGATCACGTGGCTATCATGCACTGATCACTTGGCTGGACATACACTGATCACGTGCCTGGTCATGCACTGATCACTTGGCTGGACATACACTGATCACGTGCCTGGTCATGCACTGATCACGTGGCTGATCATGCACTGATCACGTGACTGATCATGCACTGATCTCGTGTCTGATCATGCACTGATCATGTGGCTATCATGCACTGCTCACGTGGCTGATCATGCGATGATCACGCAACTACCATGTACTGGTCACATGACTGATCATGCACTGATCACGTGACTGATCATGCAGTGATCACGTGGATATCATGCACTACTAACGTGGCTGATCATGCAATGATCATGTAGCTACCATGTACAGGTCACGTGAATGATCATACATCCATCAGGTGACTGATCATGCACTGATCACGTGGGTGATCATACACTAATCATGTGACAGATCGTGCACTGATCACGTGGCTGATCATGCACTGATACCGTGATTGAGCATGGACTGATCACATGACTCTCATGTAGTGATCACATGACTTAATGGCGCTGATCATGTGACTGATAATGTGCTGATCATGTTTGCTATCATACACGGATCATGTGCCTCTGGAGGCAATAAACAAAGAGCTAAGTAGGCACGAATCAAACAGTCAGCAGGCAATAATCATGGAACTCAGCTGTGAGAAATCATGCTGCTCAGCTGGCAATAATCAAGCAGCTGAGCAGGCAGGAATTACGCAGCACAGCTGGCAATTGTCCAGCAGATGACAGGCAGGAATCGTGCAGCTCAGCTGGCAATTGTCAAGCAGATGAGCAGACAGTAATCACGCAGCTCGGCAGGCCCTGATCACGTGACTGAGCATGCACTGTTCACGTGGCTGATCAAACACTGATCACGTGATTGATCATGCACTGATCACTTGGATATCATGCACTAATAACGTGGCTGATCAAACACTGATCACGTGATTGATCATGCACTGATCACTTGGATATCATGCACTAATCACGTGGCTGATCATACAATGTTCATGTGTCTGACCATGCACTGATCACGTGGCTGATCATACACTGCTCACGTAACTGATCATGCACTGATCACGTGGCTATCATGCACTGAATACGTGGCTGAACATGCACTGTTCACGTGGCTGATCACACACCTGTCACGTGACATATCATGCACTGATCACGTGGCACTCATGCACTGATCACGTGGCTGATCATACTCTGCTCACGTAACTGATCATGCACTGATCACGTGGCTATCATGCACTGATCACGTGGCTGATCATGCAATGATCACGTAGCTACCATATACTGGTCACGTGACTGATCATGCACTGATCACGTAACTGATCATGCACTGATCACGTGGCTGATCATGCACTGATCACGTGACTGATCATGCACTGATCACGTGGCTGATCATGCACTGATCACGTGGCTGATCATGCACTGATCACGTGGCTGATCATGCACTGATCACGTGGCTGATCATGCACTGATCACGTGACTGATCATGCACTGATCACGTGACTGATCATGCACTGATCACGTGGCTATCATGCACTGATCACGTGGCTGATCATGCACTGATCACGTGACTGATCATGCACTGATCACGTGACTGATCATGCACTGATCACGTGACTGATCATGCACTGATCACGTGGCTGATCATGCACTGATCACGTGGCTGATCACACATGATCACGTGACTGATCATGCACTGATCACGTGGCTGATCATGCACTGATCACGTGGCTGATCATGCACTGATCACGTGGCTATCATGCACTGATCACGTGGCTGATCATGCAATGATCACGTAGCTACCATGCACTGATCACGTGACTGATCATGCACTGATCACGTAATTGATCATGCACTGATCACGTGGCTCATCATGCACTGATCACGTGGCTGATCACACACGTCTCACGTATCACACACGTATCACGTATCAAGCAGATGAGCAGACAGTAATCACGCAGCTCATCATGCACTGATCACGTGACTGATCATGCACTGATCACGTGGCTGATCATGCACTGATCACGTGATGATCATGCACTGATCACGTGGATATCATGCACTGATCACGTGGCTGATCATACACTGATCACGTGTCTGACATGCACTGATCACGTGGCTGATCATGCACTGATCACGTAACTGATCATGCACTGATCACGTGGCTATCATGCACTGATCACGTGGCTGATCATGCACTGATCACGTAGCTATCATGCACTGGTCACGTGACTGATCATGCACTGATCACGTGACTGATCATGCACTGATCACGTGGCTGATCATGCACTGATCACGTGACTGATCATGCACTGATCACGTGACT
This sequence comes from Bos javanicus, assembly GCF_032452875.1. Taxonomy (NCBI): domain Eukaryota; kingdom Metazoa; phylum Chordata; class Mammalia; order Artiodactyla; family Bovidae; genus Bos; species Bos javanicus. The sequence goes on from NW_026893837.1 coordinate 150,397, forward strand.
GATCATGCACTGATCACGTGGCTATCATGCACTGATCACGTGGCTGACGTGTTTGACATGCACTGATCACGTGGCTGATCATGCACTGATCACGTAACTGATCATGCACTGATCACGTGGCTATCATGCACTGATCACGTGGCTGATCATGCACTGATCACGTGGCTGATCACACACTGATCACGTGACTGATCATGCACTGATCACGTGGCACTCATGCACTGATCACGTGGCTGATCATGCACTGATCACGTAACTGATCATGCACTGATCACGTGGCTATCATGCACTGATCACGTGGCTGATCACACATGATCACGTGACTGATCATGCACTGATCACGTGGCTATCATGCACTGATCACGTGGCTATCATGCACTGATCACGTGGCTATCATGCACTGATCACGTGGCTGATCACACACGATCACGTGACTGATCATGCACTGATCACGTGGCTATCATGCACTGATCACGTGGCTATCATGCACTGATCACGTGGCTGATCATGCACTGATCACGTAGCTACCATGCACTGATCACGTGACTGATCATGCACTGATCACGTGGCTGATCATGCACTGATCACGTGGCTGATCATGCACTGATCACGTGGCTGATCACACACGATCACGTGACTGATCATGCACTGATCACGTGACTGATCATGCACTGATCACGTGGCTATCATGCACTGATCACGTGGATATCATGCACTGATCACGTGGCTGATCATGCACTGATCACGTGACTGATCATGCACTGATCACGTGACTGATCATGCACTGATCACGTGGCTGATCATGCACTGATCACGTGGCTATCATGCACTGATCACGTGACTGATCATGCACTGATCACATAACTGATCATGCACTGATCACGTGGCTTATCATGCACTGATCATGTGACTGATCATGCACTGATCATGTTTGGTATCATACACTGATCATGTGCCTCTGGAGGCAATGAACAAAGAGCTGAGTAGGCAGAATCAGTCAGCAGGCTATAATCATGGAACTCAGCTGTGAGAAATCATGCTGCTCAGCTGGCAATAATCAAGCAGATGAGCAGGCAGGAATTACGCAGCACAGTGGCAATTGTCAAGGAGATGACAGGCAGGAATCGTGCAGCTCAGCTGGCAATTGTCAAGCAGATGAGCAGACAGTAATCACGCAGCTCAGCAGGCCCTGATCACGTGACTGAGCATGCACTGTTCACGTGGCTGATCACACACTGATCACGTGACTGATCATGCACTGATCACGTGACTGATCATGCACTGATCACGTGGCTATCATGCACTGATCACGTGGCTGATCATACACTGATCACGGGACTGATCATGCACTGATCACGTGGCTATCATGCACTGATACATGACTGACATGCACTGATCACGTGGCTGATCATGCACTGATCACGTGACTGATCATGCACTGATCACGTGACTGATCATGCACTGATCACGTGGCTGATCATGCACTGATCACGTGGCTATCATGCACTGCTCACGTGGCTGATCATGCAATGATCACGTAGCTACCATGTACTGGTCACGTGACTGATCATGCACTGATCACGTAATTGATCATGCACTGATCACGTGGCTGATCATGCACTGATCACGTGGCTGATCATGCACTGATCACGTGACTGATCATGCACTGATCACGTGACTGATCATGCACTGATCACGTGGCTATCATGCACTGATCACGTGGCTGACATACACTGATCACGTGCCTGATCATGCACTGATCACGTGGCTGATCATGCACTGATCACGTGACTGATCATGCACTGATCACGTGTCTGATCATGCACTGATCACGTGGCTATCATGCACTGCTCACGTGGCTGATCATGCATGATCACGCAGCTACCATGTACTGGTCACATGACTGATCATGCACTGATCACGTGACTGATCATGCAGTGATCACGTGGCTATCATGCACTACTCACGTGGCTGATCATGCAATGATCATGTAGCTACCATGTACAGGTCACGTGAATGATCATACACCCATCAGGTGACTGATCATGCACTGATCACGTGGCTATCATGCACTGATCACGAGACTGATCATGCACTGATCACGTCTATATCATGCACTGATCACATGACTGCCCATGCACTGATCACGTGGATGATCATACACTAATCATGTGACAGATCATGCACTGATCACGTGGCTGATCATGCACTGATACCGTGACTGAGCATGGACTGATCACATGACTATCATGTAGTGATCACGTGACTTAATGGCGCTGATCATGTGACTGATCATGCGCTGATCATGTTTGCTATCATACACTGATCATGTGCCTCTGGAGGCAATAAACAAAGAGCTGAGTAGGCACGAATCAAACAGTCAGCAGGCAATAATCATGGAACTCAGGTGTGAGGAATCATGCTGCTCAGCTGGCAATAATCAAGCAGCTGAGCAGGCAGGAATTACGCAGCACAGCTGACAATTGTCAAGCAGATGACAGGCAGGAATCGTGCAGCTCAGCTGGCAATTGTCAAGCAGATGAGCAGACAGTAATCACGCAGCTCAGCAGGCCCAGATCACGTGACTGAGCATGCACTGTTCACGTGGCTGATCATACACTGATCACGTGATTGATCATGCACTGATCACTTGGATATCATGCACTGATCACGTGGCTGATCATACACTGTTCACGTGTCTGACCATGCACTGATCACGTGGCTGATCATACACTGCTCACGTAACTGATCATGCACTGATCACGTGGCTATCATGCACTGATCACGTGGCTGAACATGCACTGTCACGTGGCTGATCATACACTGATCACGTGACTGATCATGCACTGATCACGTGGCTATCATGCACTGATCACGTGGCTGATCATGCACTGATCACGTGGCTGATCACACACTGTCACGTGACTATCATGCACTGATCACGTGGCATCATGCACTGATCACGTGGCTGATCATACACTGATCACGTGACTGATCATGCACAGATCACGTGGCTATCATGCACTGATCACGTGGCTGATCATGCACTGATCACGTAGCTACCATGTACTGGTCACGTGACTGATCATGCACTGATCACGTGGCTGATCATGCACTGATCACGTGGCTGATCATGCACTGATCACGTGACTGATCATGCACTGATCACGTGGCTGATCATGCACTGATCACGTGGCTGATCATGCACTGATCACGTGGCTGATCATGCACTGATCACGTGGCTGATCATGCACTGATCACGTGACTGATCATGCACTGATCACGTGACTGATCATGCACTGATCACGTGGCTATCATGCACTGATCACGTGGCTGATCATGCACTGATCACGTGACTGATCATGCACTGATCACGTGACTGATCATGCACTGATCACGTGACTGATCATGCACTGATCACGTGGCTATCATGCACTGATCACGTGGCTGATCATGCACTGATCACGTGGCTGATCATGCACTGATCACGTGACTGATCATGCACTGATCACGTGGCTATCATGCACTGATCACGTGGCTGATCATACACTGATCACGTAACTGATCATGCACACATCACGTGGCTATCATGCACTGATCACGTGGCTGTCATGCAATGATCACGTAGCTACCATGCACTGTCACGTGACTGATCATGCACTGATCACGTAACTGATCATGCACTGATCACGTGGCTATCATGCACTGATCACGTGGCTGATCATACACTGATCACGTGACTGATCATGCACTGATCACTGGCTATCATGCACTGACTGCATGACTGACATGCACTGATCACGTGGATGATCATGCACTGATCACGTGACTGATCATGCACTGATCACGTGACTGATCATGCACTGATCACGTGGCTGATCATGCACTGATCACGTGGCTATCATGCACTGATCACGTGGCTGATCATGCAATGATCACGTAGCTACCATGTACTGGTCACGTGACTGATCATGCACTGATCACGTAATTGATCATGCACTGATCACGTGGCTGATCATGCACTGATCACGTGGCTGATCATGCACTGATCACGTGACTGATCATGCACTGATCACGTGACTGATCATGCACTGATCACGTGGCTATCATGCACTGATCACGTGGCTGACATACACTGATCACGTGCCTGATCATGCACTGATCACGTGGCTGATCATGCACTGATCACGTGACTGATCATGCACTGATCACGTGTCTGATCATGCACTGATCACGTGGCTATCATGCACTGCTCACGTGGCTGATCATGCATGATCACGCAGCTACCATGTACTGGTCACATGACTGATCATGCACTGATCACGTGACTGATCATGCAGTCATCACGTGGCTATCATGCACTACTCACGTGGCTGATCATGCAATGATCATGTAGCTACCATGTACAGGTCACGTGAATGATCATACACCCATCAGGTGACTGATCATGCACTGATCACGTGGCTATCATGCACTGATCACGAGACTGATCATGCACTGATCACGTCTATATCATGCACTGATCACATGACTGCCCATGCACTGATCACGTGGATGATCATACACTAATCATGTGACAGATCATGCACTGATCACGTGGCTGATCATGCACTGATACCGTGACTGAGCATGGACTGATCACATGACTATCATGTAGTGATCACGTGACTTAATGGCGCTGATCATGTGACTGATCATGCGCTGATCATGTTTGCTATCATACACTGATCATGTGCCTCTGGAGGCAATAAACAAAGAGCTGAGTAGGCACGAATCAAACAGTCAGCAGGCAATAATCATGGAACTCAGGTGTGAGGAATCATGCTGCTCAGCTGGCAATAATCAAGCAGCTGAGCAGGCAGGAATTACGCAGCACAGCTGACAATTGTCAAGCAGATGACAGGCAGGAATCGTGCAGCTCAGCTGGCAATTGTCAAGCATATGAGCAGACAGTAATCACGCAGCTCAGCAGGCCCAGATCACGTGACTGAGCATGCACTGTTCACGTGGCTGATCATACACTGATCACGTGATTGATCATGCACTGATCACTTGGATATCATGCACTGATCACGTGGCTGATCATACACTGTTCACGTGTCTGACCATGCACTGATCATGTGGCTGATCATACACTGCTCACGTAACTGATCATGCACTGATCACGTGGCTATCATGCACTGATCACGTGCTGAACATGCACTGTCACGTGGCTGATCATACACTGATCACGTGACTGATCATGCACTGATCACGTGGCTATCATGCACTGATCACGTGGCTGATCATGCACTGATCACGTGGCTGATCACACACCTGTCACGTGACTATCATGCACTGATCACGTGGCATCATGCACTGATCACGTGGCTGATCATACACTGATCACGTGACTGATCATGCACACATCACGTGGCTATCATGCACTGATCACGTGGCTGTCATGGAATGATCATGTAGCTACCATGTACTGGTCACGTGACTGATCATGCACTGATCACGTAATGATCATGCACTGATCACGTGGCTGATCATGCACTGATCACGTGACTGATCATGCACTGATCACGTGGCTGATCATGCACTGATCACGTACTGATCATGCACTGATCACGTGGCTATCATGCACTGATCACGTGGCTGATCATGCACTGTTCACGTGGCTGATCACACTGATCACGTGACTATCATGCACTGATCACGTGGCATCATGCACTGATCACGTGGCTGATCATACACTGATCACGTGACTGATCATGCACACATCACGTGGCTATCATGCACTGATCACGTGGCTGTCATGCAATGATCACGTAGCTACCATATACTGTCACGTGACTGATCATGCACTGATCACGTGGCTGATCATGCACTGATCACGTGGCTGATCATGCACTGATCACGTGACTGATCATGCACTGATCACGTGGCTGATCATGCACTGATCACGTGACTGATCATGCACTGATCACGTGACTGATCATGCACTGATCACGTGGCTATCATGCACTGATCACGTGGCTGATCATGCACTGATCACGTGACTGATCATGCACTGATCACGTGACTGATCATGCACTGATCACGTGACTGATCATGCACTGATCACGTGGCTGATCATGCACTGATCACGTGGCTGATCATGCACATGATCACGTGACTGATCATGCACTGATCACGTGGCTGATCATGCACTGATCACGTGGCTGATCATGCACTGATCACGTGGCTATCATGCACTGATCACGTGGCTGATCATGCAATGATCACGTAGCTATCATGTGATCACGTGACTGATCATGCACTGATCACGTAATTGATCATGCACTGATCACGTGGCTCATCATGCACTGATCACGTGGCTGATCACACACGTATCACGTGACTGATCATGCACTGATCACGTGACTGATCATGCACTGATCACGTGGCTATCATGCACTGATCACGTGGATATCATGCACTGATCACGTGGCTGATCACACACGATCACGTGACTGATCATGCACTGATCACGTGGCTATCATGCACTGATCACGTGGCTATCATGCACTGATCACGTGGCTGATCATGCAATGATCACGTAGCTACCATGCACTGATCACGTGACTGATCATGCACTGATCACGTAACTGATCATGCACTGATCACGTGACTGATCATGCACTGATCACGTGACTGATCATGCACTGATCACGTGACTGATCATGCACTGATCACGTGGCTGATCATGCACTGATCACGCAGCTACCATGTACTGGTCACATGACTGATCATGCACTGATCACATGACTGATCATGCACTGATCACGTGGCTTATCATGCACTGATCATGTGACTGATCATGTGCTGATCATGTTTGGTGTCACACACTGATCATGTGCCTCTGGAGGCAATGAACAAAGAGCTGAGTAGGCAGGAATCAGTCAGCAGGCTATAATCATGGAACTCAGCTCTGAGAAATCATGCTGCTCAGCTGGCAATAATCAAGCAGATGAGCAGGCAGGAATTACGCAGCACAGGTGGCAATTGTCAAGCAGATGACAGGCAGGAATCGTGCAGCTCAGCTGGCAATTGTCAAGCAGATGAGCAGACAGTAATCACGCAGCTCAGCAGGCCCTGATCACGTGACTGAGCATGCACTGTTCACGTGGCTGATCACACACTGATCACGTGACTGATCATGCACTGATCATGTGACTGATCATGCACTGATCACGTGGCTATCATGCACTGATCACGTGGCTGATCATACACTGATCACGGGACTGATCATGCACTGATCACGTGGCTATCATGCACTGACTACATGACTCACATGCACTGATCACGTGGCTGATCATGCACTGATCACGTGACTGATCATGCACTGATCACGTGACTGATCATGCACTGATCACGTGGCTGATCATGCACTGATCACGTGGCTATCATGCACTGCTCACGTGGCTGATCATGGCAATGATCACGTAGCTACCATGTACTGGTCACGTGACTGATCATGCACTGATCACGTAATTGATCATGCACTGATCACGTGGCTGATCATGCACTGATCACGTGGCTGATCATACACTGATCACGTGACTGATCATGCACTGATCACGTGACTGATCATGCACTGATCACGTGGCTATCATGCACTGATCACGGCTGACATACACTGATCACGTGCCTGGTCATGCACTGATCACGTGGCTGATCATGCACTGATCACGTGACTGATCATGCACTGATCACGTGTCTGATCATGCACTGATCACGTGGCTATCATGCACTGCTCACGTGGCTGATCATGCGATGATCACGCAGCTACCATGTACTGGTCACATGACTGATCATGCACTGATCACGTGACTGATCATGCAGTGATCACGTGGCTATCATGCACTACTCACGTGGCTGATCATGCAATGATCATGTAGCTACCATGTACAGGTCACGTGAATGATCATACACCCATCAGGTGACTGATCATGCACTGATCACGTGGCTATCATGCACTGATCACGAGACTGATCATGCACTGATCACGTCTATATCATGCACTGATCACATGACTGCCCATGCACTGATCACGTGGATGATCATACACTAATCATGTGACAGATCATGCACTGATCACGTGGCTGATCATGCACTGATACTGTGACTGAGCATGGACTGATCACATGACTATCATGTAGTGATCACGTGACTTAATGGCGCTGATCATGTGACTGATCATGCGCTGATCATGTTTGCTATCATACACTGATCATGTGCCTCTGGAGGCAATAAACAAAGAGCTGAGTAGGCACGAATCAAACAGTCAGCAGGCAATAATCATGGAACTCAGGTGTGAGGAATCATGCTGCTCAGCTGGCAATAATCAAGCAGCTGAGCAGGCAGGAATTACGCAGCACAGCTGACAATTGTCAAGCAGATGACAGGCAGGAATCGTGCAGCTCAGCTGGCAATTGTCAAGCAGATGAGCAGACAGTAATCACGCAGCTCAGCAGGCCCAGATCACGTGACTGAGCATGCACTGTTCACGTGGCTGATCAAACACTGATCACGTGATTGATCATGCACTGATCACTTGGATATCATGCACTGATCACGTGGCTGATCATACACTGTTCACGTGTCTGACCATGCACTGATCACGTGGCTGATCATACACTGCTCACGTAACTGATCATGCACTGATCACGTGGCTATCATGCACTGATCACGTGCTGAACATGCACTGTCACGTGGCTGATCATACACTGATCACGTGACTGATCATGCACTGATCACGTGGCTATCATGCACTGATCACGTGGCTGATCATGCACTGATCACGTGGCTGATCACACACTGTCACGTGACTATCATGCACTGATCACGTGGCACTCATGCACTGATCACGTGGCTGATCATACACTGATCACGTGACTGATCATGCACACATCACGTGGCTATCATGCACTGCTCACGTGGCTGATCATGCTGATCACGTAGCTACCATGTACTGGTCACGTGACTGATCATGCACTGATCACGTAAATGATCATGCACTGATCACGTGGCTGATCATGCACTGATCACGTGACTGATCATGCACTGATCACGTGGCTGATCATGCACTGATCACGTGGCTGATCATGCACTGATCACGTGGCTGATCATGCACTGATCACGTGGCTGATCATGCACTGATCACGTGACTGATCATGCACTGATCACGTGACTGATCATGCACTGATCACGTGGCTATCATGCACTGATCACGTGGCTGATCATGCACTGATCACGTGACTGATCATGCACTGATCACGTGACTGATCATGCACTGATCACGTGAATGATCATGCACTGATCACGTGGCTATCATGCACTGATCACGTGGCTGATCATGCACTGATCACGTGGCTGATCATGCACTGATCACGTGACTGATCATGCACTGATCACGTGGCTATCATGCACTGATCACGTGGCTGATCATACACTGATCACGTAACTGATCATGCACACATCACGTGGCTATCATGCACTGATCACGTGGCTGTCATGCAATGATCACGTAGCTACCATGCACTGTCACGTGACTGATCATGCACTGATCACGTAACTGATCATGCACTGATCACGTGGCTATCATGCACTGATCACGTGGCTGATCATACACTGATCACGTGGACTGATCATGCACTGATCACTGGCTATCATGCACTGACTGCATGACTGACATGCACTGATCACGTGGATGATCATGCACTGATCACGTGACTGATCATGCACTGATCACGTGACTGATCATGCACTGATCACGTGGCTGATCATGCACTGATCACGTGGCTATCATGCACTGATCACGTGGCTGATCATGCAATGATCACGTAGCTACCATGTACTGGTCACGTGACTGATCATGCACTGATCACGTAATTGATCATGCACTGATCACGTGGCTGATCATGCACTGATCACGTGGCTGATCATACACTGATCACGTGACTGATCATGCACTGATCACGTGACTGATCATGCACTGATCACGTGGCTATCATGCACTGATCACGTGGCTGACATACACTGATCACGTGCCTGATCATGCACTGATCACGTGGCTGATCATGCACTGATCACGTGACTGATCATGCACTGATCACGTGTCTGATCATGCACTGATCACGTGGCTATCATGCACTGCTCACGTGGCTGATCATGCATGATCACGCAGCTACCATGTACTGGTCACATGACTGATCATGCACTGATCACGTGACTGATCATGCACTGATCACGTGGCTATCATGCACTACTCACGTGGCTGATCATGCAATGATCATGTAGCTACCATGTACAGGTCACGTGAATGATCATACACCCATCAGGTGACTGATCATGCACTGATCACGTGGCTATCATGCACTGATCACGAGACTGATCATGCACTGATCACGTCTATATCATGCACTGATCACATGACTGCCCATGCACTGATCACGTGGATGATCATACACTAATCATGTGACAGATCATGCACTGATCACGTGGCTGATCATGCACTGATACCGTGACTGAGCATGGACTGATCACATGACTATCATGTAGTGATCACGTGACTTAATGGCGCTGATCATGTGACTGATCATGCGCTGATCATGTTTGCTATCATACACTGATCATGTGCCTCTGGAGGCAATAAACAAAGAGCTGAGTAGGCACGAATCAAACAGTCAGCAGGCAATAATCATGGAACTCAGGTGTGAGGAATCATGCTGCTCAGCTGGCAATAATCAAGCAGCTGAGCAGGCAGGAATTACGCAGCACAGCTGACAATTGTCAAGCAGATGACAGGCAGGAATCGTGCAGCTCAGCTGGCAATTGTCAAGCAGATGAGCAGACAGTAATCACGCAGCTCAGCAGGCCCAGATCACGTGACTGAGCATGCACTGTTCACGTGGCTGATCATACACTGATCACGTGATTGATCATGCACTGATCACTTGGATATCATGCACTGATCACGTGGCTGATCATACACTGATCACGTGTCTGACCATGCACTGATCACGTGGCTATCATGCACTGATCACGTGCTGATCATGCACTGATCACGTGGCTGATCATGCACTGATCACGTGACTGATCATGCACTGATCACGTGGCTATCATGCACTGATCACGTGGCTGATCATGCACTGATCACGTGGCTGATCACACACTGTCACGTGACTATCATGCACTGATCACGTGGCACTCATGCACTGATCACGTGGCTGATCATACACTGCTCACGTAACTGATCATGCACACATCACGTGGCTATCATGCACTGCTCACGTGGCTGTCATGGAATGATCACGTAGCTACCATATACTGGTCACGTGACTGATCATGCACTGATCACGTAAATGATCATGCACTGATCACGTGGCTGATCATGCACTGATCACGTGACTGATCATGCACTGATCACGTGGCTGATCATGCACTGATCACGTGACTGATCATGCACTGATCACGTGGCTATCATGCACTGATCACGTGGCTGATCATGCACTGATCACGTGGCTGATCATGCACTGATCACGTGACTATCATGCACTGATCACGTGGCATCATGCACTGATCACGTGGCTGATCATACACTGATCACGTGACTGATCATGCACTGATCACGTGGCTATCATGCACTGATCACGTGGCTGTCATGCAATGATCATGTAGCTACCATGCATACTGTCACGTGACTGATCATGCACTGATCACGTGGCTGATCATGCACTGATCACGTGGCTGATCATGCACTGATCACGTGACTGATCATGCACTGATCACGTGGCTGATCATGCACTGATCACGTGACTGATCATGCACTGATCACGTGACTGATCATGCACTGATCACGTGGCTATCATGCACTGATCACGTGGCTGATCATGCACTGATCACGTGACTGATCATGCACTGATCACGTGACTGATCATGCACTGATCACGTGACTGATCATGCACTGATCACGTGGCTGATCATGCACTGATCACGTGGCTGATCATGCACATGATCACGTGACTGATCATGCACTGATCACGTGGCTGATCATGCACTGATCACGTGGCTGATCATGCACTGATCACGTGGCTATCATGCACTGATCACGTGGCTGATCATGCAATGATCACGTAGCTACCATGTACTGATCACGTGACTGATCATGCACTGATCACGAATTGATCATGCACTGATCACGTGGCTGATCATGCACTGATCACGTGGCTGATCACACATCACGTGACTGATCATGCACTGATCACGTGACTGATCATGCACTGATCACGTGGCTATCATGCACTGATCACGTGGATATCATGCACTGATCACGTGGCTGATCACACACGATCACGTGACTGATCATGCACTGATCACGTGGCTATCATGCACTGATCACGTGGCTATCATGCACTGATCACGTGGCTGATCATGCAATGATCACGTAGCTACCATGCACTGATCACGTGACTGATCATGCACTGATCACGTGACTGATCATGCACTGATCACGTGACTGATCATGCACTGATCACGTGACTGATCATGCACTGATCACGTGACTGATCATGCACTGATCACGTGGCTGATCATGCACTGATCACGCAGCTATCATGCACTGATCACATGACTGATCATGCACTGATCACATAACTGATCATGCACTGATCACGTGGCTTATCATGCACTGATCATGTGACTGATCATGTGCTGATCATGTTTGGTGTCATACACTGATCATGTGCCTCTGGAGGCAATGAACAAAGAGCTGAGTAGGCAGGAATCAGTCAGCAGGCTATAATCATGGAACTCAGCTGTGAGAAATCATGCTGCTCAGCTGGCAATAATCAAGCAGCTGAGCAGGCAGGAATTACGCAGCACAGGTGGCAATTGTCAAGCAGATGACAGGCAGGAATCGTGCAGCTCAGCTGGCAATTGTCAAGCAGATGAGCAGACAGTAATCACGCAGCTCAGCAGGCCCTGATCACGTGACTGAGCATGCACTGTTCACGTGGCTGATCACACACTGATCACGTGACTGATCATGCACTGATCACGTGACTGATCATGCACTGATCACGTGGCTATCATGCACTGATCACGTGGCTGATCATACACTGATCACGGGACTGATCATGCACTGATCACGTGGCTATCATGCACTGACTACATGACTCCATGCACTGATCACGTGGCTGATCATGCACTGATCACGTGACTGATCATGCACTGATCACGTGACTGATCATGCACTGATCACGTGGCTGATCATGCACTGATCACGTGGCTATCATGCACTGCTCACGTGGCTGATCATGCAATGATCACGTAGCTACCATGTACTGGTCACGTGACTGATCATGCACTGATCACGTAATTGATCATGCACTGATCACGTGGCTGATCATGCACTGATCACGTGGCTGATCATGCACTGATCACGTGACTGATCATGCACTGATCACGTGACTGATCATGCACTGATCACGTGGCTATCATGCACTGATCACGTGGCTGACATACACTGATCACGTGCCTGGTCATGCACTGATCACGTGGCTGATCATGCACTGATCACGTGACTGATCATGCACTGATCACGTGTCTGATCATGCACTGATCACGTGGCTATCATGCACTGCTCACGTGGCTGATCATGCATGATCACGCAGCTACCATGTACTGGTCACATGACTGATCATGCACTGATCACGTGACTGATCATGCAGTGATCACGTGGCTATCATGCACTACTCACGTGGCTGATCATGCAATGATCATGTAGCTACCATGTACAGGTCACGTGAATGATCATACACCCATCAGGTGACTGATCATGCACTGATCACGTGGCTATCATGCACTGATCACGAGACTGATCATGCACTGATCACGTCTATATCATGCACTGATCACATGACTGCCCATGCACTGATCACGTGGATGATCATACACTAATCATGTGACAGATCATGCACTGATCACGTGGCTGATCATGCACTGATACCGTGACTGAGCATGGACTGATCACATGACTATCATGTAGTGATCACGTGACTTAATGGCGCTGATCATGTGACTGATCATGCGCTGATCATGTTTGCTATCATACACTGATCATGTGCCTCTGGAGGCAATAAACAAAGAGCTGAGTAGGCACGAATCAAACAGTCAGCAGGCAATAATCATGGAACTCAGGTGTGAGGAATCATGCTGCTCAGCTGGCAATAATCAAGCAGCTGAGCAGGCAGGAATTACGCAGCACAGCTGGCAATTGTCAAGCAGATGACAGGCAGGAATCGTGCAGCTCAGCTGGCAATTGTCAAGCAGATGAGCAGACAGTAATCACGCAGCTCAGCAGGCCCAGATCACGTGACTGAGCATGCACTGTTCACGTGGCTGATCATACACTGATCACGTGATTGATCATGCACTGATCACTTGGATATCATGCACTGATCACGTGGCTGATCATACACTGTTCACGTGTCTGACCATGCACTGATCACGTGGCTATCATGCACTGATCACGTGCTGATCATGCACTGTCACGTGGCTGATCATGCACTGATCACGTGACTGATCATGCACTGATCACGTGGCTATCATGCACTGATCACGTGGCTGAACATGCTCTGCTCACGTGGCTGATCACACACCTGTCACGTGACATATCATGCACTGATCACGTGGCACTCATGCACTGATCACGTGGCTGATCATACTCTGCTCACGTAACTCATCATGCACACATCACGTGGCTATCATGCACTGCTCACGTGGCTGTCATGGAATGATCACGTAGCTACCATATACTGGTCACGTGACTGATCATGCACTGATCACGTAAATGATCATGCACTGATCACGTGACTGATCATGCTGATCACGTGACTGATCATGCACTGATCACGTGGCTGATCATGCACTGATCACGTGGCTGATCATGCACTGATCACGTGGCTATCATGCACTGATCACGTGGCTGATCATGCACTGATCACGTGGCTGATCATGCACTGATCACGTGACTATCATGCACTGATCACGTGGCATCATGCACTGATCACGTGGCTGATCATACACTGATCACGTGACTGATCATGCACTGATCACGTGGCTATCATGCACTGATCACGTGGCTGTCATGCAATGATCACGTAGCTACCATGCACTATCACGTGACTGATCATGCACTGATCACGTGGCTGATCATGCACTGATCACGTGGCTGATCATGCACTGATCACGTGACTGATCATGCACTGATCACGTGGCTGATCATGCACTGATCACGTGACTGATCATGCACTGATCACGTGACTGATCATGCACTGATCACGTGGCTATCATGCACTGATCACGTGGCTGATCATGCACTGATCACGTGACTGATCATGCACTGATCACGTGACTGATCATGCACTGATCACGTGACTGATCATGCACTGATCACGTGGCTGATCATGCACTGATCACGTGGCTGATCATGCACTGATCACGTGACTGATCATGCACTGATCACGTGGCTGATCATGCACTGATCACGTGGCTGCACTGATCACGTGGCTATCATGCACTGATCACGTGGCTGATCATGCACTGATCACGTAGCTACCATGCACTGATCACGTGACTGATCATGCACTGATCACGTGATTGATCATGCACTGATCACGTGGCTGATCATGCACTGATCACGTGGCTGATCACACACTATCACGTGACTGATCATGCACTGATCACGTGACTGATCATGCACTGATCACGTGGCTATCATGCACTGATCACGTGGATATCATGCACTGATCACGTGGCTGATCACACTATCACGTGACTGATCATGCACTGATCACGTGGCTATCATGCACTGATCACGTGGCTATCATGCACTGATCACGTGGCTGATCATGCAATGATCACGTAGCTACCATGCACTGATCACGTGACTGATCATGCACTGATCACGTAACTGATCATGCACTGATCACGTGACTGATCATGCACTGATCACGTGACTGATCATGCACTGATCACGTGACTGATCATGCACTGATCACGTGGCTGATCATGCACTGATCACGCAGCTACCATGTACTGGTCACGTGACTGATCATGCACTGATCACGTGATTGATCATGCACTGATCACGTGGCTTATCATGCACTGATCATGTGACTGATCATGTGCTGATCATGTTTGGTGTCATACACTGATCATGTGCCTCTGCAGGCAATGAACATAGAGCTGAGTAGGCAGGAATCAGTCAGCAGGCTATAATCATGGAACTCACCTCTGAGAAATCATGCTGCTCAGCTGGCAATAATCAAGTAGATGAGCAGGCAGGAATTACGCAGCACAGGTGGCAATTGTCAAGCAGATGACAGGCAGGAATCGTGCAGCTCAGCTGGCAATTGTCAAGCAGATGAGCAGACAGTAATCACGCAGCTCAGCAGGCCCTGATCACGTGACTGAGCATGCACTGTTCACGTGGCTGATCACACACTATCACGTGACTGATCATGCACTGATCACGTGACTGATCATGCACTGATCACGTGGCTATCATGCACTGATCACGTGGCTGATCATACACTGATCACGGGACTGATCATGCACTGATCACGTGGCTATCATGCACTGACACATGACTGACATGCACTGATCACGTGGATGATCATGCACTGATCACGTGACTGATCATGCACTGATCACGTGACTGATCATGCACTGATCACGTGGCTGATCATGCACTGATCACGTGGCTATCATGCACTGATCACGTGGCTGATCATGCAATGATCACGTAGCTACCATGTACTGGTCACGTGACTGATCATGCACTGATCACGTAATTGATCATGCACTGATCATGTGGCTGATCATGCACTGATCACGTGGCTGATCATACACTGATCACGTGACTGATCATGCACTGATCACGTGACTGATCATGCACTGATCACGTGGCTATCATGCACTGATCACTTGGCTGGACATACACTGATCACGTGCCTGGTCATGCACTGATCACGTGGCTGATCATGCACTGATCACGTGACTGATCATGCACTGATCACGTGACTGATCATGCACTGATCACGTGGCTATCATGCACTGCTCACGTGGCTGATCATGCATGATCACGCAGCTACCATGTACTGGTCACATGACTGATCATGCACTGATCACGTGACTGATCATGCAGTGATCACGTGGCTATCATGCACTACTCACGTGGCTGATCATGCAATGATCATGTAGCTACCATGTACAGGTCACGTGAATGATCATACACCCATCAGGTGACTGATCATGCACTGATCACGTGGCTATCATGCACTGATCACGAGACTGATCATGCACTGATCACGTCTATATCATGCACTGATCACATGACTGCCCATGCACTGATCACGTGGATGATCATACACTAATCATGTGACAGATCATGCACTGATCACGTGGCTGATCATGCACTGATACCGTGACTGAGCATGGACTGATCACATGACTATCATGTAGTGATCACGTGACTTAATGGCGCTGATCATGTGACTGATCATGCGCTGATCATGTTTGCTATCATACACTGATCATGTGCCTCTGGAGGCAATAAACAAAGAGCTGAGTAGGCACGAATCAAACAGTCAGCAGGCAATAATCATGGAACTCAGGTGTGAGGAATCATGCTGCTCAGCTGGCAATAATCAAGCAGCTGAGCAGGCAGGAATTACGCAGCACAGCTGGCAATTGTCAAGCAGATGACAGGCAGGAATCGTGCAGCTCAGCTGGCAATTGTCAAGCAGATGAGCAGACAGTAATCACGCAGCTCAGCAGGCCCAGATCACGTGACTGAGCATGCACTGTTCACGTGGCTGATCATACACTGATCACGTGATTGATCATGCACTGATCACTTGGATATCATGCACTGATCACGTGGCTGATCATACACTGTTCACGTGTCTGACCATGCACTGATCACGTGGCTGATCATACACTGCTCACGTAACTGATAATGCACTGATCACGTGGCTATCATGCACTGAATACGTGGCTGAACATGCACTGTTCACGTGACTGATCATACACTGATCACGTGACTGATAATGCACTGATCACGTGGCTATCATGCACTGATCACGTGGCTGATCATGCACTGATCACGTGGCTGATCACACACTGTCACGTGACTATCATGCACTGATCACGTGGCATCATGCACTGATCACGTGGCTGATCATACACTGATCACGTGACTGATCATGCACTGATCACGTGGCTATCATGCACTGATCACGTGGCTGATCATGCACTGATCACGTAGCTACCATGTACTGGTCACGTGACTGATCATGCACTGATCACGTAAATGATCATGCACTGATCACGTGGCTGATCATGCACTGATCACGTGACTGATCATGCACTGATCACGTGGCTGATCATGCACTGATCACGTGGCTGATCATGCACTGATCACGTGGCTATCATGCACTGATCACGTGGCTGATCATGCACTGATCACGTGGCTGATCACACTGATCACGTGACTATCATGCACTGATCACGTGGCATCATGCACTGATCACGTGGCTGATCATGCACTGATCACGTGACTGATCATGCACTGATCACGTGGCTATCATGCACTGATCACGTGGCTGATCATGCAATGATCACGTGCTACCATATACTGTCACGTGACTGATCATGCACTGATCACGTGAATGATCATGCACTGATCACGTGGCTGATCATGCACTGATCACGTGACTGATCATGCACTGATCACGTGGCTGATCATGCACTGATCACGTGACTGATCATGCACTGATCACGTGACTGATCATGCACTGATCACGTGGCTATCATGCACTGATCACGTGGCTGATCATGCACTGATCACGTGACTGATCATGCACTGATCACGTGACTGATCATGCACTGATCACGTGACTGATCATGCACTGATCACGTGGCTGATCATGCACTGATCACGTGGCTGATCATCACATGATCACGTGACTGATCATGCACTGATCACGTGGCTGATCATGCACTGATCACGTGGCTGATCATGCACTGATCACGTGGCTATCATGCACTGATCACGTGGCTGATCATGCAATGATCACGTAGCTACCATGTACTGGTCACGTGACTGATCATGCACTGATCACGTAATTGATCATGCACTGATCACGTGGCTCATCATGCACTGATCACGTGGCTGATCACACACGATCACGTGACTGATCATGCACTGATCACGTGACTGATCATGCACTGATCACGTGGCTATCATGCACTGATCACGTGGATATCATGCACTGATCACGTGGCTGATCACACACGATCACGTGACTGATCATGCACTGATCACGTGGCTATCATGCACTGATCACGTGGCTATCATGCACTGATCACGTGGCTGATCATGCAATGATCACGTAGCTACCATGCACTGGTCACGTGACTGATCATGCACTGATCACGTAATTGATCATGCACTGATCACGTGACTGATCATGCACTGATCACGTGACTGATCATGCACTGATCACGTGACTGATCATGCACTGATCACGTGGCTGATCATGCACTGATCACGCAGCTACCATGTACTGGTCACATGACTGATCATGCACTGATCACATAATTGATCATGCACTGATCACGTGGCTTATCATGCACTGATCATGTGACTGATCATGTGCTGATCATGTTTGGTGTCACACACTGATCATGTGCCTCTGGAGGCAATGAACATAGAGCTGAGTAGGCAGGAATCAGTCAGCAGGCTATAATCATGGAACTCAGCTCTGAGAAATCATGCTGCTCAGCTGGCAATAATCAAGTAGATGAGCAGGCAGGAATTACGCAGCACAGGTGGCAATTGTCAAGCAGATGACAGGCAGGAATCGTGCAGCTCAGCTGGCAATTGTCAAGCAGATGAGCAGACAGTAATCACGCAGCTCAGCAGGCCCTGATCACGTGACTGAGCATGCACTGTTCACGTGGCTGATCACACACTGATCACGTGACTGATCATGCACTGATCACGTGACTGATCATGCACTGATCACGTGGCTATCATGCACTGATCACGTGGCTGATCATACACTGATCACGGGACTGATCATGCACTGATCACGTGGCTATCATGCACTGATCACATGACTCCATGCACTGATCACGTGGCTGATCATGCACTGATCACGTGACTGATCATGCACTGATCACGTGACTGATCATGCACTGATCACGTGGCTGATCATGCACTGATCACGTGGCTATCATGCACTGATCACGTGGCTGATCATGCAATGATCACGTAGCTACCATGTACTGGTCACGTGACTGATCATGCACTGATCACGTAATTGATCATGCACTGATCATGTGGCTGATCATGCACTGATCACGTGGCTGATCATACACTGATCACGTGACTGATCATGCACTGATCACGTGACTGATCATGCACTGATCACGTGGCTATCATGCACTGATCACGTGGCTGACATACACTGATCACGTGCCTGGTCATGCACTGATCACGTGGCTGATCATGCACTGATCACGTGACTGATCATGCACTGATCACGTGTCTGATCATGCACTGATCACGTGGCTATCATGCACTGCTCACGTGGCTGATCATGCATGATCACGCAGCTACCATGTACTGGTCACATGACTGATCATGCACTGATCACGTGACTGATCATGCAGTGATCACGTGGCTATCATGCACTACTCACGTGGCTGATCATGCAATGATCATGTAGCTACCATGTACAGGTCACGTGAATGATCATACACCCATCAGGTGACTGATCATGCACTGATCACGTGGCTATCATGCACTGATCACGAGACTGATCATGCACTGATCACGTCTATATCATGCACTGATCACATGACTGCCCATGCACTGATCACGTGGATGATCATACACTAATCATGTGACAGATCATGCACTGATCACGTGGCTGATCATGCACTGATACCGTGACTGAGCATGGACTGATCACATGACTATCATGTAGTGATCACGTGACTTAATGGCGCTGATCATGTGACTGATCATGCGCTGATCATGTTTGCTATCATACACTGATCATGTGCCTCTGGAGGCAATAAACAAAGAGCTGAGTAGGCACGAATCAAACAGTCAGCAGGCAATAATCATGGAACTCAGGTGTGAGGAATCATGCTGCTCAGCTGGCAATAATCAAGCAGCTGAGCAGGCAGGAATTACGCAGCACAGCTGGCAATTGTCAAGCAGATGACAGGCAGGAATCGTGCAGCTCAGCTGGCAATTGTCAAGCAGATGAGCAGACAGTAATCACGCAGCTCAGCAGGCCCAGATCACGTGACTGAGCATGCACTGTTCACGTGGCTGATCATACACTGATCACGTGATTGATCATGCACTGATCACTTGGATATCATGCACTGATCACGTGGCTGATCATACACTGTTCACGTGTCTGACCATGCACTGATCACGTGGCTGATCATACACTGCTCACGTAACTGATCATGCACTGATCACGTGGCTATCATGCACTGATCACGTGGCTGAACATGCACTGTCACGTGGCTGATCATGCACTGATCACGTGACTGATCATGCACTGATCACGTGGCTATCATGCACTGATCACGTGGCTGATCATGCACTGATCACGTGGCTGATCACACACTGTCACGTGACTATCATGCACTGATCACGTGGCACTCATGCACTGATCACGTGGCTGATCATACACTGATCACGTGACTGATCATGCACTGATCACGTGGCTATCATGCACTGATCACGTGGCTGATCATGCACTGATCACGTAGCTACCATGCACTGTCACGCACTGATCATGCACTGATCATGCACTGATCACGTGACTGATCATGCACTGATCACGTGACTGATCATGCACTGATCACGTGGCTGATCATGCACTGATCACGTGACTGATCATGCACTGATCACGTGGCTATCATGCACTGATCACGTGGCTGATCATGCACTGATCACGTGGCTGATCACACACTGATCACGTGACTATCATGCACTGATCACGTGGCACTCATGCACTGATCACGTGGCTGATCATACACTGATCACGTGACTGATCATGCACTGATCACGTGGCTATCATGCACTGATCACGTGGCTGATCATGCAATGATCACGTAGCTACCATATACTGTCACGTGACTGATCATGCACTGATCACGTGACTGATCATGCACTGATCACGTGGCTGATCATGCACTGATCACGTGACTGATCATGCACTGATCACGTGGCTGATCATGCACTGATCACGTGACTGATCATGCACTGATCACGTGACTGATCATGCACTGATCACGTGGCTATCATGCACTGATCACGTGGCTGATCATGCACTGATCACGTGACTGATCATGCACTGATCACGTGACTGATCATGCACTGATCACGTGACTGATCATGCACTGATCACGTGGCTGATCATGCACTGATCACGTGGCTGATCATGCACATGATCACGTGACTGATCATGCACTGATCACGTGGCTGATCATGCACTGATCACGTGGCTGATCATGCACTGATCACGTGGCTATCATGCACTGATCACGTGGCTGATCATGCAATGATCACGTAGCTACCATGTACTGGTCACGTGACTGATCATGCACTGATCACGTAATTGATCATGCACTGATCACGTGGCTGATCATGCACTGATCACGTGGCTGATCACACATCACGTGACTGATCATGCACTGATCACGTGACTGATCATGCACTGATCACGTGGCTATCATGCACTGATCACGTGGATATCATGCACTGATCACGTGGCTGATCACACACTATCACGTGACTGATCATGCACTGATCACGTGGCTATCATGCACTGATCACGTGGCTATCATGCACTGATCACGTGGCTGATCATGCAATGATCACGTAGCTACCATGCACTGATCACGTGACTGATCATGCACTGATCACGTAACTGATCATGCACTGATCACGTGACTGATCATGCACTGATCACGTGACTGATCATGCACTGATCACGTGACTGATCATGCACTGATCACGTGGCTGATCATGCACTGATCACGCAGCTACCATGTACTGGTCACGTGACTGATCATGCACTGATCACATAATTGATCATGCACTGATCACGTGGCTTATCATGCACTGATCATGTGACTGATCATGTGCTGATCATGTTTGGTGTCATACACTGATCATGTGCCTCTGGAGGCAATGAACATAGAGCTGAGTAGGCACGAATCAGTCAGCAGGCTATAATCATGGAACTCAGCTCTGAGAAATCATGCTGCTCAGCTGGCAATAATCAAGTAGCTGAGCAGGCAGGAATTACGCAGCACAGGTGGCAATTGTCAAGCAGATGACAGGCAGGAATCGTGCAGCTCAGCTGGCAATTGTCAAGCAGATGAGCAGACAGTAATCACGCAGCTCAGCAGGCCCTGATCACGTGACTGAGCATGCACTGTTCACGTGGCTGATCACACACTGATCACGTGACTGATCATGCACTGATCACGTGACTGATCATGCACTGATCACGTGGCTATCATGCACTGATCACGTGGCTGATCATACACTGATCACGGGACTGATCATGCACTGATCACGTGGCTATCATGCACTGATACATGACTGACATGCACTGATCACGTGGCTGATCATGCACTGATCACGTGACTGATCATGCACTGATCACGTGACTGATCATGCACTGATCACGTGGCTGATCATGCACTGATCACGTGGCTATCATGCACTGATCACGTGGCTGATCATGCAATGATCACGTAGCTACCATGTACTGGTCACGTGACTGATCATGCACTGATCACGTAATTGATCATGCACTGATCACGTGGCTGATCATGCACTGATCACGTGGCTGATCATACACTGATCACGTGACTGATCATGCACTGATCACGTGACTGATCATGCACTGATCACGTGGCTATCATGCACTGATCACGTGGCTGATCATACACTGATCACGTGCCTGGTCATGCACTGATCACGTGGCTGATCATGCACTGATCACGTGACTGATCATGCACTGATCACGTGTCTGATCATGCACTGATCACGTGGCTATCATGCACTGCTCACGTGGCTGATCATGCATGATCACGCAGCTACCATGTACTGGTCACATGACTGATCATGCACTGATCACGTGACTGATCATGCAGTGATCACGTGGCTATCATGCACTACTCACGTGGCTGATCATGCAATGATCATGTAGCTACCATGTACAGGTCACGTGAATGATCATACACCCATCAGGTGACTGATCATGCACTGATCACGTGGCTATCATGCACTGATCACGAGACTGATCATGCACTGATCACGTCTATATCATGCACTGATCACATGACTGCCCATGCACTGATCACGTGGATGATCATACACTAATCATGTGACAGATCATGCACTGATCACGTGGCTGATCATGCACTGATACCGTGACTGAGCATGGACTGATCACATGACTATCATGTAGTGATCACGTGACTTAATGGCGCTGATCATGTGACTGATCATGCGCTGATCATGTTTGCTATCATACACTGATCATGTGCCTCTGGAGGCAATAAACAAAGAGCTGAGTAGGCACGAATCAAACAGTCAGCAGGCAATAATCATGGAACTCAGGTGTGAGGAATCATGCTGCTCAGCTGGCAATAATCAAGCAGCTGAGCAGGCAGGAATTACGCAGCACAGCTGGCAATTGTCAAGCAGATGACAGGCAGGAATCGTGCAGCTCAGCTGGCAATTGTCAAGCAGATGAGCAGACAGTAATCACGCAGCTCAGCAGGCCCAGATCACGTGACTGAGCATGCACTGTTCACGTGGCTGATCATACACTGATCACGTGATTGATCATGCACTGATCACTTGGATATCATGCACTGATCACGTGGCTGATCATACACTGTTCACGTGTCTGACCATGCACTGATCACGTGGCTGATCATACACTGCTCACGTAACTGATCATGCACTGATCACGTGGCTATCATGCACTGATCACGTGGCTGAACATGCACTGTCACGTGGCTGATCATGCACTGATCACGTGACTGATCATGCACTGATCACGTGGCTATCATGCACTGATCACGTGGCTGATCATGCACTGATCACGTGGCTGATCACACACTGTCACGTGACTATCATGCACTGATCACGTGGCACTCATGCACTGATCACGTGGCTGATCATACACTGATCACGTGACTGATCATGCACACATCACGTGGCTATCATGCACTGATCACGTGGCTGATCATGCACTGATCACGTAGCTACCATGTACTGGTCACGTGACTGATCATGCACTGATCACGTGAATGATCATGCACTGATCACGTGGCTGATCATGCACTGATCACGTGACTGATCATGCACTGATCACGTGGCTGATCATGCACTGATCACGTGGCTGATCATGCACTGATCACGTGGCTATCATGCACTGATCACGTGGCTGATCATGCACTGATCACGTGGCTGATCACACTGATCACGTGACTATCATGCACTGATCACGTGGCATCATGCACTGATCACGTGGCTGATCATGCACTGATCACGTGACTGATCATGCACTGATCACGTGGCTATCATGCACTGATCACGTGGCTGATCATGCAATGATCACGTAGCTACCATGCACTGTCACGTGACTGATCATGCACTGATCACGTGACTGATCATGCACTGATCACGTGGCTGATCATGCACTGATCACGTGACTGATCATGCACTGATCACGTGGCTGATCATGCACTGATCACGTGACTGATCATGCACTGATCACGTGACTGATCATGCACTGATCACGTGGCTATCATGCACTGATCACGTGGCTGATCATGCACTGATCACGTGACTGATCATGCACTGATCACGTGACTGATCATGCACTGATCACGTGACTGATCATGCACTGA
Source organism: Bos javanicus (assembly GCF_032452875.1). NCBI lineage: Eukaryota > Metazoa > Chordata > Mammalia > Artiodactyla > Bovidae > Bos > Bos javanicus. The sequence continues at coordinate 176,458 of NW_026893837.1, forward strand.
TCACGTGGCTGATCATGCACTGATCACGTGGCTGATCATGCACTGATCACGTGACTGATCATGCACTGATCACGTGGCTGATCATGCACTGATCACGTGGCTGATCATGCACTGATCACGTGGCTATCATGCACTGATCACGTGGCTGATCATGCAATGATCACGTAGCTACCATGTACTGGTCACGTGACTGATCATGCACTGATCACGTAATTGATCATGCACTGATCACGTGGCTGATCATGCACTGATCACGTGGCTGATCACACACTATCACGTGACTGATCATGCACTGATCACGTGACTGATCATGCACTGATCACGTGGCTATCATGCACTGATCACGTGGCTATCATGCACTGATCACGTGGCTGATCACACTGATCACGTGACTGATCATGCACTGATCACGTGGCTGATCATGCACTGATCACGTGGCTATCATGCACTGATCACGTGGCTGATCATGCACTGATCACGTAGCTACCATGCACTGATCACGTGACTGATCATGCACTGATCACGTGACTGATCATGCACTGATCACGTGACTGATCATGCACTGATCACGTGACTGATCATGCACTGATCACGTGACTGATCATGCACTGATCACGTGGCTGATCATGCACTGATCACGCAGCTACCATGTACTGGTCACATGACTGATCATGCACTGATCACGTAATTGATCATGCACTGATCACGTGGCTTATCATGCACTGATCATGTGACTGATCATGTGCTGATCATGTTTGGTGTCATACACTGATCATGTGCCTCTGGAGGCAATGAACAAAGAGCTGAGTAGGCACGAATCAGTCAGCAGGCTATAATCATGGAACTCAGCTCTGAGAAATCATGCTGCTCAGCTGGCAATAATCAAGTAGATGAGCAGGCAGGAATTACGCAGCACAGGTGGCAATTGTCAAGCAGATGACAGGCAGGAATCGTGCAGCTCAGCTGGCAATTGTCAAGCAGATGAGCAGACAGTAATCACGCAGCTCAGCAGGCCCTGATCACGTGACTGAGCATGCACTGTTCACGTGGCTGATCATACACTGATCACGTGACTGATCATGCACTGATCACGTGACTGATCATGCACTGATCACGTGGCTATCATGCACTGATCACGTGGCTGATCATGCACTGATCACGGGACTGATCATGCACTGATCACTGGCTATCATGCACTGATACATGACTGACATGCACTGATCACGTGGCTGATCATGCACTGATCACGTGACTGATCATGCACTGATCACGTGACTGATCATGCACTGATCACGTGGCTGATCATGCACTGATCACGTGGCTATCATGCACTGATCACGTGGCTGATCATGCAATGATCACGTAGCTACCATGTACTGGTCACGTGACTGATCATGCACTGATCACGTAATTGATCATGCACTGATCACGTGGCTGATCATGCACTGATCACGTGGCTGATCATACACTGATCACGTGACTGATCATGCACTGATCACGTGACTGATCATGCACTGATCACGTGGCTATCATGCACTGATCACGTGGCTGACATACACTGATCACGTGCCTGGTCATGCACTGATCACGTGGCTGATCATGCACTGATCACGTGACTGATCATGCACTGATCACGTGTCTGATCATGCACTGATCACGTGGCTATCATGCACTGCTCACGTGGCTGATCATGCATGATCACGCAGCTACCATGTACTGGTCACATGACTGATCATGCACTGATCACGTGACTGATCATGCAGTGATCACGTGGCTATCATGCACTACTCACGTGGCTGATCATGCAATGATCATGTAGCTACCATGTACAGGTCACGTGAATGATCATACACCCATCAGGTGACTGATCATGCACTGATCACGTGGCTATCATGCACTGATCACGAGACTGATCATGCACTGATCACGTCTATATCATGCACTGATCACATGACTGCCCATGCACTGATCACGTGGATGATCATACACTAATCATGTGACAGATCATGCACTGATCACGTGGCTGATCATGCACTGATACCGTGACTGAGCATGGACTGATCACATGACTATCATGTAGTGATCACGTGACTTAATGGCGCTGATCATGTGACTGATCATGCGCTGATCATGTTTGCTATCATACACTGATCATGTGCCTCTGGAGGCAATAAACAAAGAGCTGAGTAGGCACGAATCAAACAGTCAGCAGGCAATAATCATGGAACTCAGGTGTGAGGAATCATGCTGCTCAGCTGGCAATAATCAAGCAGCTGAGCAGGCAGGAATTACGCAGCACAGCTGGCAATTGTCAAGCAGATGACAGGCAGGAATCGTGCAGCTCAGCTGGCAATTGTCAAGCAGATGAGCAGACAGTAATCACGCAGCTCAGCAGGCCCAGATCACGTGACTGAGCATGCACTGTTCACGTGGCTGATCATACACTGATCACGTGATTGATCATGCACTGATCACTTGGATATCATGCACTGATCACGTGGCTGATCATACACTGTTCACGTGTCTGACCATGCACTGATCACGTGGCTATCATGCACTGATCACGTGTTGATCATGCACTGATCACGTGGCTGATCATGCACTGATCACGTGACTGATCATGCACTGATCACGTGGCTATCATGCACTGATCACGTGGCTGATCATGCACTGATCACGTGGCTGATCACACACTGTCACGTGACATATCATGCACTGATCACGTGGCACTCATGCACTGATCACGTGGCTGATCATACACTGCTCACGTAACTGATCATGCACACATCACGTGGCTATCATGCACTGCTCACGTGGCTCGTCATGGAATGATCACGTAGCTACCATATACTGGTCACGTGACTGATCATGCACTGATCACGTAAATGATCATGCACTGATCACGTGACTGATCATGCACTGATCACGTGACTGATCATGCACTGATCACGTGGCTGATCATGCACTGATCACGTGACTGATCATGCACTGATCACGTGGCTATCATGCACTGATCACGTGGCTGATCATGCACTGATCACGTGGCTGATCACACTGATCACGTGACTATCATGCACTGATCACGTGGCATCATGCACTGATCACGTGGCTGATCATGCACTGATCACGTGACTGATCATGCACTGATCACGTGGCTATCATGCACTGATCACGTGGCTGTCATGCAATGATCACGTAGCTATCATATACTGTCACGTGACTGATCATGCACTGATCACGTGGCTGATCATGCACTGATCACGTGGCTGATCATGCACTGATCACGTGACTGATCATGCACTGATCACGTGGCTGATCATGCACTGATCACGTGACTGATCATGCACTGATCACGTGACTGATCATGCACTGATCACGTGGCTATCATGCACTGATCACGTGGCTGATCATGCACTGATCACGTGACTGATCATGCACTGATCACGTGACTGATCATGCACTGATCACGTGACTGATCATGCACTGATCACGTGGCTGATCATGCACTGATCACGTGGCTGATCATGCACTGATCACGTGACTGATCATGCACTGATCACGTGGCTGATCATGCACTGATCACGTGGCTGATCATGCACTGATCACGTGGCTATCATGCACTGATCACGTGGCTGATCATGCAATGATCACGTAGCTACCATGTACTGGTCACGTGACTGATCATGCACTGATCACGTGATTGATCATGCACTGATCACGTGGCTCATCATGCACTGATCACGTGGCTGATCACACACGATCACGTGACTGATCATGCACTGATCACGTGACTGATCATGCACTGATCACGTGGCTATCATGCACTGATCACGTGGATATCATGCACTGATCACGTGGCTGATCACACACGTATCACGTGACTGATCATGCACTGATCACGTGGCTATCATGCACTGATCACGTGGCTATCATGCACTGATCACGTGGCTGATCATGCAATGATCACGTAGCTACCATGCACTGATCACGTGACTGATCATGCACTGATCACGTAATTGATCATGCACTGATCACGTGACTGATCATGCACTGATCACGTGACTGATCATGCACTGATCACGTGACTGATCATGCACTGATCACGTGGCTGATCATGCACTGATCACGCAGCTACCATGTACTGGTCACATGACTGATCATGCACTGATCACATAATTGATCATGCACTGATCACGTGGCTTATCATGCACTGATCATGTGACTGATCATGTGCTGATCATGTTTGGTGTCATACACTGATCATGTGCCTCTGGAGGCAATGAACAAAGAGCTGAGTAGGCACGAATCAGTCAGCAGGCTATAATCATGGAACTCAGCTCTGAGAAATCATGCTGCTCAGCTGGCAATAATCAAGCAGATGAGCAGGCAGGAATTACGCAGCACAGGTGGCAATTGTCAAGCAGATGACAGGCAGGAATCGTGCAGCTCAGCTGGCAATTGTCAAGCAGATGAGCAGACAGTAATCACGCAGCTCAGCAGGCCCTGATCACGTGACTGAGCATGCACTGTTCACGTGGCTGATCACACACTGATCACGTGACTGATCATGCACTGATCACGTGACTGATCATGCACTGATCACGTGGCTATCATGCACTGATCACGTGGCTGATCATACACTGATCACGGGACTGATCATGCACTGATCACGTGGCTATCATGCACTGATACATGACTGACATGCACTGATCACGTGGCTGATCATGCACTGATCACGTGACTGATCATGCACTGATCACGTGACTGATCATGCACTGATCACGTGGCTGATCATGCACTGATCACGTGGCTATCATGCACTGATCACGTGGCTGATCATGCAATGATCACGTAGCTACCATGTACTGGTCACGTGACTGATCATGCACTGATCACGTAATTGATCATGCACTGATCACGTGGCTGATCATGCACTGATCACGTGGCTGATCATGCACTGATCACGTGACTGATCATGCACTGATCACGTGACTGATCATGCACTGATCACGTGGCTATCATGCACTGATCACGTGGCTGACATACACTGATCACGTGCCTGATCATGCACTGATCACGTGGCTGATCATGCACTGATCACGTGACTGATCATGCACTGATCACGTGTCTGATCATGCACTGATCACGTGGCTATCATGCACTGCTCACGTGGCTGATCATGCATGATCACGCAGCTACCATGTACTGGTCACATGACTGATCATGCACTGATCACGTGACTGATCATGCAGTGATCACGTGGCTATCATGCACTACTCACGTGGCTGATCATGCAATGATCATGTAGCTACCATGTACAGGTCACGTGAATGATCATACACCCATCAGGTGACTGATCATGCACTGATCACGTGGCTATCATGCACTGATCACGAGACTGATCATGCACTGATCACGTCTATATCATGCACTGATCACATGACTGCCCATGCACTGATCACGTGGATGATCATACACTAATCATGTGACAGATCATGCACTGATCACGTGGCTGATCATGCACTGATACCGTGACTGAGCATGGACTGATCACATGACTATCATGTAGTGATCACGTGACTTAATGGCGCTGATCATGTGACTGATCATGCGCTGATCATGTTTGCTATCATACACTGATCATGTGCCTCTGGAGGCAATAAACAAAGAGCTGAGTAGGCACGAATCAAACAGTCAGCAGGCAATAATCATGGAACTCAGGTGTGAGGAATCATGCTGCTCAGCTGGCAATAATCAAGCAGCTGAGCAGGCAGGAATTACGCAGCACAGCTGGCAATTGTCAAGCAGATGACAGGCAGGAATCGTGCAGCTCAGCTGGCAATTGTCAAGCAGATGAGCAGACAGTAATCACGCAGCTCAGCAGGCCCAGATCACGTGACTGAGCATGCACTGTTCACGTGGCTGATCATACACTGATCACGTGATTGATCATGCACTGATCACTTGGATATCATGCACTGATCACGTGGCTGATCATACACTGTTCACGTGTCTGACCATGCACTGATCACGTGGCTGATCATACACTGCTCACGTAACTGATCATGCACTGATCACGTGGCTATCATGCACTGATCACGTGGCTGAACATGCACTGTTCACGTGGCTGATCATACACTGATCACGTGACTGATCATGCACTGATCACGTGGCTATCATGCACTGATCACGTGGCTGATCATGCACTGATCACGTGGCTGATCACACACTGTCACGTGACTATCATGCACTGATCACGTGGCACTCATGCACTGATCACGTGGCTGATCATACACTGATCACGTGACTGATCATGCACATCACGTGGCTATCATGCACTGATCACGTGGCTGATCATGCAATGATCACGTAGCTACCATGTACTGGTCACGTGACTGATCATGCACTGATCACGTGGCTGATCATGCACTGATCACGTGGCTGATCATGCACTGATCACGTGACTGATCATGCACTGATCACGTGGCTGATCATGCACTGATCACGGCTTGATCATGCACTGATCACGTGGCTGATCATGCACTGATCACGTGGCTGATCATGCACTGATCACGTGACTGATCATGCACTGATCACGTGACTGATCATGCACTGATCACGTGGCTATCATGCACTGATCACGTGGCTGATCATGCACTGATCACGTGACTGATCATGCACTGATCACGTGACTGATCATGCACTGATCACGTGAATGATCATGCACTGATCACGTGGCTATCATGCACTGATCACGTGGCTGATCATGCACTGATCACGTGGCTGATCATGCACTGATCACGTGACTGATCATGCACTGATCACGTGGCTGATCATGCACTGATCACGTGGCTGATCATGCACTGATCACGTGACTGATCATGCACTGATCACGTGGCTATCATGCACTGATCACGTGGCTGATCATGCAATGATCACGTAGCTACCATGCACTGTCACGTGACTGATCATGCACTGATCACGTGAATGATCATGCACTGATCACGTGGCTATCATGCACTGATCACGTGGCTGATCATGCACTGATCACGTGACTGATCATGCACTGATCACTGGCTATCATGCACTGACTGCATGACTGACATGCACTGATCACGTGGATGATCATGCACTGATCACGTGACTGATCATGCACTGATCACGTGACTGATCATGCACTGATCACGTGGCTGATCATGCACTGATCACGTGGCTATCATGCACTGATCACGTGGCTGATCAGGCAATGATCACGTAGCTACCATGTACTGGTCACGTGACTGATCATGCACTGATCACGTAATTGATCATGCACTGATCACGTGGCTGATCATGCACTGATCACGTGGCTGATCATGCACTGATCACGTGACTGATCATGCACTGATCACGTGACTGATCATGCACTGATCACGTGGCTATCATGCACTGATCACGTGGCTGACATGCACTGATCACGTGCCTGATCATGCACTGATCACGTGGCTGATCATGCACTGATCACGTGACTGATCATGCACTGATCACGTGTCTGATCATGCACTGATCACGTGGCTATCATGCACTGCTCACGTGGCTGATCATGCATGATCACGCAGCTACCATGTACTGGTCACATGACTGATCATGCACTGATCACGTGACTGATCATGCAGTGATCACGTGGCTATCATGCACTACTCACGTGGCTGATCATGCAATGATCATGTAGCTACCATGTACAGGTCACGTGAATGATCATACACCCATCAGGTGACTGATCATGCACTGATCACGTGGCTATCATGCACTGATCACGAGACTGATCATGCACTGATCACGTCTATATCATGCACTGATCACATGACTGCCCATGCACTGATCACGTGGATGATCATACACTAATCATGTGACAGATCATGCACTGATCACGTGGCTGATCATGCACTGATACCGTGACTGAGCATGGACTGATCACATGACTATCATGTAGTGATCACGTGACTTAATGGCGCTGATCATGTGACTGATCATGCGCTGATCATGTTTGCTATCATACACTGATCATGTGCCTCTGGAGGCAATAAACAAAGAGCTGAGTAGGCACGAATCAAACAGTCAGCAGGCAATAATCATGGAACTCAGGTGTGAGGAATCATGCTGCTCAGCTGGCAATAATCAAGCAGCTGAGCAGGCAGGAATTACGCAGCACAGCTGGCAATTGTCAAGCAGATGACAGGCAGGAATCGTGCAGCTCAGCTGGCAATTGTCAAGCAGATGAGCAGACAGTAATCACGCAGCTCAGCAGGCCCAGATCACGTGACTGAGCATGCACTGTTCACGTGGCTGATCATACACTGATCACGTGATTGATCATGCACTGATCACTTGGATATCATGCACTGATCACGTGGCTGATCATACACTGTTCACGTGTCTGACCATGCACTGATCACGTGGCTGATCATACACTGCTCACGTAACTGATCATGCACTGATCACGTGGCTATCATGCACTGATCACGTGGCTGAACATGCACTGTCACGTGGCTGATCATGCACTGATCACGTGACTGATCATGCACTGATCACGTGGCTATCATGCACTGATCACGTGGCTGATCATGCACTGATCACGTGGCTGATCACACACTGTCACGTGACTATCATGCACTGATCACGTGGCACTCATGCACTGATCACGTGGCTGATCATACACTGATCACGTGACTGATCATGCACTGATCACGTGGCTATCATGCACTGATCACGTGGCTGATCATGCAATGATCACGTAGCTACCATGTACTGGTCACGTGACTGATCATGCACTGATCACGTAACTGATCATGCACTGATCACGTGGCTGATCATGCACTGATCACGTGACTGATCATGCACTGATCACGTGGCTGATCATGCACTGATCACGTGACTGATCATGCACTGATCACGTGGCTATCATGCACTGATCACGTGGCTGATCATGCACTGATCACGTGGCTGATCATGCACTGATCACGTGACTATCATGCACTGATCACGTGGCACTCATGCACTGATCACGTGGCTGATCATACACTGATCACGTGACTGATCATGCACTGATCACGTGGCTATCATGCACTGATCACGTGGCTGATCATGCAATGATCACGTAGCTACCATGCACTGTCACGTGACTGATCATGCACTGATCACGTGACTGATCATGCACTGATCACGTGGCTGATCATGCACTGATCACGTGACTGATCATGCACTGATCACGTGGCTGATCATGCACTGATCACGTGACTGATCATGCACTGATCACGTGACTGATCATGCACTGATCACGTGGCTATCATGCACTGATCACGTGGCTGATCATGCACTGATCACGTGACTGATCATGCACTGATCACGTGACTGATCATGCACTGATCACGTGACTGATCATGCACTGATCACGTGGCTATCATGCACTGATCACGTGGCTGATCATGCACATGATCACGTGACTGATCATGCACTGATCACGTGGCTGATCATGCACTGATCACGTGGCTGATCATGCACTGATCACGTGGCTATCATGCACTGATCACGTGGCTGATCATGCAATGATCACGTAGCTACCATGTACTGATCACGTGACTGATCATGCACTGATCACGTGATTGATCATGCACTGATCACGTGGCTCATCATGCACTGATCACGTGGCTGATCACACACTATCACGTGACTGATCATGCACTGATCACGTGACTGATCATGCACTGATCACGTGGCTATCATGCACTGATCACGTGGATATCATGCACTGATCACGTGGCTGATCATGCACTGATCACGTGACTGATCATGCACTGATCACGTGGCTATCATGCACTGATCACGTGGCTATCATGCACTGATCACGTGGCTGATCATGCAATGATCACGTAGCTACCATGCACTGATCACGTGACTGATCATGCACTGATCACGTAATTGATCATGCACTGATCACGTGACTGATCATGCACTGATCACGTGACTGATCATGCACTGATCACGTGACTGATCATGCACTGATCACGTGGCTGATCATGCACTGATCACGCAGCTACCATGCACTGGTCACATGACTGATCATGCACTGATCACATGACTGATCATGCACTGATCACGTGGCTTATCATGCACTGATCATGTGACTGATCATGTGCTGATCATGTTTGGTGTCATACACTGATCATGTGCCTCTGGAGGCAATGAACAAAGAGCTGAGTAGGCAGGAATCAGTCAGCAGGCTATAATCATGGAACTCAGCTCTGAGAAATCATGCTGCTCAGCTGGCAATAATCAAGCAGATGAGCAGGCAGGAATTACGCAGCACAGGTGGCAATTGTCAAGCAGATGACAGGCAGGAATCGTGCAGCTCAGCTGGCAATTGTCAAGCAGATGAGCAGACAGTAATCACGCAGCTCAGCAGGCCCTGATCACGTGACTGAGCATGCACTGTTCACGTGGCTGATCACACACTGATCACGTGACTGATCATGCACTGATCACGTGACTGATCATGCACTGATCACGTGGCTATCATGCACTGATCACGTGGCTGATCATACACTGATCACGGGACTGATCATGCACTGATCACGTGGCTATCATGCACTGATACATGACTGACATGCACTGATCACGTGGCTGATCATGCACTGATCACGTGACTGATCATGCACTGATCACGTGACTGATCATGCACTGATCACGTGGCTGATCATGCACTGATCACGTGGCTATCATGCACTGATCACGTGGCTGATCAGGCAATGATCACGTAGCTACCATGTACTGGTCACGTGACTGATCATGCACTGATCACGTAATTGATCATGCACTGATCACGTGGCTGATCATGCACTGATCACGTGGCTGATCATGCACTGATCACGTGACTGATCATGCACTGATCACGTGACTGATCATGCACTGATCACGTGGCTATCATGCACTGATCACGTGGCTGACATACACTGATCACGTGCCTGATCATGCACTGATCACGTGGCTGATCATGCACTGATCACGTGACTGATCATGCACTGATCACGTGTCTGATCATGCACTGATCACGTGGCTATCATGCACTGCTCACGTGGCTGATCATGCATGATCACGCAGCTACCATGTACTGGTCACATGACTGATCATGCACTGATCACGTGACTGATCATGCAGTGATCACGTGGCTATCATGCACTACTCACGTGGCTGATCATGCAATGATCATGTAGCTACCATGTACAGGTCACGTGAATGATCATACACCCATCAGGTGACTGATCATGCACTGATCACGTGGCTATCATGCACTGATCACGAGACTGATCATGCACTGATCACGTCTATATCATGCACTGATCACATGACTGCCCATGCACTGATCACGTGGATGATCATACACTAATCATGTGACAGATCATGCACTGATCACGTGGCTGATCATGCACTGATACCGTGACTGAGCATGGACTGATCACATGACTATCATGTAGTGATCACGTGACTTAATGGCGCTGATCATGTGACTGATCATGCGCTGATCATGTTTGCTATCATACACTGATCATGTGCCTCTGGAGGCAATAAACAAAGAGCTGAGTAGGCACGAATCAAACAGTCAGCAGGCAATAATCATGGAACTCAGGTGTGAGGAATCATGCTGCTCAGCTGGCAATAATCAAGCAGCTGAGCAGGCAGGAATTACGCAGCACAGCTGGCAATTGTCAAGCAGATGACAGGCAGGAATCGTGCAGCTCAGCTGGCAATTGTCAAGCAGATGAGCAGACAGTAATCACGCAGCTCAGCAGGCCCAGATCACGTGACTGAGCATGCACTGTTCACGTGGCTGATCATACACTGATCACGTGATTGATCATGCACTGATCACTTGGATATCATGCACTGATCACGTGGCTGATCATACACTGTTCACGTGTCTGACCATGCACTGATCACGTGGCTGATCATACACTGCTCACGTAACTGATCATGCACTGATCACGTGGCTATCATGCACTGATCACGTGGCTGAACATGCACTGTTCACGTGGCTGATCATACACTGATCACGTGACTGATCATGCACTGATCACGTGGCTATCATGCACTGATCACGTGGCTGATCATGCACTGATCACGTGGCTGATCACACACTGTCACGTGACTATCATGCACTGATCACGTGGCACTCATGCACTGATCACGTGGCTGATCATACACTGATCACGTGACTGATCATGCACTGATCACGTGGCTATCATGCACTGATCACGTGGCTGATCATGCAATGATCACGTAGCTACCATGTACTGGTCACGTGACTGATCATGCACTGATCACGTAATGATCATGCACTGATCACGTGGCTGATCATGCACTGATCACGTGACTGATCATGCACTGATCACGTGGCTGATCATGCACTGATCACGTGGCTGATCATGCACTGATCACGTGGCTGATCATGCACTGATCACGTGGCTGATCATGCACTGATCACGTGACTGATCATGCACTGATCACGTGACTGATCATGCACTGATCACGTGGCTATCATGCACTGATCACGTGGCTGATCATGCACTGATCACGTGACTGATCATGCACTGATCACGTGACTGATCATGCACTGATCACGTGACTGATCATGCACTGATCACGTGGCTATCATGCACTGATCACGTGGCTGATCATGCACTGATCACGTGGCTGATCATGCACTGATCACGTGACTGATCATGCACTGATCACGTGGCTATCATGCACTGATCACGTGGCTGATCATACACTGATCACGTGACTGATCATGCACTGATCACGTGGCTATCATGCACTGATCACGTGGCTGATCATGCAATGATCACGTAGCTACCATGCACTGTCACGTGACTGATCATGCACTGATCACGTGACTGATCATGCACTGATCACGTGGCTATCATGCACTGATCACGTGGCTGATCATGCACTGATCACGTGACTGATCATGCACTGATCACTGGCTATCATGCACTGACTGCATGACTGATCATGCACTGATCACGTGGCTGATCATGCACTGATCACGTGACTGATCATGCACTGATCACGTGACTGATCATGCACTGATCACGTGGCTGATCATGCACTGATCACGTGGCTATCATGCACTGATCACGTGGCTGATCATGCACTGATCACGTAGCTATCATGCACTGATCACGTGACTGATCATGCACTGATCACGTGATTGATCATGCACTGATCACGTGGCTGATCATGCACTGATCACGTGGCTGATCATGCACTGATCACGTGACTGATCATGCACTGATCACGTGACTGATCATGCACTGATCACGTGACTGATCATGCACTGATCACGTGGCTGATCATGCACTGATCACGTGGCTGATCATGCACTGATCACGTGACTGATCATGCACTGATCACGTGGCTGATCATGCACTGATCACGTGACTGATCATGCACTGATCACGTGGCTGATCATGCACTGATCACGTGGCTGATCATGCACTGATCACGTGACTGATCATGCACTGATCACGTGGCTGATCATGCACTGATCACGTGACTGATCATGCACTGATCACGTGCTGATCATGCACTGATCACGTGGCTATCATGCACTGATCACGTGGCTGATCATGCATGATCACGCAGCTACCATGCACTGATCACGTGACTGATCATGCACTGATCACGTGACTGATCATGCACTGATCACGTGGCTATCATGCACTGATCACGTGGCTGATCATGCACTGATCACGTAGCTACCATGCACTGGTCACGTGACTGATCATGCACTGATCACGTGACTGATCATGCACTGATCACGTGGCTATCATGCACTGATCACGTGACTGATCATGCACTGATCACGTCTATATCATGCACTGATCACGTGACTGATCATGCACTGATCACGTGGCTGATCATGCACTGATCACGTGACTGATCATGCACTGATCACGTGGCTGATCATGCACTGATCACGTGACTGATCATGCACTGATCACGTGACTGATCATGCACTGATCACGTGGCTATCATGCACTGATCACGTGGCTGATCATGCACTGATCACGTGACTGATCATGCACTGATCACGTGACTGATCATGCACTGATCACGTGACTGATCATGCACTGATCACGTGGCTGATCATGCACTGATCACGTGGCTGATCATGCACATGATCACGTGACTGATCATGCACTGATCACGTGGCTGATCATGCACTGATCACGTGGCTATCATGCACTGATCACGTGGCTATCATGCACTGATCACGTGGCTGATCATGCACTGATCACGTAGCTACATGCACTGATCACGTGACTGATCATGCACTGATCACGTGACTGATCATGCACTGATCACGTGGCTGATCATGCACTGATCACGTGGCTGATCATGCACTGATCACGTGACTGATCATGCACTGATCACGTGACTGATCATGCACTGATCACGTGGCTATCATGCACTGATCACGTGGCTATCATGCACTGATCACGTGGCTGATCATGCACTATCACGTGACTGATCATGCACTGATCACGTGGCTATCATGCACTGATCACGTGGCTATCATGCACTGATCACGTGGCTGATCATGCACTGATCACGTAGCTATCATGCACTGATCACGTGACTGATCATGCACTGATCACGTGATGATCATGCACTGATCACGTGACTGATCATGCACTGATCACGTGACTGATCATGCACTGATCACGTGACTGATCATGCACTGATCACGTGGCTGATCATGCACTGATCACGCAGCTACCATGCACTGATCACATGACTGATCATGCACTGATCACATGACTGATCATGCACTGATCACGTGGCTTATCATGCACTGATCATGTGACTGATCATGTGCTGATCATGTTTGGTGTCATACACTGATCATGTGCCTCTGGAGGCAATGAACAAAGAGCTGAGTAGGCACGAATCAGTCAGCAGGCTATAATCATGGAACTCAGCTCTGAGAAATCATGCTGCTCAGCTGGCAATAATCAAGCAGATGAGCAGGCAGGAATTACGCAGCACAGGTGGCAATTGTCAAGCAGATGACAGGCAGGAATCGTGCAGCTCAGCTGGCAATTGTCAAGCAGATGAGCAGACAGTAATCACGCAGCTCAGCAGGCCCTGATCACGTGACTGAGCATGCACTGTTCACGTGGCTGATCACACACTGATCACGTGACTGATCATGCACTGATCACGTGACTGATCATGCACTGATCACGTGGCTATCATGCACTGATCACGTGGCTGATCATGCACTGATCACGGGACTGATCATGCACTGATCACTGGCTATCATGCACTGACACATGACTGACATGCACTGATCACGTGGCTGATCATGCACTGATCACGTGGCTATCATGCACTGATCACGTGGCTGATCATGCACTGATCACGCAGCTATCATGCACTGATCACGTGACTGATCATGCACTGATCACGTGACTGATCATGCACTGATCACGTGGCTATCATGCACTGATCACGTGGCTGATCATGCACTGATCACGTAGCTATCATGCACTGATCACGTGACTGATCATGCACTGATCACGTGACTGATCATGCACTGATCACGTGACTGATCATGCACTGATCACGTGGCTGATCATGCACTGATCACGTGGCTGATCATGCACTGATCACGTGACTGATCATGCACTGATCACGTGACTGATCATGCACTGATCACGTGGCTATCATGCACTGATCACGTGGCTGATCATGCACTGATCACGTGGCTGATCATGCACTGATCACATGACTGATCATGCACTGATCACGTGACTGATCATGCACTGATCACGTGGCTGATCATGCACTGATCACGTGGCTATCATGCACTACTCACGTGGCTGATCATGCAATGATCATGTAGCTACCATGTACTGGTCACGTGACTGATCATACACCCATCAGGTGACTGATCATGCACTGATCACGTGGCTGATCATGCACTGATCACCTGCTGATCATGCACTGATCACGTGACTGATCATGCACTGATCACATGGCTATCATGAACTGATCACGTGGCTGATCATGCACTGATCACGTGGCTGATCATGCACTGATACCGTGACTGAGCATGGACTGATCACATGACTATCATGTAGTGATCACGTGACTTAATGGCGCTGATCATGTGACTGATCATGCGCTGATCATGTTTGCTATCATACACTGATCATGTGCCTCTGGAGGCAATAAACAAAGAGCTGAGTAGGCACGAATCAAACAGTCAGCAGGCAATAATCATGGAACTCAGGTGTGAGGAATCATGCTGCTCAGCTGGCAATAATCAAGCAGCTGAGCAGGCAGGAATTACGCAGCACAGCTGGCAATTGTCAAGCAGATGACAGGCAGGAATCGTGCAGCTCAGCTGGCAATTGTCAAGCAGATGAGCAGACAGTAATCACGCAGCTCAGCAGGCCCTGATCACGTGACTGAGCATGCACTGTTCACGTGGCTGATCATACACTGATCACGTGATGATCATGCACTGATCACGTGGATATCATGCACTGATCACGTGGCTGATCATACACTGTTCACGTGTCTGACCATGCACTGATCACGTGGCTGATCATACACTGCTCACGTAACTGATCATGCACTGATCACGTGGCTATCATGCACTGATCACGTGGCTGAACATGCACTGTTCACGTGGCTGATCACACACCTGTCACGTGACATATCATGCACTGATCACGTGGCACTCATGCACTGATCACGTGGCTGATCATACTCTGCTCACGTAACTGATCATGCACACATCACGTGGCTATCATGCACTGATCACGTGGCTGATCACACATGATCACGTGACTGATCATGCACTGATCACGTGGCTGATCATGCACTGATCACGTGGCTATCATGCACTGATCACGTGGATATCATGCACTGATCACGTGGCTGATCATGCACTATCACGTGACTGATCATGCACTGATCACGTGGCTGATCATGCACTGATCACGTGGCTATCATGCACTGATCACGTGGCTGATCATGCACTGATCACGTAGCTACCATGTACTGATCACGTGACTGATCATGCACTGATCACGTAATTGATCATGCACTGATCACGTGGCTCATCATGCACTGATCACGTGGCTGATCACACACGTATCACGTGACTGATCATGCACTGATCACGTGGCTGATCATGCACTGATCACGTGGCTATCATGCACTGATCACGTGGATATCATGCACTGATCACGTGGCTGATCACACTATCACGTGACTGATCATGCACTGATCACGTGGCTATCATGCACTGATCACGTGGCTATCATGCACTGATCACGTGGCTGATCATGCAATGATCACGTAGCTACCATGCACTGATCACGTGACTGATCATGCACTGATCACGTGACTGATCATGCACTGATCACGTGACTGATCATGCACTGATCACGTGACTGATCATGCACTGATCACGTGACTGATCATGCACTGATCACGTGGCTGATCATGCACTGATCACGCAGCTATCATGCACTGATCACATGACTGATCATGCACTGATCACATGACTGATCATGCACTGATCACGTGGCTTATCATGCACTGATCATGTGACTGATCATGCACTGATCATGTTTGGTGTCATACACTGATCATGTGCCTCTGGAGGCAATGAACAAAGAGCTGAGTAGGCACGAATCAGTCAGCAGGCAATAATCATGGAACTCAGCTGTGAGAAATCATGCTGCTCAGCTGGCAATAATCAAGCAGCTGAGCAGGCAGGAATTACGCAGCACAGCTGGCAATTGTCAAGCAGATGACAGGCAGGAATCGTGCAGCTCAGCTGGCAATTGTCAAGCAGATGAGCAGACAGTAATCACGCAGCTCAGCAGGCCCTGATCACGTGACTGAGCATGCACTGTTCACGTGGCTGATCATACACTGATCACGTGACTGATCATGCACTGATCACGTGACTGATCATGCACTGATCACGTGGCTATCATGCACTGATCACGTGGCTGATCATACACTGATCACGGGACTGATCATGCACTGATCACGTGGCTATCATGCACTGATACATGACTGACATGCACTGATCACGTGGCTGATCATGCACTGATCACGTGACTGATCATGCACTGATCACGTGACTGATCATGCACTGATCACGTGGCTGATCATGCACTGATCACGTGGCTATCATGCACTGATCACGTGGCTGATCAGCAATGATCACGTAGCTACCATGTACTGGTCACGTGACTGATCATGCACTGATCACGTAATTGATCATGCACTGATCACGTGGCTGATCATGCACTGATCACGTGGCTGATCATACACTGATCACGTGACTGATCATGCACTGATCACGTGACTGATCATGCACTGATCACGTGGCTATCATGCACTGATCACGTGGCTGACATACACTGATCACGTGCCTGGTCATGCACTGATCACGTGGCTGATCATGCACTGATCACGTGACTGATCATGCACTGATCACGTGTCTGATCATGCACTGATCACGTGGCTATCATGCACTGCTCACGTGGCTGATCATGCATGATCACGCAGCTACCATGTACTGGTCACATGACTGATCATGCACTGATCACGTGACTGATCATGCAGTGATCACGTGGCTATCATGCACTACTCACGTGGCTGATCATGCAATGATCATGTAGCTACCATGTACAGGTCACGTGAATGATCATACACCCATCAGGTGACTGATCATGCACTGATCACGTGGCTATCATGCACTGATCACGAGACTGATCATGCACTGATCACGTCTATATCATGCACTGATCACATGACTGCCCATGCACTGATCACGTGGATGATCATACACTAATCATGTGACAGATCATGCACTGATCACGTGGCTGATCATGCACTGATACCGTGACTGAGCATGGACTGATCACATGACTATCATGTAGTGATCACGTGACTTAATGGCGCTGATCATGTGACTGATCATGCGCTGATCATGTTTGCTATCATACACTGATCATGTGCCTCTGGAGGCAATAAACAAAGAGCTGAGTAGGCACGAATCAAACAGTCAGCAGGCAATAATCATGGAACTCAGGTGTGAGGAATCATGCTGCTCAGCTGGCAATAATCAAGCAGCTGAGCAGGCAGGAATTACGCAGCACAGCTGGCAATTGTCAAGCAGATGACAGGCAGGAATCGTGCAGCTCAGCTGGCAATTGTCAAGCAGATGAGCAGACAGTAATCACGCAGCTCAGCAGGCCCAGATCACGTGACTGAGCATGCACTGTTCACGTGGCTGATCATACACTGATCACGTGATTGATCATGCACTGATCACTTGGATATCATGCACTGATCACGTGGCTGATCATACACTGTTCACGTGTCTGACCATGCACTGATCACGTGGCTGATCATACACTGCTCACGTAACTGATCATGCACTGATCACGTGGCTATCATGCACTGATCACGTGGCTGAACATGCACTGTCACGTGGCTGATCATACACTGATCACGTGACTGATCATGCACTGATCACGTGGCTATCATGCACTGATCACGTGGCTGATCATGCACTGATCACGTGGCTGATCACACACTGTCACGTGACTATCATGCACTGATCACGTGGCACTCATGCACTGATCACGTGGCTGATCATACACTGATCACGTGACTGATCATGCACATCACGTGGCTATCATGCACTGATCACGTGGCTGATCATGCAATGATCACGTAGCTACCATGTACTGGTCACGTGACTGATCATGCACTGATCACGTAAATGATCATGCACTGATCACGTGGCTGATCATGCACTGATCACGTGACTGATCATGCACTGATCACGTGGCTGATCATGCACTGATCACGTGGCTGATCATGCACTGATCACGTGGCTATCATGCACTGATCACGTGGCTGATCATGCACTGATCACGTGGCTGATCACACACTGATCACGTGACTATCATGCACTGATCACGTGGCATCATGCACTGATCACGTGGCTGATCATGCACTGATCACGTGACTGATCATGCACTGATCACGTGGCTATCATGCACTGATCACGTGGCTGATCATGCAATGATCACGTAGCTACCATGTACTGTCACGTGACTGATCATGCACTGATCACGTGACTGATCATGCACTGATCACGTGGCTGATCATGCACTGATCACGTGACTGATCATGCACTGATCACGTGGCTGATCATGCACTGATCACGTGACTGATCATGCACTGATCACGTGACTGATCATGCACTGATCACGTGGCTATCATGCACTGATCACGTGGCTGATCATGCACTGATCACGTGACTGATCATGCACTGATCACGTGACTGATCATGCACTGATCACGTGACTGATCATGCACTGATCACGTGGCTGATCATGCACTGATCACGTGGCTGATCATGCACTGATCACGTGACTGATCATGCACTGATCACGTGGCTATCATGCACTGATCACGTGGCTGATCATGCACTGATCACGTGGCTATCATGCACTGATCACGTGGCTGATCATGCAATGATCACGTAGCTATCATGCACTGATCACGTGACTGATCATGCACTGATCACGTAATTGATCATGCACTGATCACGTGGCTCATCATGCACTGATCACGTGGCTGATCACACACTATCACGTGACTGATCATGCACTGATCACGTGACTGATCATGCACTGATCACGTGGCTATCATGCACTGATCACGTGGCTATCATGCACTGATCACGTGGCTGATCACACATCACGTGACTGATCATGCACTGATCACGTGGCTATCATGCACTGATCACGTGGCTATCATGCACTGATCACGTGGCTGATCATGCAATGATCACGTAGCTACCATGCACTGGTCACGTGACTGATCATGCACTGATCACGTAACTGATCATGCACTGATCACGTGACTGATCATGCACTGATCACGTGACTGATCATGCACTGATCACGTGACTGATCATGCACTGATCACGTGGCTGATCATGCACTGATCACGCAGCTACCATGCACTGATCACGTGACTGATCATGCACTGATCACATAATTGATCATGCACTGATCACGTGGCTTATCATGCACTGATCATGTGACTGATCATGCACTGATCATGTTTGGTGTCATACACTGATCATGTGCCTCTGGAGGCAATGAACATAGAGCTGAGTAGGCAGGAATCAGTCAGCAGGCTATAATCATGGAACTCACCTCTGAGAAATCATGCTGCTCAGCTGGCAATAATCAAGTAGATGAGCAGGCAGGAATTACGCAGCACAGGTGGCAATTGTCAAGGAGATGACAGGCAGGAATCCTGCAGCTCAGCTGGCAATTGTCAAGCAGATGAGCAGACAGTAATCACGCAGCTCAGCAGGCCCTGATCACGTGACTGAGCATGCACTGTTCACGTGGCTGATCACACACATATCACGTGACTGATCATGCACTGATCACGTGACTGATCATGCACTGATCACGTGGCTATCATGCACTGATCACGTGGCTGATCATACACTGATCACGGGACTGATCATGCACTGATCACGTGGCTATCATGCACTGACACATGACTGACATGCACTGATCACGTGGATGATCATGCACTGATCACGTGACTGATCATGCACTGATCACGTGACTGATCATGCACTGATCACGTGGCTGATCATGCACTGATCACGTGGCTATCATGCACTGATCACGTGGCTGATCATGCAATGATCACGTAGCTACCATGTACTGGTCACGTGACTGATCATGCACTGATCACGTAATTGATCATGCACTGATCATGTGGCTGATCATGCACTGATCACGTGGCTGATCATACACTGATCACGTGACTGATCATGCACTGATCACGTGACTGATCATGCACTGATCACGTGGCTATCATGCACTGATCACTTGGCTGACATACACTGATCACGTGCCTGGTCATGCACTGATCACGTGGCTGATCATGCACTGATCACGTGACTGATCATGCACTGATCACGTGTCTGATCATGCACTGATCACGTGGCTATCATGCACTGCTCACGTGGCTGATCATGCATGATCACGCAGCTACCATGTACTGGTCACATGACTGATCATGCACTGATCACGTGACTGATCATGCAGTGATCACGTGGCTATCATGCACTACTCACGTGGCTGATCATGCAATGATCATGTAGCTACCATGTACAGGTCACGTGAATGATCATACACCCATCAGGTGACTGATCATGCACTGATCACGTGGCTATCATGCACTGATCACGAGACTGATCATGCACTGATCACGTCTATATCATGCACTGATCACATGACTGCCCATGCACTGATCACGTGGATGATCATACACTAATCATGTGACAGATCATGCACTGATCACGTGGCTGATCATGCACTGATACCGTGACTGAGCATGGACTGATCACATGACTATCATGTAGTGATCACGTGACTTAATGGCGCTGATCATGTGACTGATCATGCGCTGATCATGTTTGCTATCATACACTGATCATGTGCCTCTGGAGGCAATAAACAAAGAGCTGAGTAGGCACGAATCAAACAGTCAGCAGGCAATAATCATGGAACTCAGGTGTGAGGAATCATGCTGCTCAGCTGGCAATAATCAAGCAGCTGAGCAGGCAGGAATTACGCAGCACAGCTGGCAATTGTCAAGCAGATGACAGGCAGGAATCGTGCAGCTCAGCTGGCAATTGTCAAGCAGATGAGCAGACAGTAATCACGCAGCTCAGCAGGCCCAGATCACGTGACTGAGCATGCACTGTTCACGTGGCTGATCATACACTGATCACGTGATTGATCATGCACTGATCACTTGGATATCATGCACTGATCACGTGGCTGATCATACACTGTTCACGTGTCTGACCATGCACTGATCACGTGGCTGATCATGCACTGATCACGTTGATCATGCACTGATCACGTGGCTGATCATGCACTGATCACGTGACTGATCATGCACTGATCACGTGGCTATCATGCACTGATCACGTGGCTGATCATGCACTGATCACGTGGCTGATCACACACCTGTCACGTGACATATCATGCACTGATCACGTGGCACTCATGCACTGATCACGTGGCTGATCATACACTGCTCACGTAACTGATCATGCACACATCACGTGGCTATCATGCACTGCTCACGTGGCTGTCATGGAATGATCACGTAGCTACCATATACTGGTCACGTGACTGATCATGCACTGATCACGTAAATGATCATGCACTGATCACGTGACTGATCATGCACTGATCACGTGACTGATCATGCACTGATCACGTGGCTGATCATGCACTGATCACGTGACTGATCATGCACTGATCACGTGGCTATCATGCACTGATCACGTGGCTGATCATGCACTGATCACGTGGCTGATCATGCACTGATCACGTGACTATCATGCACTGATCACGTGGCATCATGCACTGATCACGTGGCTGATCATGCACTGATCACGTGACTGATCATGCACTGATCACGTGGCTATCATGCACTGATCACGTGGCTGATCATGCAATGATCACGTAGCTATCATGCACTGTCACGTGACTGATCATGCACTGATCACGTGGCTGATCATGCACTGATCACGTGGCTGATCATGCACTGATCACGTGACTGATCATGCACTGATCACGTGGCTGATCATGCACTGATCACGTGACTGATCATGCACTGATCACGTGACTGATCATGCACTGATCACGTGGCTATCATGCACTGATCACGTGGCTGATCATGCACTGATCACGTGACTGATCATGCACTGATCACGTGACTGATCATGCACTGATCACGTGACTGATCATGCACTGATCACGTGGCTGATCATGCACTGATCACGTGGCTGATCATGCACATGATCACGTGACTGATCATGCACTGATCACGTGGCTGATCATGCACTGATCACGTGGCTGATCATGCACTGATCACGTGGCTATCATGCACTGATCACGTGGCTGATCATGCAATGATCACGTAGCTACCATGTACTGATCACGTGACTGATCATGCACTGATCACGTAATTGATCATGCACTGATCACGTGGCTGATCATGCACTGATCACGTGGCTGATCACACACGATCACGTGACTGATCATGCACTGATCACGTGACTGATCATGCACTGATCACGTGGCTATCATGCACTGATCACGTGGATATCATGCACTGATCACGTGGCTGATCACACACTATCACGTGACTGATCATGCACTGATCACGTGGCTATCATGCACTGATCACGTGGCTATCATGCACTGATCACGTGGCTGATCATGCAATGATCACGTAGCTACCATGCACTGATCACGTGACTGATCATGCACTGATCACGTAACTGATCATGCACTGATCACGTGACTGATCATGCACTGATCACGTGACTGATCATGCACTGATCACGTGACTGATCATGCACTGATCACGTGGCTGATCATGCACTGATCACGCAGCTACCATGTACTGATCACATGACTGATCATGCACTGATCACATAATTGATCATGCACTGATCACGTGGCTTATCATGCACTGATCATGTGACTGATCATGTGCTGATCATGTTTGGTGTCATACACTGATCATGTGCCTCTGGAGGCAATGAACAAAGAGCTGAGTAGGCAGGAATCAGTCAGCAGGCTATAATCATGGAACTCAGCTCTGAGAAATCATGCTGCTCAGCTGGCAATAATCAAGCAGATGAGCAGGCAGGAATTACGCAGCACAGGTGGCAATTGTCAAGCAGATGACAGGCAGGAATCGTGCAGCTCAGCTGGCAATTGTCAAGCAGATGAGCAGACAGTAATCACGCAGCTCAGCAGGCCCTGATCACGTGACTGAGCATGCACTGTTCACGTGGCTGATCACACACTATCACGTGACTGATCATGCACTGATCACGTGACTGATCATGCACTGATCACGTGGCTATCATGCACTGATCACGTGGCTGATCATACACTGATCACGGGACTGATCATGCACTGATCACGTGGCTATCATGCACTGACACATGACTCCATGCACTGATCACGTGGCTGATCATGCACTGATCACGTGACTGATCATGCACTGATCACGTGACTGATCATGCACTGATCACGTGGCTGATCATGCACTGATCACGTGGCTATCATGCACTGATCACGTGGCTGATCATGCAATGATCACGTAGCTACCATGTACTGGTCACGTGACTGATCATGCACTGATCACGTAATTGATCATGCACTGATCACGTGGCTGATCATGCACTGATCACGTGGCTGATCATACACTGATCACGTGACTGATCATGCACTGATCACGTGACTGATCATGCACTGATCACGTGGCTATCATGCACTGATCACGTGGCTGACATACACTGATCACGTGCCTGATCATGCACTGATCACGTGGCTGATCATGCACTGATCACGTGACTGATCATGCACTGATCACGTGTCTGATCATGCACTGATCACGTGGCTATCATGCACTGCTCACGTGGCTGATCATGCATGATCACGCAGCTACCATGTACTGGTCACATGACTGATCATGCACTGATCACGTGACTGATCATGCAGTGATCACGTGGCTATCATGCACTACTCACGTGGCTGATCATGCAATGATCATGTAGCTACCATGTACAGGTCACGTGAATGATCATACACCCATCAGGTGACTGATCATGCACTGATCACGTGGCTATCATGCACTGATCACGAGACTGATCATGCACTGATCACGTCTATATCATGCACTGATCACATGACTGCCCATGCACTGATCACGTGGATGATCATACACTAATCATGTGACAGATCATGCACTGATCACGTGGCTGATCATGCACTGATACCGTGACTGAGCATGGACTGATCACATGACTATCATGTAGTGATCACGTGACTTAATGGCGCTGATCATGTGACTGATCATGCGCTGATCATGTTTGCTATCATACACTGATCATGTGCCTCTGGAGGCAATAAACAAAGAGCTGAGTAGGCACGAATCAAACAGTCAGCAGGCAATAATCATGGAACTCAGGTGTGAGGAATCATGCTGCTCAGCTGGCAATAATCAAGCAGCTGAGCAGGCAGGAATTACGCAGCACAGCTGGCAATTGTCAAGCAGATGACAGGCAGGAATCGTGCAGCTCAGCTGGCAATTGTCAAGCAGATGAGCAGACAGTAATCACGCAGCTCAGCAGGCCCAGATCACGTGACTGAGCATGCACTGTTCACGTGGCTGATCATACACTGATCACGTGATTGATCATGCACTGATCACTTGGATATCATGCACTGATCACGTGGCTGATCATACACTGTTCACGTGTCTGACCATGCACTGATCACGTGGCTGATCATACACTGCTCACGTAACTGATCATGCACTGATCACGTGGCTATCATGCACTGATCACGTGCTGAACATGCACTGTCACGTGGCTGATCATACACTGATCACGTGACTGATCATGCACTGATCACGTGGCTATCATGCACTGATCACGTGGCTGATCATGCACTGATCACGTGGCTGATCACACACTGTCACGTGACTATCATGCACTGATCACGTGGCATCATGCACTGATCACGTGGCTGATCATACACTGATCACGTGACTGATCATGCACACATCACGTGGCTATCATGCACTGATCACGTGGCTGATCATGCAATGATCACGTAGCTACCATGTACTGGTCACGTGACTGATCATGCACTGATCACGTAAATGATCATGCACTGATCACGTGGCTGATCATGCACTGATCACGTGACTGATCATGCACTGATCACGTGGCTGATCATGCACTGATCACGTGGCTGATCATGCACTGATCACGTGGCTGATCATGCACTGATCACGTGGCTGATCATGCACTGATCACGTGACTGATCATGCACTGATCACGTGACTGATCATGCACTGATCACGTGGCTATCATGCACTGATCACGTGGCTGATCATGCACTGATCACGTGACTGATCATGCACTGATCACGTGACTGATCATGCACTGATCACGTGAATGATCATGCACTGATCACGTGGCTATCATGCACTGATCACGTGGCTGATCATGCACTGATCACGTGGCTGATCATGCACTGTCACGTGACTATCATGCACTGATCACGTGGCTATCATGCACTGATCACGTGGCTGATCATACACTGATCACGTAACTGATCATGCACACATCACGTGGCTATCATGCACTGATCACGTGGCTGTCATGCAATGATCACGTAGCTACCATGCACTGTCACGTGACTGATCATGCACTGATCACGTCTGATCATGCACTGATCACGTGGCTATCATGCACTGATCACGTGGCTGATCATGCACTGATCACGGGACTGATCATGCACTGATCACTGGCTATCATGCACTGACTGCATGACTGACATGCACTGATCACGTGGATGATCATGCACTGATCACGTGACTGATCATGCACTGATCACGTGACTGATCATGCACTGATCACGTGGCTGATCATGCACTGATCACGTGGCTATCATGCACTGATCACGTGGCTGATCATGCAATGATCACGTAGCTACCATGTACTGGTCACGTGACTGATCATGCACTGATCACGTAATTGATCATGCACTGATCACGTGGCTGATCATGCACTGATCACGTGGCTGATCATACACTGATCACGTGACTGATCATGCACTGATCACGTGACTGATCATGCACTGATCACGTGGCTATCATGCACTGATCACGTGGCTGACATACACTGATCACGTGCCTGATCATGCACTGATCACGTGGCTGATCATGCACTGATCACGTGACTGATCATGCACTGATCACGTGTCTGATCATGCACTGATCACGTGGCTATCATGCACTGCTCACGTGGCTGATCATGCATGATCACGCAGCTACCATGTACTGGTCACATGACTGATCATGCACTGATCACGTGACTGATCATGCAGTGATCACGTGGCTATCATGCACTACTCACGTGGCTGATCATGCAATGATCATGTAGCTACCATGTACAGGTCACGTGAATGATCATACACCCATCAGGTGACTGATCATGCACTGATCACGTGGCTATCATGCACTGATCACGAGACTGATCATGCACTGATCACGTCTATATCATGCACTGATCACATGACTGCCCATGCACTGATCACGTGGATGATCATACACTAATCATGTGACAGATCATGCACTGATCACGTGGCTGATCATGCACTGATACCGTGACTGAGCATGGACTGATCACATGACTATCATGTAGTGATCACGTGACTTAATGGCGCTGATCATGTGACTGATCATGCGCTGATCATGTTTGCTATCATACACTGATCATGTGCCTCTGGAGGCAATAAACAAAGAGCTGAGTAGGCACGAATCAAACAGTCAGCAGGCAATAATCATGGAACTCAGGTGTGAGGAATCATGCTGCTCAGCTGGCAATAATCAAGCAGCTGAGCAGGCAGGAATTACGCAGCACAGCTGGCAATTGTCAAGCAGATGACAGGCAGGAATCGTGCAGCTCAGCTGGCAATTGTCAAGCAGATGAGCAGACAGTAATCACGCAGCTCAGCAGGCCCAGATCACGTGACTGAGCATGCACTGTTCACGTGGCTGATCATACACTGATCACGTGATTGATCATGCACTGATCACTTGGATATCATGCACTGATCACGTGGCTGATCATACACTGTTCACGTGTCTGACCATGCACTGATCACGTGGCTGATCATACACTGCTCACGTAACTGATCATGCACTGATCACGTGGCTATCATGCACTGATCACGTGCTGAACATGCACTGTCACGTGGCTGATCATACACTGATCACGTGACTGATCATGCACTGATCACGTGGCTATCATGCACTGATCACGTGGCTGATCATGCACTGATCACGTGGCTGATCACACACTGTCACGTGACTATCATGCACTGATCACGTGGCATCATGCACTGATCACGTGGCTGATCATACACTGATCACGTGACTGATCATGCACACATCACGTGGCTATCATGCACTGATCACGTGGCTGTCATGCAATGATCATGTAGCTACCATGTACTGGTCACGTGACTGATCATGCACTGATCACGTAAATGATCATGCACTGATCACGTGGCTGATCATGCACTGATCACGTGACTGATCATGCACTGATCACGTGGCTGATCATGCACTGATCACGTGACTGATCATGCACTGATCACGTGGCTATCATGCACTGATCACGTGGCTGATCATGCACTGATCACGTGGCTGATCACACACTGATCACGTGACTATCATGCACTGATCACGTGGCATCATGCACTGATCACGTGGCTGATCATACACTGATCACGTGACTGATCATGCACACATCACGTGGCTATCATGCACTGATCACGTGGCTGATCATGCAATGATCACGTAGCTACCATATACTGTCACGTGACTGATCATGCACTGATCACGTAACTGATCATGCACTGATCACGTGGCTGATCATGCACTGATCACGTGACTGATCATGCACTGATCACGTGGCTGATCATGCACTGATCACGTGACTGATCATGCACTGATCACGTGACTGATCATGCACTGATCACGTGGCTATCATGCACTGATCACGTGGCTGATCATGCACTGATCACGTGACTGATCATGCACTGATCACGTGACTGATCATGCACTGATCACGTGACTGATCATGCACTGATCACGTGGCTATCATGCACTGATCACGTGGCTGATCATGCACATGATCACGTGACTGATCATGCACTGATCACGTGGCTGATCATGCACTGATCACGTGGCTGATCATGCACTGATCACGTGGCTATCATGCACTGATCACGTGGCTGATCATGCAATGATCACGTAGCTACCATGTACTGGTCACGTGACTGATCATGCACTGATCACGTGATTGATCATGCACTGATCACGTGGCTCATCATGCACTGATCACGTGGCTGATCACACACGTATCACGTGACTGATCATGCACTGATCACGTGACTGATCATGCACTGATCACGTGGCTATCATGCACTGATCACGTGGATATCATGCACTGATCACGTGGCTGATCACACACTATCACGTGACTGATCATGCACTGATCACGTGGCTATCATGCACTGATCACGTGGCTATCATGCACTGATCACGTGGCTGATCATGCAATGATCACGTAGCTACCATGCACTGATCACGTGACTGATCATGCACTGATCACGTAACTGATCATGCACTGATCACGTGACTGATCATGCACTGATCACGTGACTGATCATGCACTGATCACGTGACTGATCATGCACTGATCACGTGGCTGATCATGCACTGATCACGCAGCTACCATGTACTGGTCACATGACTGATCATGCACTGATCACATAATTGATCATGCACTGATCACGTGGCTTATCATGCACTGATCATGTGACTGATCATGTGCTGATCATGTTTGGTGTCACACACTGATCATGTGCCTCTGGAGGCAATGAACATAGAGCTGAGTAGGCAGGAATCAGTCAGCAGGCTATAATCATGGAACTCAGCTCTGAGAAATCATGCTGCTCAGCTGGCAATAATCAAGTAGATGAGCAGGCAGGAATTACGCAGCACAGGTGGCAATTGTCAAGCAGATGACAGGCAGGAATCGTGCAGCTCAGCTGGCAATTGTCAAGCAGATGAGCAGACAGTAATCACGCAGCTCAGCAGGCCCTGATCACGTGACTGAGCATGCACTGTTCACGTGGCTGATCACACTATCACGTGACTGATCATGCACTGATCATGTGACTGATCATGCACTGATCACGTGGCTATCATGCACTGATCACGTGGCTGATCATACACTGATCACGGGACTGATCATGCACTGATCACGTGGCTATCATGCACTGACTACATGACTCCACATGCACTGATCACGTGGATGATCATGCACTGATCACGTGACTGATCATGCACTGATCACGTGACTGATCATGCACTGATCACGTGGCTGATCATGCACTGATCACGTGGCTATCATGCACTGCTCACGTGGCTGATCATGCAATGATCACGTAGCTACCATGTACTGGTCACGTGACTGATCATGCACTGATCACGTAATTGATCATGCACTGATCATGTGGCTGATCATGCACTGATCACGTGGCTGATCATACACTGATCACGTGACTGATCATGCACTGATCACGTGACTGATCATGCACTGATCACGTGGCTATCATGCACTGATCACTTGGCTGACATACACTGATCACGTGCCTGGTCATGCACTGATCACGTGGCTGATCATGCACTGATCACGTGACTGATCATGCACTGATCACGTGTCTGATCATGCACTGATCACGTGGCTATCATGCACTGCTCACGTGGCTGATCATGCATGATCACGCAGCTACCATGTACTGGTCACATGACTGATCATGCACTGATCACGTGACTGATCATGCAGTGATCACGTGGCTATCATGCACTACTCACGTGGCTGATCATGCAATGATCATGTAGCTACCATGTACAGGTCACGTGAATGATCATACACCCATCAGGTGACTGATCATGCACTGATCACGTGGCTATCATGCACTGATCACGAGACTGATCATGCACTGATCACGTCTATATCATGCACTGATCACATGACTGCCCATGCACTGATCACGTGGATGATCATACACTAATCATGTGACAGATCATGCACTGATCACGTGGCTGATCATGCACTGATACCGTGACTGAGCATGGACTGATCACATGACTATCATGTAGTGATCACGTGACTTAATGGCGCTGATCATGTGACTGATCATGCGCTGATCATGTTTGCTATCATACACTGATCATGTGCCTCTGGAGGCAATAAACAAAGAGCTGAGTAGGCACGAATCAAACAGTCAGCAGGCAATAATCATGGAACTCAGGTGTGAGGAATCATGCTGCTCAGCTGGCAATAATCAAGCAGCTGAGCAGGCAGGAATTACGCAGCACAGCTGGCAATTGTCAAGCAGATGACAGGCAGGAATCGTGCAGCTCAGCTGGCAATTGTCAAGCAGATGAGCAGACAGTAATCACGCAGCTCAGCAGGCCCAGATCACGTGACTGAGCATGCACTGTTCACGTGGCTGATCATACACTGATCACGTGATTGATCATGCACTGATCACTTGGATATCATGCACTGATCACGTGGCTGATCATACACTGTTCACGTGTCTGACCATGCACTGATCACGTGGCTGATCATACACTGCTCACGTAACTGATCATGCACTGATCACGTGGCTATCATGCACTGATCACGTGCTGAACATGCACTGTCACGTGGCTGATCATACACTGATCACGTGACTGATCATGCACTGATCACGTGGCTATCATGCACTGATCACGTGGCTGATCATGCACTGATCACGTGGCTGATCACACACTGTCACGTGACTATCATGCACTGATCACGTGGCACTCATGCACTGATCACGTGGCTGATCATACACTGATCACGTGACTGATCATGCACACATCACGGGGCTATCATGTACTGCTCACGTGGCTGATCATGCAATGATCACGTAGCTACCATGTACTGGTCACGTGACTGATCATGCACTGATCACGTAAATGATCATGCACTGATCACGTGGCTGATCATGCACTGATCACGTGACTGATCATGCACTGATCACGTGGCTGATCATGCACTGATCACGTGGCTTGATCATGCACTGATCACGTGGCTGATCATGCACTGATCACGTGGCTGATCATGCACTGATCACGTGACTGATCATGCACTGATCACGTGACTGATCATGCACTGATCACGTGGCTATCATGCACTGATCACGTGGCTGATCATGCACTGATCACGTGACTGATCATGCACTGATCACGTGACTGATCATGCACTGATCACGTGACTGATCATGCACTGATCACGTGGCTATCATGCACTGATCACGTGGCTGATCATGCACTGATCACGTGGCTGATCATGCACTGATCACGTGACTATCATGCACTGATCACGTGGCTATCATGCACTGATCACGTGGCTGATCATACACTGATCACGTAACTGATCATGCACACATCACGTGGCTATCATGCACTGATCACGTGGCTGATCATGCAATGATCACGTAGCTACCATATACTGTCACGTGACTGATCATGCACTGATCACGTGACTGATCATGCACTGATCACGTGGCTATCATGCACTGATCACGTGGCTGATCATGCACTGATCACGTGACTGATCATGCACTGATCACTGGCTATCATGCACTGACTGCATGACTGACATGCACTGATCACGTGGCTGATCATGCACTGATCACGTGACTGATCATGCACTGATCACGTGACTGATCATGCACTGATCACGTGGCTGATCATGCACTGATCACGTGGCTATCATGCACTGATCACGTGGCTGATCATGCACTGATCACGTAGCTACCATGTACTGATCACGTGACTGATCATGCACTGATCACGTGACTGATCATGCACTGATCACGTGGCTGATCATGCACTGATCACGTGGCTGATCATGCACTGATCACGTGACTGATCATGCACTGATCACGTGACTGATCATGCACTGATCACGTGACTGATCATGCACTGATCACGTGGCTGATCATGCACTGATCACGTGGCTGATCATGCACTGATCACGTGACTGATCATGCACTGATCACGTGGCTGATCATGCACTGATCACGTGACTGATCATGCACTGATCACGTGGCTGATCATGCACTGATCACGTGGCTGATCATGCACTGATCACGTGCCTGATCATGCACTGATCACGTGGCTGATCATGCACTGATCACGTGACTGATCATGCACTGATCACGTGGCTGATCATGCACTGATCACGTGGCTATCATGCACTGATCACGTGGCTGATCATGCATGATCACGCAGCTACCATGCACTGATCACACTGATCATGCACTGATCACGTGACTGATCATGCACTGATCACGTGGCTATCATGCACTGATCACGTGGCTGATCATGCAATGATCATGTAGCTACCATGTACTGGTGACTGATCATGCACTGATCACGTGACTGATCATGCACTGATCACGTGGCTATCATGCACTGATCACGTGACTGATCATGCACTGATCACGTCTATATCATGCACTGATCACGTGACTGATCATGCACTGATCACGTGGATGATCATGCACTGATCACGTGACTGATCATGCACTGATCACGTGGCTGATCATGCACTGATCACGTGACTGATCATGCACTGATCACGTGACTGATCATGCACTGATCACGTGGCTATCATGCACTGATCACGTGGCTGATCATGCACTGATCACGTGACTGATCATGCACTGATCACGTGACTGATCATGCACTGATCACGTGAATGATCATGCACTGATCACGTGGCTGATCATGCACTGATCACGTGGCTGATCATGCACATGATCACGTGACTGATCATGCACTGATCACGTGGCTGATCATGCACTGATCACGTGGCTGATCATGCACTGATCACGTGGCTATCATGCACTGATCACGTGGCTGATCATGCAATGATCACGTAGCTACCATGCACTGATCACGTGACTGATCATGCACTGATCACGTGATTGATCATGCACTGATCACGTGGCTCATCATGCACTGATCACGTGGCTGATCACACACGATCACGTGACTGATCATGCACTGATCACGTGACTGATCATGCACTGATCACGTGGCTATCATGCACTGATCACGTGGATATCATGCACTGATCACGTGGCTGATCACACACTATCACGTGACTGATCATGCACTGATCACGTGGCTATCATGCACTGATCACGTGGCTATCATGCACTGATCACGTGGCTGATCATGCAATGATCACGTAGCTACCATGCACTGATCACGTGACTGATCATGCACTGATCACGTGACTGATCATGCACTGATCACGTGGCTGATCATGCACTGATCACGTGACTGATCATGCACTGATCACGTGACTGATCATGCACTGATCACGTGGCTGATCATGCAATGATCACGCAGCTACCATGTACTGGTCACATGACTGATCATGCACTGTTCACATAATTGATCATGCACTGATCACGTGGCTTATCATGCACTGATCATGTGACTGATCATGTGCTGATCATGTTTGGTGTCACACACTGATCATGTGCCTCTGGAGGCAATGAACATAGAGCTGAGTAGGCAGGAATCAGTCAGCAGGCTATAATCATGGAACTCAGCTCTGAGAAATCATGCTGCTCAGCTGGCAATAATCAAGCAGATGAGCAGGCAGGAATTACGCAGCACAGGTGGCAATTGTCAAGCAGATGACAGGCAGGAATCGTGCAGCTCAGCTGGCAATTGTCAAGCAGATGAGCAGACAGTAATCACGCAGCTCAGCAGGCCCTGATCACGTGACTGAGCATGCACTGTTCACGTGGCTGATCACACACTGATCACGTGACTGATCATGCACTGATCATGTGACTGATCATGCACTGATCACGTGGCTATCATGCACTGATCACGTGGCTGATCATACACTGATCACGGGACTGATCATGCACTGATCACGTGGCTATCATGCACTGACACATGACTGACATGCACTGATCACGTGGATGATCATGCACTGATCACGTGGCTATCATGCACTGATCACGTGGCTGATCATGCACTGATCACGCAGCTATCATGCACTGATCACGTGACTGATCATGCACTGATCACGTGACTGATCATGCACTGATCACGTGGCTATCATGCACTATCACGTGGCTGATCATGCACTGATCATGTAGCTATCATGCACTGATCACGTGACTGATCATGCACTGATCACGTGACTGATCATGCACTGATCACGTGATGATCATGCACTGATCACGTGGCTGATCATGCACTGATCACGTGGCTGATCATGCACTGATCACGTGACTGATCATGCACTGATCACGTGACTGATCATGCACTGATCACGTGGCTATCATGCACTGATCACGTGGCTGATCATGCACTGATCACGTGGCTGTCATGCACTGATCACATGACTGATCATGCACTGATCACGTGACTGATCATGCACTGATCACGTGGCTGATCATGCACTGATCACGTGGCTATCATGCACTACTCACGTGGCTGATCATGCAATGATCATGTAGCTACCATGTACTGGTCACGTGACTGATCATACACCCATCAGGTGACTGATCATGCACTGATCACGTGGCTGATCATGCACTGATCACGTGCCTGATCATGCACTGATCACGTGACTGATCATGCACTGATCACATGGCTATCATGAACTGATCACGTGGCTGATCATGCACTGATCACGTGGCTGATCATGCACTGATACCGTGACTGAGCATGGACTGATCACATGACTATCATGTAGTGATCACGTGACTTAATGGCGCTGATCATGTGACTGATCATGCGCTGATCATGTTTGCTATCATACACTGATCATGTGCCTCTGGAGGCAATAAACAAAGAGCTGAGTAGGCACGAATCAAACAGTCAGCAGGCAATAATCATGGAACTCAGGTGTGAGGAATCATGCTGCTCAGCTGGCAATAATCAAGCAGCTGAGCAGGCAGGAATTACGCAGCACAGCTGGCAATTGTCAAGCAGATGACAGGCAGGAATCATGCAGCTCAGCTGGCAATTGTCAAGCAGATGAGCAGACAGTAATCACGCAGCTCAGCAGGCCCTGATCACGTGACTGAGCATGCACTGTTCACGTGGCTGATCATACACTGATCACGTGATGATCATGCACTGATCACGTGGATATCATGCACTGATCACGTGGCTGATCATACACTGTTCACGTGTCTGACCATGCACTGATCACGTGGCTGATCATACACTGCTCACGTAACTGATCATGCACTGATCACGTGGCTATCATGCACTGATCACGTGGCTGAACATGCACTGTTCACGTGGCTGATCACACACCTGTCACGTGACATATCATGCACTGATCACGTGGCACTCATGCACTGATCACGTGGCTGATCATACTCTGCTCACGTAACTGATCATGCACACATCACGTGGCTATCATGCACTGATCACGTGGCTGATCACACATGATCACGTGACTGATCATGCACTGATCACGTGGCTGATCATGCACTGATCACGTGGCTGATCATGCACTGATCACGTGGATATCATGCACTGATCACGTGGCTGATCATGCACTGATCACGTGACTGATCATGCACTGATCACGTGGCTGATCATGCACTGATCACGTGGCTATCATGCACTGATCACGTGGCTGATCATGCAATGATCACGTAGCTACCATGTACTGGTCACGTGACTGATCATGCACTGATCACGTAATTGATCATGCACTGATCACGTGGCTCATCATGCACTGATCACGTGGCTGATCACACACGTATCACGTGACTGATCATGCACTGATCACGTGACTGATCATGCACTGATCACGTGGCTATCATGCACTGATCACGTGGATATCATGCACTGATCACGTGGCTGATCACACACGATCACGTGACTGATCATGCACTGATCACGTGGCTATCATGCACTGATCACGTGGCTATCATGCACTGATCACGTGGCTGATCATGCAATGATCACGTAGCTACCATGCACTGGTCACGTGACTGATCATGCACTGATCACGTAACTGATCATGCACTGATCACGTGACTGATCATGCACTGATCACGTGACTGATCATGCACTGATCACGTGACTGATCATGCACTGATCACGTGGCTGATCATGCACTGATCACGCAGCTACCATGTACTGATCACATGACTGATCATGCACTGATCACATAATTGATCATGCACTGATCACGTGGCTTATCATGCACTGATCATGTGACTGATCATGTGCTGATCATGTTTGGTGTCATACACTGATCATGTGCCTCTGGAGGCAATGAACATAGAGCTGAGTAGGCAGGAATCAGTCAGCAGGCTATAATCATGGAACTCAGCTCTGAGAAATCATGCTGCTCAGCTGGCAATAATCAAGCAGATGAGCAGGCAGGAATTACGCAGCACAGGTGGCAATTGTCAAGCAGATGACAGGCAGGAATCGTGCAGCTCAGCTGGCAATTGTCAAGCAGATGAGCAGACAGTAATCACGCAGCTCAGCAGGCCCTGATCACGTGACTGAGCATGCACTGTTCACGTGGCTGATCACACACTATCACGTGACTGATCATGCACTGATCATGTGACTGATCATGCACTGATCACGTGGCTATCATGCACTGATCACGTGGCTGATCATACACTGATCACGGGACTGATCATGCACTGATCACTGGCTATCATGCACTGACTACATGACTCACATGCACTGATCACGTGGATGATCATGCACTGATCACGTGACTGATCATGCACTGATCACGTGACTGATCATGCACTGATCACGTGGCTGATCATGCACTGATCACGTGGCTATCATGCACTGCTCACGTGGCTGATCATGCAATGATCACGTAGCTACCATGTACTGGTCACGTGACTGATCATGCACTGATCACGTAATTGATCATGCACTGATCACGTGGCTGATCATGCACTGATCACGTGGCTGATCATACACTGATCACGTGACTGATCATGCACTGATCACGTGACTGATCATGCACTGATCACGTGGCTATCATGCACTGATCACGTGGCTGACATACACTGATCACGTGCCTGGTCATGCACTGATCACGTGGCTGATCATGCACTGATCACGTGACTGATCATGCACTGATCACGTGTCTGATCATGCACTGATCACGTGGCTATCATGCACTGCTCACGTGGCTGATCATGCATGATCACGCAGCTACCATGTACTGGTCACATGACTGATCATGCACTGATCACGTGACTGATCATGCAGTGATCACGTGGCTATCATGCACTACTCACGTGGCTGATCATGCAATGATCATGTAGCTACCATGTACAGGTCACGTGAATGATCATACACCCATCAGGTGACTGATCATGCACTGATCACGTGGCTATCATGCACTGATCACGAGACTGATCATGCACTGATCACGTCTATATCATGCACTGATCACATGACTGCCCATGCACTGATCACGTGGATGATCATACACTAATCATGTGACAGATCATGCACTGATCACGTGGCTGATCATGCACTGATACCGTGACTGAGCATGGACTGATCACATGACTATCATGTAGTGATCACGTGACTTAATGGCGCTGATCATGTGACTGATCATGCGCTGATCATGTTTGCTATCATACACTGATCATGTGCCTCTGGAGGCAATAAACAAAGAGCTGAGTAGGCACGAATCAAACAGTCAGCAGGCAATAATCATGGAACTCAGGTGTGAGGAATCATGCTGCTCAGCTGGCAATAATCAAGCAGCTGAGCAGGCAGGAATTACGCAGCACAGCTGGCAATTGTCAAGCAGATGACAGGCAGGAATCGTGCAGCTCAGCTGGCAATTGTCAAGCAGATGAGCAGACAGTAATCACGCAGCTCAGCAGGCCCAGATCACGTGACTGAGCATGCACTGTTCACGTGGCTGATCATACACTGATCACGTGATTGATCATGCACTGATCACTTGGATATCATGCACTGATCACGTGGCTGATCATACACTGTTCACGTGTCTGACCATGCACTGATCACGTGGCTGATCATACACTGCTCACGTAACTGATCATGCACTGATCACGTGGCTATCATGCACTGATCACGTGCTGAACATGCACTGTCACGTGGCTGATCATACACTGATCACGTGACTGATCATGCACTGATCACGTGGCTATCATGCACTGATCACGTGGCTGATCATGCACTGATCACGTGGCTGATCACACACTGTCACGTGACTATCATGCACTGATCACGTGGCACTCATGCACTGATCACGTGGCTGATCATACACTGATCACGTGACTGATCATGCACACATCACGTGGCTATCATGCACTGCTCACGTGGCTGTCATGGAATGATCACGTAGCTACCATATACTGGTCACGTGACTGATCATGCACTGATCACGTAAATGATCATGCACTGATCACGTGGCTGATCATGCACTGATCACGTGACTGATCATGCACTGATCACGTGGCTGATCATGCACTGATCACGTGACTGATCATGCACTGATCACGTGGCTATCATGCACTGATCACGTGGCTGATCATGCACTGATCACGTGGCTGATCACACACTGATCACGTGACTATCATGCACTGATCACGTGGCATCATGCACTGATCACGTGGCTGATCATACACTGATCACGTGACTGATCATGCACACATCACGTGGCTATCATGCACTGATCACGTGGCTGTCATGGAATGATCATGTAGCTACCATATACTGTCACGTGACTGATCATGCACTGATCACGTAACTGATCATGCACTGATCACGTGGCTGATCATGCACTGATCACGTGACTGATCATGCACTGATCACGTGGCTGATCATGCACTGATCACGTGACTGATCATGCACTGATCACGTGACTGATCATGCACTGATCACGTGGCTATCATGCACTGATCACGTGGCTGATCATGCACTGATCACGTGACTGATCATGCACTGATCACGTGACTGATCATGCACTGATCACGTGAATGATCATGCACTGATCACGTGGCTGATCATGCACTGATCACGTGGCTGATCATCACATGATCACGTGACTGATCATGCACTGATCACGTGGCTGATCATGCACTGATCACGTGGCTGATCATGCACTGATCACGTGGCTATCATGCACTGATCACGTGGCTGATCATGCACTGATCACGTAGCTACCATGTACTGGTCACGTGACTGATCATGCACTGATCACGTAATTGATCATGCACTGATCACGTGGCTCATCATGCACTGATCACGTGGCTGATCACACACGATCACGTGACTGATCATGCACTGATCACGTGACTGATCATGCACTGATCACGTGGCTATCATGCACTGATCACGTGGATATCATGCACTGATCACGTGGCTGATCACACACGATCACGTGACTGATAATGCACTGATCACGTGGCTATCATGCACTGATCACGTGGCTATCATGCACTGATCACGTGGCTGATCATGCAATGATCACGTAGCTACCATGCACTGGTCACGTGACTGATCATGCACTGATCACGTAATTGATCATGCACTGATCACGTGACTGATCATGCACTGATCACGTGACTGATCATGCACTGATCACGTGACTGATCATGCACTGATCACGTGGCTGATCATGCAATGATCACGCAGCTACCATGTACTGGTCACATGACTGATCATGCACTGATCACATAATTGATCATGCACTGATCACGTGGCTTATCATGCACTGATCATGTGACTGATCATGTGCTGATCATGTTTGGTGTCATACACTGATCATGTGCCTCTGGAGGCAATGAACATAGAGCTGAGTAGGCAGGAATCAGTCAGCAGGCTATAATCATGGAACTCAGCTCTGAGAAATCATGCTGCTCAGCTGGCAATAATCAAGTAGATGAGCAGGCAGGAATTACGCAGCACAGGTGGCAATTGTCAAGCAGATGACAGGCAGGAATCGTGCAGCTCAGCTGGCAATTGTCAAGCAGATGAGCAGACAGTAATCACGCAGCTCAG
Organism: Bos javanicus; assembly: GCF_032452875.1. Taxonomy (NCBI): domain Eukaryota; kingdom Metazoa; phylum Chordata; class Mammalia; order Artiodactyla; family Bovidae; genus Bos; species Bos javanicus. Next base: position 218,380 of record NW_026893837.1, read on the forward strand.
CAGGCCCTGATCACGTGACTGAGCATGCACTGTTCACGTGGCTGATCACACACTATCACGTGACTGATCATGCACTGATCACGTGACTGATCATGCACTGATCACGTGGCTATCATGCACTGATCACGTGGCTGATCATACACTGATCACGGGACTGATCATGCACTGATCACTGGCTATCATGCACTGACACATGACTCCACATGCACTGATCACGTGGATGATCATGCACTGATCACGTGACTGATCATGCACTGATCACGTGACTGATCATGCACTGATCACGTGGCTGATCATGCACTGATCACGTGGCTATCATGCACTGATCACGTGGCTGATCATGCAATGATCACGTAGCTACCATGTACTGGTCACGTGACTGATCATGCACTGATCACGTAATTGATCATGCACTGATCACGTGGCTGATCATGCACTGATCACGTGGCTGATCATACACTGATCACGTGACTGATCATGCACTGATCACGTGACTGATCATGCACTGATCACGTGGCTATCATGCACTGATCACTTGGCTGACATACACTGATCACGTGCCTGGTCATGCACTGATCACGTGGCTGATCATGCACTGATCACGTGACTGATCATGCACTGATCACGTGTCTGATCATGCACTGATCACGTGGCTATCATGCACTGCTCACGTGGCTGATCATGCATGATCACGCAGCTACCATGTACTGGTCACATGACTGATCATGCACTGATCACGTGACTGATCATGCAGTGATCACGTGGCTATCATGCACTACTCACGTGGCTGATCATGCAATGATCATGTAGCTACCATGTACAGGTCACGTGAATGATCATACACCCATCAGGTGACTGATCATGCACTGATCACGTGGCTATCATGCACTGATCACGAGACTGATCATGCACTGATCACGTCTATATCATGCACTGATCACATGACTGCCCATGCACTGATCACGTGGATGATCATACACTAATCATGTGACAGATCATGCACTGATCACGTGGCTGATCATGCACTGATACCGTGACTGAGCATGGACTGATCACATGACTATCATGTAGTGATCACGTGACTTAATGGCGCTGATCATGTGACTGATCATGCGCTGATCATGTTTGCTATCATACACTGATCATGTGCCTCTGGAGGCAATAAACAAAGAGCTGAGTAGGCACGAATCAAACAGTCAGCAGGCAATAATCATGGAACTCAGGTGTGAGGAATCATGCTGCTCAGCTGGCAATAATCAAGCAGCTGAGCAGGCAGGAATTACGCAGCACAGCTGGCAATTGTCAAGCAGATGACAGGCAGGAATCGTGCAGCTCAGCTGGCAATTGTCAAGCAGATGAGCAGACAGTAATCACGCAGCTCAGCAGGCCCAGATCACGTGACTGAGCATGCACTGTTCACGTGGCTGATCATACACTGATCACGTGATTGATCATGCACTGATCACTTGGATATCATGCACTGATCACGTGGCTGATCATACACTGTTCACGTGTCTGACCATGCACTGATCACGTGGCTGATCATACACTGCTCACGTAACTGATCATGCACTGATCACGTGGCTATCATGCACTGATCACGTGCTGAACATGCACTGTCACGTGGCTGATCATACACTGATCACGTGACTGATCATGCACTGATCACGTGGCTATCATGCACTGATCACGTGGCTGATCATGCACTGATCACGTGGCTGATCACACACTGTCACGTGACTATCATGCACTGATCACGTGGCACTCATGCACTGATCACGTGGCTGATCATACACTGATCACGTGACTGATCATGCACACATCACGTGGCTATCATGCACTGATCACGTGGCTGATCATGCAATGATCATGTAGCTACCATACTGGTCACGTGACTGATCATGCACTGATCACGTAAATGATCATGCACTGATCACGTGGCTGATCATGCACTGATCACGTGACTGATCATGCACTGATCACGTGGCTGATCATGCACTGATCACGTGGCTGATCATGCACTGATCACGTGGCTGATCATGCACTGATCACGTGGCTGATCATGCACTGATCACGTGACTGATCATGCACTGATCACGTGACTGATCATGCACTGATCACGTGGCTATCATGCACTGATCACGTGGCTGATCATGCACTGATCACGTGACTGATCATGCACTGATCACGTGACTGATCATGCACTGATCACGTGAATGATCATGCACTGATCACGTGGCTATCATGCACTGATCACGTGGCTGATCATGCACTGATCACGTGGCTGATCACACACTGTCACGTGACTATCATGCACTGATCACGTGGCTATCATGCACTGATCACGTGGCTGATCATACACTGATCACGTAACTGATCATGCACACATCACGTGGCTATCATGCACTGATCACGTGGCTGATCATGCAATGATCACGTAGCTACCATATACTGTCACGTGACTGATCATGCACTGATCACGTAACTGATCATGCACTGATCACGTGGCTATCATGCACTGATCACGTGGCTGATCATGCACTGATCACGGGACTGATCATGCACTGATCACTGGCTATCATGCACTGACTGCATGACTGACATGCACTGATCACGTGGATGATCATGCACTGATCACGTGACTGATCATGCACTGATCACGTGACTGATCATGCACTGATCACGTGGCTGATCATGCACTGATCACGTGGCTATCATGCACTGATCACGTGGCTGATCATGCAATGATCACGTAGCTACCATGTACTGGTCACGTGACTGATCATGCACTGATCACGTAATTGATCATGCACTGATCACGTGGCTGATCATGCACTGATCACGTGGCTGATCATACACTGATCACGTGACTGATCATGCACTGATCACGTGACTGATCATGCACTGATCACGTGGCTATCATGCACTGATCACGTGGCTGACATACACTGATCACGTGCCTGATCATGCACTGATCACGTGGCTGATCATGCACTGATCACGTGACTGATCATGCACTGATCACGTGTCTGATCATGCACTGATCACGTGGCTATCATGCACTGCTCACGTGGCTGATCATGCATGATCACGCAGCTACCATGTACTGGTCACATGACTGATCATGCACTGATCACGTGACTGATCATGCAGTGATCACGTGGCTATCATGCACTACTCACGTGGCTGATCATGCAATGATCATGTAGCTACCATGTACAGGTCACGTGAATGATCATACACCCATCAGGTGACTGATCATGCACTGATCACGTGGCTATCATGCACTGATCACGAGACTGATCATGCACTGATCACGTCTATATCATGCACTGATCACATGACTGCCCATGCACTGATCACGTGGATGATCATACACTAATCATGTGACAGATCATGCACTGATCACGTGGCTGATCATGCACTGATACCGTGACTGAGCATGGACTGATCACATGACTATCATGTAGTGATCACGTGACTTAATGGCGCTGATCATGTGACTGATCATGCGCTGATCATGTTTGCTATCATACACTGATCATGTGCCTCTGGAGGCAATAAACAAAGAGCTGAGTAGGCACGAATCAAACAGTCAGCAGGCAATAATCATGGAACTCAGGTGTGAGGAATCATGCTGCTCAGCTGGCAATAATCAAGCAGCTGAGCAGGCAGGAATTACGCAGCACAGCTGGCAATTGTCAAGCAGATGACAGGCAGGAATCGTGCAGCTCAGCTGGCAATTGTCAAGCAGATGAGCAGACAGTAATCACGCAGCTCAGCAGGCCCAGATCACGTGACTGAGCATGCACTGTTCACGTGGCTGATCATACACTGATCACGTGATTGATCATGCACTGATCACTTGGATATCATGCACTGATCACGTGGCTGATCATACACTGTTCACGTGTCTGACCATGCACTGATCACGTGGCTGATCATACACTGCTCACGTAACTGATCATGCACTGATCACGTGGCTATCATGCACTGATCACGTGCTGAACATGCACTGTCACGTGGCTGATCATACACTGATCACGTGACTGATCATGCACTGATCACGTGGCTATCATGCACTGATCACGTGGCTGATCATGCACTGATCACGTGGCTGATCACACACTGTCACGTGACTATCATGCACTGATCACGTGGCATCATGCACTGATCACGTGGCTGATCATACACTGATCACGTGACTGATCATGCACACATCACGTGGCTATCATGCACTGATCACGTGGCTGTCATGCAATGATCATGTAGCTACCATGTACTGGTCACGTGACTGATCATGCACTGATCACGTAAATGATCATGCACTGATCACGTGGCTGATCATGCACTGATCACGTGACTGATCATGCACTGATCACGTGGCTGATCATGCACTGATCACGTGACTGATCATGCACTGATCACGTGGCTATCATGCACTGATCACGTGGCTGATCATGCACTGATCACGTGGCTGATCACACACTGATCACGTGACTATCATGCACTGATCACGTGGCATCATGCACTGATCACGTGGCTGATCATACACTGATCACGTGACTGATCATGCACACATCACGTGGCTATCATGCACTGATCACGTGGCTGTCATGCAATGATCATGTAGCTACCATATACTGTCACGTGACTGATCATGCACTGATCACGTAAATGATCATGCACTGATCACGTGACTGATCATGCACTGATCACGTGACTGATCATGCACTGATCACGTGGCTGATCATGCACTGATCACGTGACTGATCATGCACTGATCACGTGACTGATCATGCACTGATCACGTGGCTATCATGCACTGATCACGTGGCTGATCATGCACTGATCACGTGACTGATCATGCACTGATCACGTGACTGATCATGCACTGATCACGTGACTGATCATGCACTGATCACGTGGCTGATCATGCACTGATCACGTGGCTGATCATGCACTGATCACGTGACTGATCATGCACTGATCACGTGGCTGATCATGCACTGATCACGTGGCTGATCATGCACTGATCACGTGGCTATCATGCACTGATCACGTGGCTGATCATGCAATGATCACGTAGCTACCATGTACTGATCACGTGACTGATCATGCACTGATCACGTAATTGATCATGCACTGATCACGTGGCTCATCATGCACTGATCACGTGGCTGATCACACACGATCACGTGACTGATCATGCACTGATCACGTGACTGATCATGCACTGATCACGTGGCTATCATGCACTGATCACGTGGATATCATGCACTGATCACGTGGCTGATCACACACGATCACGTGACTGATCATGCACTGATCACGTGGCTATCATGCACTGATCACGTGGCTATCATGCACTGATCACGTGGCTGATCATGCAATGATCACGTAGCTACCATGCACTGGTCACGTGACTGATCATGCACTGATCACGTAACTGATCATGCACTGATCACGTGACTGATCATGCACTGATCACGTGACTGATCATGCACTGATCACGTGACTGATCATGCACTGATCACGTGGCTGATCATGCACTGATCACGCAGCTACCATGCACTGGTCACATGACTGATCATGCACTGATCACATAATTGATCATGCACTGATCACGTGGCTTATCATGCATTGATCATGTGACTGATCATGTGCTGATCATGTTTGGTGTCATACACTGATCATGTGCCTCTGGAGGCAATGAACATAGAGCTGAGTAGGCAGGAATCAGTCAGCAGGCTATAATCATGGAACTCAGCTCTGAGAAATCATGCTGCTCAGCTGGCAATAATCAAGCAGATGAGCAGGCAGGAATTACGCAGCACAGGTGGCAATTGTCAAGCAGATGACAGGCAGGAATCGTGCAGCTCAGCTGGCAATTGTCAAGCAGATGAGCAGACAGTAATCACGCAGCTCAGCAGGCCCTGATCACGTGACTGAGCATGCACTGTTCACGTGGCTGATCACACACTGATCACGTGACTGATCATGCACTGATCATGTGACTGATCATGCACTGATCACGTGGCTATCATGCACTGATCACGTGGCTGATCATACACTGATCACGGGACTGATCATGCACTGATCACTGGCTATCATGCACTGACTACATGACTGACATGCACTGATCACGTGGATGATCATGCACTGATCACGTGACTGATCATGCACTGATCACGTAACTGATCATGCACTGATCACGTGGCTGATCATGCACTGATCACGTGGCTATCATGCACTGATCACGTGGCTGATCAGGCAATGATCACGTAGCTACCATGTACTGGTCACGTGACTGATCATGCACTGATCACGTAATTGATCATGCACTGATCATGTGGCTGATCATGCACTGATCACGTGGCTGATCATACACTGATCACGTGACTGATCATGCACTGATCACGTGACTGATCATGCACTGATCACGTGGCTATCATGCACTGATCACTTGGCTGACATACACTGATCACGTGCCTGGTCATGCACTGATCACGTGGCTGATCATGCACTGATCACGTGACTGATCATGCACTGATCACGTGTCTGATCATGCACTGATCACGTGGCTATCATGCACTGCTCACGTGGCTGATCATGCATGATCACGCAGCTACCATGTACTGGTCACATGACTGATCATGCACTGATCACGTGACTGATCATGCAGTGATCACGTGGCTATCATGCACTACTCACGTGGCTGATCATGCAATGATCATGTAGCTACCATGTACAGGTCACGTGAATGATCATACACCCATCAGGTGACTGATCATGCACTGATCACGTGGCTATCATGCACTGATCACGAGACTGATCATGCACTGATCACGTCTATATCATGCACTGATCACATGACTGCCCATGCACTGATCACGTGGATGATCATACACTAATCATGTGACAGATCATGCACTGATCACGTGGCTGATCATGCACTGATACCGTGACTGAGCATGGACTGATCACATGACTATCATGTAGTGATCACGTGACTTAATGGCGCTGATCATGTGACTGATCATGCGCTGATCATGTTTGCTATCATACACTGATCATGTGCCTCTGGAGGCAATAAACAAAGAGCTGAGTAGGCACGAATCAAACAGTCAGCAGGCAATAATCATGGAACTCAGGTGTGAGGAATCATGCTGCTCAGCTGGCAATAATCAAGCAGCTGAGCAGGCAGGAATTACGCAGCACAGCTGGCAATTGTCAAGCAGATGACAGGCAGGAATCGTGCAGCTCAGCTGGCAATTGTCAAGCAGATGAGCAGACAGTAATCACGCAGCTCAGCAGGCCCAGATCACGTGACTGAGCATGCACTGTTCACGTGGCTGATCATACACTGATCACGTGATTGATCATGCACTGATCACTTGGATATCATGCACTGATCACGTGGCTGATCATACACTGTTCACGTGTCTGACCATGCACTGATCACGTGGCTGATCATACACTGCTCACGTAACTGATCATGCACTGATCACGTGGCTATCATGCACTGATCACGTGCTGAACATGCACTGTCACGTGGCTGATCATACACTGATCACGTGACTGATCATGCACTGATCACGTGGCTATCATGCACTGATCACGTGGCTGATCATGCACTGATCACGTGGCTGATCACACACTGTCACGTGACTATCATGCACTGATCACGTGGCACTCATGCACTGATCACGTGGCTGATCATACACTGATCACGTGACTGATCATGCACACATCACGTGGCTATCATGCACTGCTCACGTGGCTGATCATGCAATGATCACGTAGCTACCATGTACTGGTCACGTGACTGATCATGCACTGATCACGTAAATGATCATGCACTGATCACGTGGCTGATCATGCACTGATCACGTGACTGATCATGCACTGATCACGTGGCTGATCATGCACTGATCACGTGGCTGATCATGCACTGATCACGTGGCTGATCATGCACTGATCACGTGGCTGATCATGCACTGATCACGTGACTGATCATGCACTGATCACGTGACTGATCATGCACTGATCACGTGGCTATCATGCACTGATCACGTGGCTGATCATGCACTGATCACGTGACTGATCATGCACTGATCACGTGACTGATCATGCACTGATCACGTGAATGATCATGCACTGATCACGTGGCTATCATGCACTGATCACGTGGCTGATCATGCACTGATCACGTGGCTGATCATGCACTGATCACGTGACTATCATGCACTGATCACGTGGCTATCATGCACTGATCACGTGGCTGATCATACACTGATCACGTGACTGATCATGCACACATCACGTGGCTATCATGCACTGATCACGTGGCTGATCATGCAATGATCACGTAGCTACCATGCACTGTCACGTGACTGATCATGCACTGATCACGTGACTGATCATGCACTGATCACGTGGCTATCATGCACTGATCACGTGGCTGATCATGCACTGATCACGGACTGATCATGCACTGATCACTGGCTATCATGCACTGACTGCATGACTGACATGCACTGATCACGTGGATGATCATGCACTGATCACGTGACTGATCATGCACTGATCACGTGACTGATCATGCACTGATCACGTGGCTGATCATGCACTGATCACGTGGCTATCATGCACTGATCACGTGGCTGATCATGCAATGATCACGTAGCTACCATGTACTGATCACGTGACTGATCATGCACTGATCACGTGACTGATCATGCACTGATCACGTGGCTGATCATGCACTGATCACGTGGCTGATCATGCACTGATCACGTGACTGATCATGCACTGATCACGTGACTGATCATGCACTGATCACGTGACTGATCATGCACTGATCACGTGGCTGATCATGCACTGATCACGTGGCTGATCATGCACTGATCACGTGACTGATCATGCACTGATCACGTGGCTGATCATGCACTGATCACGTGACTGATCATGCACTGATCACGTGGCTGATCATGCACTGATCACGTGGCTGATCATGCACTGATCACGTGGCTGATCATGCACTGATCACGTGGCTGATCATGCACTGATCACGTGACTGATCATGCACTGATCACGTGACTGATCATGCACTGATCACGTGGCTATCATGCACTGATCACGTGGCTGATCATGCATGATCACGCAGCTACCATGCACTGGTCACATGACTGATCATGCACTGATCACGTGACTGATCATGCACTGATCACGTGGCTATCATGCACTATCACGTGGCTGATCATGCACTGATCACGTAGCTACCATGTACTGGTCACGTGACTGATCATGCACTGATCACGTGACTGATCATGCACTGATCACGTGGCTATCATGCACTGATCACGTGACTGATCATGCACTGATCACGTCTATATCATGCACTGATCACGTGACTGATCATGCACTGATCACGTGGATGATCATGCACTGATCACGTGACTGATCATGCACTGATCACGTGGCTGATCATGCACTGATCACGTGACTGATCATGCACTGATCACGTGACTGATCATGCACTGATCACGTGGCTATCATGCACTGATCACGTGGCTGATCATGCACTGATCACGTGACTGATCATGCACTGATCACGTGACTGATCATGCACTGATCACGTGAATGATCATGCACTGATCACGTGGCTGATCATGCACTGATCACGTGGCTGATCATGCACATGATCACGTGACTGATCATGCACTGATCACGTGGCTGATCATGCACTGATCACGTGGCTGATCATGCACTGATCACGTGGCTATCATGCACTGATCACGTGGCTGATCATGCACTGATCACGTAGCTACCATGCACTGATCACGTGACTGATCATGCACTGATCACGTGATTGATCATGCACTGATCACGTGGCTCATCATGCACTGATCACGTGGCTGATCACACACGATCACGTGACTGATCATGCACTGATCACGTGACTGATCATGCACTGATCACGTGGCTATCATGCACTGATCACGTGGATATCATGCACTGATCACGTGGCTGATCACACACGATCACGTGACTGATCATGCACTGATCACGTGGCTATCATGCACTGATCACGTGGCTATCATGCACTGATCACGTGGCTGATCATGCAATGATCACGTAGCTACCATGCACTGGTCACGTGACTGATCATGCACTGATCACGTAACTGATCATGCACTGATCACGTGACTGATCATGCACTGATCACGTGACTGATCATGCACTGATCACGTGACTGATCATGCACTGATCACGTGGCTGATCATGCACTGATCACGCAGCTACCATGTACTGGTCACATGACTGATCATGCACTGATCACATAACTGATCATGCACTGATCACGTGGCTTATCATGCATTGATCATGTGACTGATCATGTGCTGATCATGTTTGGTGTCACACACTGATCATGTGCCTCTGGAGGCAATGAACATAGAGCTGAGTAGGCAGGAATCAGTCAGCAGGCTATAATCATGGAACTCAGCTCTGAGAAATCATGCTGCTCAGCTGGCAATAATCAAGTAGATGAGCAGGCAGGAATTACGCAGCACAGGTGGCAATTGTCAAGCAGATGACAGGCAGGAATCGTGCAGCTCAGCTGGCAATTGTCAAGCAGATGAGCAGACAGTAATCACGCAGCTCAGCAGGCCCTGATCACGTGACTGAGCATGCACTGTTCACGTGGCTGATCACACACTATCACGTGACTGATCATGCACTGATCACGTGACTGATCATGCACTGATCACGTGGCTATCATGCACTGATCACGTGGCTGATCATGCACTGATCACGGGACTGATCATGCACTGATCACGTGGCTATCATGCACTGACACATGACTGACATGCACTGATCACGTGGATGATCATGCACTGATCACGTGGCTATCATGCACTGATCACGTGGCTGATCATGCACTGATCACGCAGCTATCATGCACTGATCACGTGACTGATCATGCACTGATCACGTGACTGATCATGCACTGATCACGTGGCTATCATGCACTGATCACGTGGCTGATCATGCACTGATCACGTAGCTACCATGCACTGATCACGTGACTGATCATGCACTGATCACGTGACTGATCATGCACTGATCACGTGACTGATCATGCACTGATCACGTGGCTGATCATGCACTGATCACGTGGCTGATCATGCACTGATCACGTGACTGATCATGCACTGATCACGTGACTGATCATGCACTGATCACGTGGCTATCATGCACTGATCACGTGGCTGATCATGCACTGATCACGTGGCTGTCATGCACTGATCACATGACTGATCATGCACTGATCACGTGACTGATCATGCACTGATCACGTGGCTGATCATGCACTGATCACGTGGCTATCATGCACTACTCACGTGGCTGATCATGCAATGATCATGTAGCTACCATGTACTGGTCACGTGACTGATCATACACCCATCAGGTGACTGATCATGCACTGATCACGTGGCTGATCATGCACTGATCACCTGCCTGATCATGCACTGATCACGTGACAAATCATGCACTGATCACATGGCTATCATGCACTGATCACGTGGCTGATCATGCACTGATCACGTGGCTGATCATGCACTGATACCGTGACTGAGCATGGACTGATCACATGACTATCATGTAGTGATCACGTGACTTAATGGCGCTGATCATGTGACTGATCATGCGCTGATCATGTTTGCTATCATACACTGATCATGTGCCTCTGGAGGCAATAAACAAAGAGCTGAGTAGGCACGAATCAAACAGTCAGCAGGCAATAATCATGGAACTCAGGTGTGAGGAATCATGCTGCTCAGCTGGCAATAATCAAGCAGCTGAGCAGGCAGGAATTACGCAGCACAGCTGGCAATTGTCAAGCAGATGACAGGCAGGAATCATGCAGCTCAGCTGGCAATTGTCAAGCAGATGAGCAGACAGTAATCACGCAGCTCAGCAGGCCCTGATCACGTGACTGAGCATGCACTGTTCACGTGGCTGATCATGCACTGATCACGTGATGATCATGCACTGATCACGTGGATATCATGCACTGATCACGTGGCTGATCATACACTGTTCACGTGTCTGACCATGCACTGATCACGTGGCTGATCATACACTGCTCACGTAACTGATCATGCACTGATCACGTGGCTATCATGCACTGATCACGTGGCTGAACATGCACTGTTCACGTGGCTGATCACACACCTGTCACGTGACATATCATGCACTGATCACGTGGCACTCATGCACTGATCACGTGGCTGATCATACACTGCTCACGTAACTGATCATGCACACATCACGTGGCTATCATGCACTGATCACGTGGCTGATCACACATGATCACGTGACTGATCATGCACTGATCACGTGGCTATCATGCACTGATCACGTGGCTGATCATGCACTGATCACGTGGCTATCATGCACTGATCACGTGGCTGATCATGCACGTATCACGTGACTGATCATGCACTGATCACGTGGCTGATCATGCACTGATCACGTGGCTATCATGCACTGATCACGTGGCTGATCATGCAATGATCACGTAGCTACCATGTACTGGTCACGTGACTGATCATGCACTGATCACGTAATTGATCATGCACTGATCACGTGGCTCATCATGCACTGATCACGTGGCTGATCACACACGTATCACGTGACTGATCATGCACTGATCACGTGACTGATCATGCACTGATCACGTGGCTATCATGCACTGATCACGTGGATATCATGCACTGATCACGTGGCTGATCACACACGATCACGTGACTGATCATGCACTGATCACGTGACTGATCATGCACTGATCACGTGGCTGATCATGCACTGATCACGCAGCTACCATGCACTGGTCACATGACTGATCATGCACTGATCACATAATTGATCATGCACTGATCACGTGGCTTATCATGCACTGATCATGTGACTGATCATGTGCTGATCATGTTTGGTGTCACACACTGATCATGTGCCTCTGGAGGCAATGAACATAGAGCTGAGTAGGCAGGAATCAGTCAGCAGGCTATAATCATGGAACTCAGCTCTGAGAAATCATGCTGCTCAGCTGGCAATAATCAAGTAGATGAGCAGGCAGGAATTACGCAGCACAGGTGGCAATTGTCAAGCAGATGACAGGCAGGAATCGTGCAGCTCAGCTGGCAATTGTCAAGCAGATGAGCAGACAGTAATCACGCAGCTCAGCAGGCCCTGATCACGTGACTGAGCATGCACTGTTCACGTGGCTGATCACACACTGATCACGTGACTGATCATGCACTGATCACGTGACTGATCATGCACTGATCACGTGGCTATCATGCACTGATCACGTGGCTGATCATACACTGATCACGGGACTGATCATGCACTGATCACTGGCTATCATGCACTGACTACATGACTCCACATGCACTGATCACGTGGCTGATCATGCACTGATCACGTGACTGATCATGCACTGATCACGTGACTGATCATGCACTGATCACGTGGCTGATCATGCACTGATCACGTGGCTATCATGCACTGATCACGTGGCTGATCATGCAATGATCACGTAGCTACCATGTACTGATCACGTGACTGATCATGCACTGATCACGTAATTGATCATGCACTGATCACGTGGCTGATCATGCACTGATCACGTGACTGATCATGCACTGATCACGTGTCTGATCATGCACTGATCACGTGGCTATCATGCACTGCTCACGTGGCTGATCATGCATGATCACGCAGCTACCATGTACTGGTCACATGACTGATCATGCACTGATCACGTGACTGATCATGCAGTGATCACGTGGCTATCATGCACTACTCACGTGGCTGATCATGCAATGATCATGTAGCTACCATGTACAGGTCACGTGAATGATCATACACCCATCAGGTGACTGATCATGCACTGATCACGTGGCTATCATGCACTGATCACGAGACTGATCATGCACTGATCACGTCTATATCATGCACTGATCACATGACTGCCCATGCACTGATCACGTGGATGATCATACACTAATCATGTGACAGATCATGCACTGATCACGTGGCTGATCATGCACTGATACCGTGACTGAGCATGGACTGATCACATGACTATCATGTAGTGATCACGTGACTTAATGGCGCTGATCATGTGACTGATCATGCGCTGATCATGTTTGCTATCATACACTGATCATGTGCCTCTGGAGGCAATAAACAAAGAGCTGAGTAGGCACGAATCAAACAGTCAGCAGGCAATAATCATGGAACTCAGGTGTGAGGAATCATGCTGCTCAGCTGGCAATAATCAAGCAGCTGAGCAGGCAGGAATTACGCAGCACAGCTGGCAATTGTCAAGCAGATGACAGGCAGGAATCGTGCAGCTCAGCTGGCAATTGTCAAGCAGATGAGCAGACAGTAATCACGCAGCTCAGCAGGCCCAGATCACGTGACTGAGCATGCACTGTTCACGTGGCTGATCATACACTGATCACGTGATTGATCATGCACTGATCACTTGGATATCATGCACTGATCACGTGGCTGATCATACACTGTTCACGTGTCTGACCATGCACTGATCACGTGGCTGATCATACACTGCTCACGTAACTGATAATGCACTGATCACGTGGCTATCATGCACTGAATACGTGGCTGAACATGCACTGTTCACGTGGCTGATCATCCACTGATCACGTGACTGATCATGCACTGATCACGTGGCTATCATGCACTGATCACGTGGCTGATCATGCACTGATCACGTGGCTGATCACACACTGTCACGTGACTATCATGCACTGATCACGTGGCACTCATGCACTGATCACGTGGCTGATCATACACTGATCACGTGACTGATCATGCACTGATCACGTGGCTATCATGCACTGATCACGTGGCTGATCATGCACTGATCACGTAGCTACCATGCACTGGTCACGTGACTGATCATGCACTGATCACGTGGCTGATCATGCACTGATCACGTGGCTGATCATGCACTGATCACGTGACTGATCATGCACTGATCACGTGGCTGATCATGCACTGATCACGTGGCTGATCATGCACTGATCACGTGGCTGATCATGCACTGATCACGTGGCTGATCATGCACTGATCACGTGACTGATCATGCACTGATCACGTGACTGATCATGCACTGATCACGTGGCTATCATGCACTGATCACGTGGCTGATCATGCACTGATCACGTGACTGATCATGCACTGATCACGTGACTGATCATGCACTGATCACGTGGCTGATCATGCA
Organism: Bos javanicus; assembly: GCF_032452875.1. NCBI lineage: Eukaryota > Metazoa > Chordata > Mammalia > Artiodactyla > Bovidae > Bos > Bos javanicus. The sequence continues at coordinate 233,708 of NW_026893837.1, forward strand.
CTGATCACGTGGCTGATCATGCACTGATCACGTGGCTGATCACACACTGATCACGTGACTGATCATGCACTGATCACGTGGCTGATCATGCACTGATCACGTGGCTGATCATGCACTGATCACGTGGCTGATCATGCACTGATCACGTGACTGATCATGCACTGATCACGTGGCTATCATGCACTGATCACGTGGCTGATCATGCACTGATCACGTGGCTGATCATGCACTGATCACGTGACTATCATGCACTGATCACGTGGCATCATGCACTGATCACGTGGCTGATCATACACTGATCACGTGACTGATCATGCACTGATCACGTGGCTATCATGCACTGATCACGTGGCTGATCATGCAATGATCACGTAGCTACCATGTACTGTCACGTGACTGATCATGCACTGATCACGTGACTGATCATGCACTGATCACGTGGCTATCATGCACTGATCACGTGGCTGATCATGCACTGATCACGTGACTGATCATGCACTGATCACTGGCTATCATGCACTGATACATGACTGATCATGCACTGATCACGTGGCTGATCATGCACTGATCACGTGACTGATCATGCACTGATCACGTGACTGATCATGCACTGATCACGTGGCTGATCATGCACTGATCACGTGGCTGATCATGCACTGATCACGTGACTGATCATGCACTGATCACGTGACTGATCATGCACTGATCACGTGGCTGATCATGCACTGATCACGTGGCTGATCATGCACTGATCACGTGACTGATCATGCACTGATCACGTGACTGATCATGCACTGATCACGTGGCTATCATGCACTGATCACGTGGCTGATCATGCACTGATCACGTGACTGATCATGCACTGATCACGTGGCTGATCATGCACTGATCACGTGACTGATCATGCACTGATCACGTGGCTATCATGCACTGATCACGTGCTGATCATGCACTGATCACGTGGCTGATCATGCACTGATCACGTGACTGATCATGCACTGATCACGTGGCTATCATGCACTGATCACGTGGCTGATCATGCACTGATCACGTGGCTGATCACACACTGTCACGTGACTATCATGCACTGATCACGTGGCATCATGCACTGATCACGTGGCTGATCATGCACTGATCACGTGACTGATCATGCACTGATCACGTGGCTATCATGCACTGATCACGTGGCTGATCATGCAATGATCACGTAGCTACCATGCACTGATCACGTGACTGATCATGCACTGATCACGTGGCTGATCATGCACTGATCACGTGACTGATCATGCACTGATCACGTGACTGATCATGCACTGATCACGTGGCTGATCATGCACTGATCACGTGGCTGATCATGCACTGATCACGTGACTGATCATGCACTGATCACGTGACTGATCATGCACTGATCACGTGGCTATCATGCACTGATCACGTGGCTGATCATGCACTGATCACGTGACTGATCATGCACTGATCACGTGACTGATCATGCACTGATCACGTGACTGATCATGCACTGATCACGTGGCTGATCATGCACTGATCACGTGGCTGATCACACATGATCACGTGACTGATCATGCACTGATCACGTGGCTATCATGCACTGATCACGTGGTGATCATGCACTGATCACGTGGCTATCATGCACTGATCACGTGGCTGATCATGCACTGATCACGTGACTGATCATGCACTGATCACGTGGCTGATCATGCACTGATCACGTGACTGATCATGCACTGATCACGTGGCTGATCATGCACTGATCACGTGGCTGATCATGCACTGATCACGTGACTGATCATGCACTGATCACGTGGCTGATCATGCACTGATCACGTGACTGATCATGCACTGATCACGTGGCTGATCATGCACTGATCACGTGGCTATCATGCACTGATCACGTGGCTGATCATGCATGATCACGCAGCTACATGCACTGATCACGTGACTGATCATGCACTGATCACGTGACTGATCATGCACTGATCACGTGGCTATCATGCACTGATCACGTGGCTGATCATGCACTGATCACGTAGCTATCATGCACTGATCACGTGACTGATCATGCACTGATCACGTGGCTGATCATGCACTGATCACGTGGCTGATCATGCACTGATCACGTGACTGATCATGCACTGATCACGTGGCTATCATGCACTGATCACGTGGCTGATCATGCACTGATCACGTGCTGATCATGCACTGATCACATGACTGATCATGCACTGATCACGTGACTGATCATGCACTGATCACGTGGCTATCATGCACTACTCACGTGGCTGATCATGCAATGATCATGTAGCTACCATGTACTGGTCACGTGACTGATCATACACCCATCAGGTGACTGATCATGCACTGATCACGTGGCTATCATGCACTGATCACGTGACTGATCATGCACTGATCACGTGCCTGATCATGCACTGATCACGTGACTGATCATGCACTGATCACGTGACTGATCATGCACTGATCACGTGGCTGATCATGCACTGATCACGTGGCTGATCATGCACTGATACCGTGACTGAGCATGGACTGATCACATGACTATCATGTAGTGATCACGTGACTTAATGGCGCTGATCATGTGACTGATCATGCGCTGATCATGTTTGCTATCATACACTGATCATGTGCCTCTGGAGGCAATAAACAAAGAGCTGAGTAGGCACGAATCAAACAGTCAGCAGGCAATAATCATGGAACTCAGGTGTGAGGAATCATGCTGCTCAGCTGGCAATAATCAAGCAGCTGAGCAGGCAGGAATTACGCAGCACAGCTGGCAATTGTCAAGCAGATGACAGGCAGGAATCGTGCAGCTCAGCTGGCAATTGTCAAGCAGATGAGCAGACAGTAATCACGCAGCTCAGCAGGCCCAGATCACGTGACTGAGCATGCACTGTTCACGTGGCTGATCATACACTGATCACGTGATTGATCATGCACTGATCACTTGGATATCATGCACTGATCACGTGGCTGATCATACACTGTTCACGTGTCTGACCATGCACTGATCACGTGGCTGATCATACACTGCTCACGTAACTGATCATGCACTGATCACGTGGCTATCATGCACTGATCACGTGGCTGAACATGCACTGTTCACGTGGCTGATCACACACCTGTCACGTGACATATCATGCACTGATCACGTGGCACTCATGCACTGATCACGTGGCTGATCATACTCTGCTCACGTAACTGATCATGCACACATCACGTGGCTATCATGCACTGCTCACGTGGCTGTCATGGAATGATCACGTAGCTACCATATACTGGTCACGTGACTGATCATGCACTGATCACGTAAATGATCATGCACTGTTCACGTGACTGATCATGCACTGATCACGTGACTGATCATGCACTGATCACGTGGCTGATCATGCACTGATCACGTGGCTGATCATGCACTGATCACGTGGCTGATCATGCACTGATCACGTGGCTGATCATGCACTGATCACGTGACTGATCATGCACTGATCACGTGACTGATCATGCACTGATCACGTGGCTATCATGCACTGATCACGTGACTGATCATGCACTGATCACGTGACTGATCATGCACTGATCACGTGACTGATCATGCACTGATCACGTGACTGATCATGCACTGATCACGTGGCTGATCATGCACTGATCACGTGGCTGATCATGCACTGATCACGTGACTGATCATGCACTGATCACGTGATGATCATGCACTGATCAGTGGCTATCATGCACTGATCACGTGGCTGATCATGCACTGATCACGTGACTGATCATGCACTGATCACGTGGCTATCATGCACTGATCACGTGGCTATCATGCACTGATCACGTGGCTGATCATGCACTGATCACGTGACTGATCATGCACTGATCACGTCTATCATGCACTGATCACGTGACTGATCATGCACTGATCACGTGGCTGATCATGCACTGATCACGTGACTGATCATGCACTGATCACGTGACTGATCATGCACTGATCACGTGACTGATCATGCACTGATCACGTGACTGATCATGCACTGATCACGTGGCTATCATGCACTGATCACGTGGCTGATCATGCACTGATCACGTAGCTACCATGTACTGGTCACGTGACTGATCATGCACTGATCACGTAACTGATCATGCACTGATCACGTGGCTGATCATGCACTGATCACGTGGCTGATCATGCACTGATCACGTGACTGATCATGCACTGATCACGTGACTGATCATGCACTGATCACGTGGCTATCATGCACTGATCACGTGGCTGATCATGCACTGATCACGTGACTGATCATGCACTGATCACGTGACTGATCATGCACTGATCACGTGGCTATCATGCACTGATCACGTGGCTGATCATGCACTGATCACGTGACTGATCATGCACTGATCACATGACTGATCATGCACTGATCACGTGACTGATCATGCACTGATCACGTGGCTATCATGCACTACTCACGTGGCTGATCATGCAATGATCATGTAGCTACCATGTACTGGTCACGTGACTGATCATACACCCATCAGGTGACTGATCATGCACTGATCACGTGGCTATCATGCACTGATCACGTGGCTGATCATGCACTGATCACGTGCCTGATCATGCACTGATCACGTGACTGATCATGCACTGATCACGTGGCTGATCATGCACTGATCACGTGGCTGATCATGCACTGATCACGTGGCTGATCATGCACTGATACCGTGACTGAGCATGGACTGATCACATGACTATCATGTAGTGATCACGTGACTTAATGGCGCTGATCATGTGACTGATCATGCGCTGATCATGTTTGCTATCATACACTGATCATGTGCCTCTGGAGGCAATAAACAAAGAGCTGAGTAGGCACGAATCAAACAGTCAGCAGGCAATAATCATGGAACTCAGGTGTGAGGAATCATGCTGCTCAGCTGGCAATAATCAAGCAGCTGAGCAGGCAGGAATTACGCAGCACAGCTGGCAATTGTCAAGCAGATGACAGGCAGGAATCGTGCAGCTCAGCTGGCAATTGTCAAGCAGATGAGCAGACAGTAATCACGCAGCTCAGCAGGCCCAGATCACGTGACTGAGCATGCACTGTTCACGTGGCTGATCATACACTGATCACGTGATGATCATGCACTGATCACTTGGATATCATGCACTGATCACGTGGCTGATCATACACTGTTCACGTGTCTGACCATGCACTGATCACGTGGCTGATCATACACTGCTCACGTAACTGATCATGCACTGATCACGTGGCTATCATGCACTGATCACGTGGCTGATCACACATGATCACGTGACTGATCATGCACTGATCACGTGGCTATCATGCACTGATCACGTGGCTGATCATGCACTGATCACGTGGCTATCATGCACTGATCACGTGGCTGATCACACACGATCACGTGACTGATCATGCACTGATCACGTGGCTATCATGCACTGATCACGTGGCTATCATGCACTGATCACGTGGCTGATCATGCACTGATCACGTAGCTATCATGTACTGATCACGTGACTGATCATGCACTGATCACGTGGCTGATCATGCACTGATCACGTGGCTGATCATGCACTGATCACGTGACTGATCATGCACTGATCACGTGACTGATCATGCACTGATCACGTGGCTATCATGCACTGATCACGTGGCTGATCATGCACTGATCACGTGCCTGATCATGCACTGATCACGTGGCTGATCATGCACTGATCACGTGACTGATCATGCACTGATCACGTGTCTGATCATGCACTGATCACGTGGCTATCATGCACTGCTCACGTGGCTGATCATGCATGATCACGCAGCTACCATGTACTGGTCACATGACTGATCATGCACTGATCACGTGACTGATCATGCAGTGATCACGTGGCTATCATGCACTACTCACGTGGCTGATCATGCAATGATCATGTAGCTACCATGTACAGGTCACGTGAATGATCATACACCCATCAGGTGACTGATCATGCACTGATCACGTGGCTATCATGCACTGATCACGAGACTGATCATGCACTGATCACGTCTATATCATGCACTGATCACATGACTGCCCATGCACTGATCACGTGGATGATCATACACTAATCATGTGACAGATCATGCACTGATCACGTGGCTGATCATGCACTGATACCGTGACTGAGCATGGACTGATCACATGACTATCATGTAGTGATCACGTGACTTAATGGCGCTGATCATGTGACTGATCATGCGCTGATCATGTTTGCTATCATACACTGATCATGTGCCTCTGGAGGCAATAAACAAAGAGCTGAGTAGGCACGAATCAAACAGTCAGCCGGCAATAATCATGGAACTCAGGTGTGAGGAATCATGCTGCTCAGCTGGCAATAATCAAGCAGCTGAGCAGGCAGGAATTACGCAGCACAGCTGGCAATTGTCAAGCAGATGACAGGCAGGAATCGTGCAGCTCAGCTGGCAATTGTCAAGCAGATGAGCAGACAGTAATCACGCAGCTCAGCAGGCCCAGATCACGTGACTGAGCATGCACTGTTCACGTGGCTGATCATACACTGATCACGTGATTGATCATGCACTGATCACGTGGCTGATCATACACTGTTCACGTGTCTGACCATGCACTGATCACGTGGCTGATCATACACTGCTCACGTAACTGATCATGCACTGATCACGTGGCTATCATGCACTGATCACGTGGCTGAACATGCACTGTTCACGTGGCTGATCACACACCTGTCACGTGACATATCATGCACTGATCACGTGGCACTCATGCACTGATCACGTGGCTGATCATACTCTGCTCACGTAACTCATCATGCACACATCACGTGGCTATCATGCACTGCTCACGTGGCTCGTCATGGAATGATCACGTAGCTACCATATACTGGTCACGTGACTGATCATGCACAGATCACGTAAATGATCATGCACTGTTCACGTGACTGATCATGTACTGATCACGTGACTGATCATGCACTGATCACGTGGCTATCATGCACTGCTCACGTGGCTGATCATGCAACGATCACGTAGCAACCATGTACTGGTCACGTGACTGATCATGCACTGATCACGTAATTGATCCTGCACTGATCACGTGGCTCATCATGCACTGATCACGTGGCTGATCACACACGTATCACGTGACTGATCATGCACTGATCACGTGACTGATCATGCACTGATCACGTGGCTATCATGCACTGATCACGTGGATATCATGCACTGATCACGTGGCTGATCACACACGATCACGTGACTGATCATGCACTGATCACGTGGCTATCATGCACTGATCACGTGACTGATCATGCACTGATCACGTGGCTATCATGCACTGATCACGTGGCTGATCATGCACTGATCACGTAACTATCATGCACTGATCACGTGACTGATCATGCACTGATCACGTGACTGATCATGCACTGATCACGTGGCTATCATGCACTGATCACGTGGCTATCATGCACTGATCACGTGGCTGATCATGCACTGATCACGTAGCTATCATGCACTGATCACGTGACTGATCATGCACTGATCACGTACTGATCATGCACTGATCACGTGGCTGATCATGCACTGATCACGTGGCTGATCACACACTGATCACGTGACTGATCATGCACTGATCACGTGACTGATCATGCACTGATCACGTGGCTATCATGCACTGATCACGTGGCTATCATGCACTGATCACGTGGCTGATCACACACGATCACGTGACTGATCATGCACTGATCACGTGGCTATCATGCACTGATCACGTGGCTATCATGCACTGATCACGTGGATATCATGCACTGATCACGTGGCTGATCATGCACTGATCACGTGACTGATCATGCACTGATCACGTGACTGATCATGCACTGATCACGTGGCTGATCATGCACTGATCACGTGGCTATCATGCACTGATCACGTGACTGATCATGCACTGATCACATGACTGATCATGCACTGATCACGTGGCTTATCATGCACTGATCATGTGACTGATCATGCGCTGATCATGTTTGCTATCATACACTGATCATGTGCCTCTGGAGGCAATGAACAAAGAGCTGAGTAGGCACGAATCAGTCAGCAGGCAATAATCATGGAACTCAGCTGTGAGGAATCATGCTGCTCAGCTGGCAATAATCAAGCAGCTGAGCAGGCAGGAATTATGCAGCACAGCTGGCAATTGTCAAGCAGATGACAGGCAGGAATCATGCAGCTCAGCTGGCAATTGTCAAGCAGATAAGCAGACAGAAATCACGCAGCTCAGCAGGCCCTGATCACGTGACTGAGCATGCACTGTTCACGTGGCTGATCATACACTGATCACGTGACTGATCATGCACTGATCACTTGGATATCATGCACTGATCACGTGGCTGATCATACACTGTTCACGTGTCTGACCATGCACTGATCACGTGGCTGATCATACACTGCTCACGTAACTGATCATGCACTGATCACGTGGCTATCATGCACTGATCACGTGGCTGAACATGCACTGTTCACGTGGCTGATCACACACCTGTCACGTGACATATCATGCACTGATCACGTGGCACTCATGCACTGATCACGTGGCTGATCATACTCTGCTCACGTAACTCATGCACACATCACGTGGCTATCATGCACTGCTCACGTGGCTCGTCATGGAATGATCACGTAGCAACCATATACTGGTCACGTGACTGATCATGCAAAGATCACGTAAATGATCATGCACTGTTCACGTGACTGATCATGTACTGATCACGTGACTGATCATGCACTGATCACGTGGCTATCATGCACTGATCACGTGGCTGATCATGCAACGATCACGTAGCAACCATGTACTGGTCACGTGACTGATCATGCACTGATCACGTAATTGATCATGCACTGATCACGTGGCTCATCATGCACTGATCACGTGGCTGATCACACATGTATCACGTGACTGATCATGCACTGATCACGTGGCTCTCATGCACTGATCACGTGGCTATCATGCACTGATCACGTGACTATCATGCACTGATCACGTGGCTGATCACACACGTATCACGTGACTGATCATGCACTGATCACGTGGCTATCATGCACTGATCACGTGGCTATCATGCACTGATCACGTGGCTGATCATGCAATGATCACGTAGCTACCATGCACTGATCACGTGACTGATCATGCACTGATCACGTGGCTGATCATGCACTGATCACGTGGCTGATCATACACTGATCACGTGACTGATCATGCACTGATCACGTGACTGATCATGCACTGATCACGTGGCTATCATGCACTGATCACGTGGCTGACATACACTGATCACGTGCCTGATCATGCACTGATCACGTGGCTGATCATGCACTGATCACGTGACTGATCATGCACTGATCACGTGTCTGATCATGCACTGATCACGTGGCTATCATGCACTGCTCACGTGGCTGATCATGCCATGATCACGCAGCTACCATGTACTGGTCACATGACTGATCATGCACTGATCACGTGACTGATCATGCAGTGATCACGTGGCTATCATGCACTACTCACGTGGCTGATCATGCAATGATCATGTAGCTACCATGTACAGGTCACGTGAATGATCATACACCCATCAGGTGACTGATCATGCACTGATCACGTGGCTATCATGCACTGATCACGAGACTGATCATGCACTGTTCACGTCTATATCATGCACTGATCACATGACTGCCCATGCACTGATCACGTGGATGATCATACACTAATCTTGTGACAGATCATGCACTGATCACGTGGCTGATCATGCACTGATACCGTGACTGAGCATGGACTGATCACATGACTATCATGTAGTGATCACGTGACTTAATGGCGCTGATCATGTGACTGATCATGCGCTGATCATGTTTGCTATCATACACTGATCATGTGCCTCTGGAGGCAATAAACAAAGAGCTGAGTAGGCACGAATCAAACAGTCAGCAGGCAATAATCATGGAACTCAGGTGTGAGGAATCATGCTGCTCAGCTGGCAATAATCAAGCAGCTGAGCAGGCAGGAATTGCAGCACAGCTGGCAATTGTCAAGCAGATGACAGGCAGGAATCGTGCAGCTCAGCTGGCAATTGTCAAGCAGATGAGCAGACAGTAATCACGCAGCTCAGCAGGCCCAGATCACGTGACTGAGCATGCACTGTTCACGTGGCTGATCATACACTGATCACGTGATGATCATGCACTGATCACTTGGATATCATGCACTGATCACGTGGCTGATCATACACTGTTCACGTGTCTGACCATGCACTGATCACGTGGCTGATCATACACTGCTCACGTAACTGATCATGCACTGATCACGTGGCTATCATGCACTGATCACGTGGCTGAACATGCACTGTTCACGTGGCTGATCACACACCTGTCACGTGACATATCATGCACTGATCACGTGGCACTCATGCACTGATCACGTGGCTGATCATACTCTGCTCACGTAACTCATGCACACATCACGTGGCTATCATGCACTGCTCACGTGGCTCGTCATGGAATGATCACGTAGCTACCATATACTGGTCACGTGACTGATCATGCACTGATCACGTAAATGATCATGCACTGTTCACGTGACTGATCATGTACTGATCACGTGACTGATCATGCACTGATCACGTGGCTATCATGCACTGCTCACGTGGCTGATCATGCAACGATCACGTAGCAACCATGTACTGGTCACGTGACTGATCATGCACTGATCACGTAATATCATGCACTGATCACGTGGCTGATCATGCACTGATCACGTGGCTGATCATGCACTGATCACGTGACTGATCATGCACTGATCACGTGGCTGATCATGCACTGATCACGTGGCTGATCATGCACTGATCACGTGGCTATCATGCACTGATCACGTGACTGATCATGCACTGATCACGTCTATCATGCACTGATCACGTACTGCACATGCACTGATCACGTGGCTGATCATGCACTGATCACGTGGCTGATCATGCACTGATCACGTGGCTGATCATGCACTGATCACGTGACTGATCATGCACTGATCACGTGGCTATCATGCACTGATCACGTGGCTGATCATGCACTGATCACGTGGCTGATCATGCACTGATCACGTGACTATCATGCACTGATCACGTGGCATCATGCACTGATCACGTGGCTGATCATACACTGATCACGTGACTCATGCACTGATCACGTGGCTATCATGCACTGATCACGTGGCTGATCATGCACTGATCACGTAGCTACCATGCACTGGTCACATGACTGATCATGCACTGATCACGTGGCTGATCATGCACTGATCACGTGACTGATCATGCACTGATCACGTGACTGATCATGCACTGATCACGTGGCTGATCACACTGATCACGTGACTGATCATGCACTGATCACGTGGCTATCATGCACTGATCACGTGGCTGATCATGCACTGATCACGTGGCTATCATGCACTGATCACGTGGCTGATCATGCACGATCACGTGACTGATCATGCACTGATCACGTGGCTCATGCACTGATCACGTGGCTATCATGCACTGATCACGTGGCTGATCATGCACTGATCACGTAGCTATCATGCACTGATCACGTGACTGATCATGCACTGATCACGTGATTGATCATGCACTGATCACGTGGCTGATCATGCACTGATCACGTGGCTGATCACACATGATCACGTGACTGATCATGCACTGATCACGTGGCTATCATGCACTGATCACGTGACTGATCATGCACTGATCACGTGGATATCATGCACTGATCACGTGGCTGATCATGCACTGATCACGTGACTGATCATGCACTGATCACGTGGCTGATCATGCACTGATCACGTGGCTATCATGCACTGATCACGTGGCTGATCATGCACTGATCACGTAGCTACCATGCACTGATCACGTGACTGATCATGCACTGATCACGTGATTGATCATGCACTGATCACGTGGCTGATCATGCACTGATCACGTGGCTGATCATGCACTGATCACGTGACTGATCATGCACTGATCACGTGACTGATCATGCACTGATCACGTGGCTATCATGCACTGATCACGTGGCTGATCATGCACTGATCACGTGCCTGATCATGCACTGATCACGTGGCTGATCATGCACTGATCACGTGACTGATCATGCACTGATCACGTGACTGATCATGCACTGATCACGTGGCTATCATGCACTGATCACGTGGCTGATCATGCATGATCACGCAGCTACCATGTACTGATCACGTGACTGATCATGCACTGATCACGTGACTGATCATGCACTGATCACGTGACTGATCATGCACTGATCACGTGACTGATCATGCACTGATCACGTGGCTATCATGCACTGATCACGTGGCTGATCATGCACTGATCACGTGGATATCATGCACTGATCACGTGGCTGATCATGCACTGATCACGTGACTGATCATGCACTGATCACGTGGCTGATCATGCACTGATCACGTGGCTATCATGCACTGATCACGTGGCTGATCATGCACTGATCACGTAGCTATCATGCACTGATCACGTGACTGATCATGCACTGATCACGTGACTGATCATGCACTGATCACGTGGCTGATCATGCACTGATCACGTGGCTGATCATGCACTGATCACGTGGCTGATCATGCACTGATCACGTGACTGATCATGCACTGATCACGTGGCTATCATGCACTGATCACGTGGCTGATCATGCACTGATCACGTGGCTGATCACACACTGTCACGTGACTATCATGCACTGATCACGTGGCATCATGCACTGATCACGTGGCTGATCATACACTGATCACGTGACTCATGCACTGATCACGTGGCTATCATGCACTGATCACGTGGCTGATCATGCAATGATCACGTGCTACCATATACTGGTCACGTGACTGATCATGCACTGATCACGTGACTGATCATGCACTGATCACGTGACTGATCATGCACTGATCACGTGACTGATCATGCACTGATCACGTGGCTGATCACACATGATCACGTGACTGATCATGCACTGATCACGTGGTATCATGCACTGATCACGTGGCTGATCATGCACTGATCACGTGGCTATCATGCACTGATCACGTGGCTGATCACACACTGATCACGTGACTGATCATGCACTGATCACGTGGCTGATCATGCACTGATCACGTGGCTATCATGCACTGATCACGTGGCTGATCATGCACTGATCACGTAGCTATCATGCACTGATCACGTGACTGATCATGCACTGATCACGTGACTGATCATGCACTGATCACGTGACTGATCATGCACTGATCACGTGGCTATCATGCACTGATCACGTGGCTGATCATGCACTGATCACGTGACTGATCATGCACTGATCACGTGGCTGATCATGCACTGATCACGTGACTGATCATGCACTGATCACGTGCTGATCATGCACTGATCACGTGGCTATCATGCACTGATCACGTGGCTGATCATGCACTGATCACGCAGCTGATCATGCACTGATCACGTGACTGATCATGCACTGATCACGTGGCTGATCATGCACTGATCACGTGGCTGATCATGCACTGATCACGTGACTGATCATGCACTGATCACGTGGCACTCATGCACTGATCACGTGGCTGATCATACACTGATCACGTAACTGATCATGCACTGATCACGTGGCTATCATGCACTGATCACGTGGCTGATCATGCAATGATCACGTAGCTACCATGCACTGATCACGTGACTGATCATGCACTGATCACGTGGCTGATCATGCACTGATCACGTGACTGATCATGCACTGATCACGTGACTGATCATGCACTGATCACGTGGCTATCATGCACTGATCACGTGGCTGATCATGCACTGATCACGTGCAATCATGCACTGATCACGTGACTGATCATGCACTGATCACGTAATTGATCATGCACTGATCACGTGGCTGATCATGCACTGATCACGTGGCTGATCACACACTGATCACGTGACTGATCATGCACTGATCACGTGGCTATCATGCACTGATCACGTGGCTATCATGCACTGATCACGTGGCTGATCATGCATGATCACGTACTACCATGCACTGATCACGTGACTGATCATGCACTGATCACGTGATTGATCATGCACTGATCACGTGGCTGATCATGCACTGATCACGTGGCTGATCATGCACTGATCACGTGACTGATCATGCACTGATCACGTGACTGATCATGCACTGATCACGTGGCTATCATGCACTGATCACGTGACTGATCATGCACTGATCACGTGACTGATCATGCACTGATCACGTGACTGATCATGCACTGATCACGTGGCTATCATGCACTGCTCACGTGGCTGATCATGCATGATCACGCAGCTACCATGTACTGGTCACATGACTGATCATGCACTGATCACGTGACTGATCATGCACTGATCACGTGGCTATCATGCACTACTCACGTGGCTGATCATGCAATGATCATGTAGCTACCATGTACAGGTCACGTGAATGATCATACACCCATCAGGTGACTGATCATGCACTGATCACGTGGCTATCATGCACTGATCACGTGACTGATCATGCACTGATCACGTCTATATCATGCACTGATCACATGACTGCCCATGCACTGATCACGTGGATGATCATACACTGATCATGTGACAGATCATGCACTGATCACGTGGCTGATCATGCACTGATCACGTGACTGATCATGGACTGATCACGTGACTATCATGTCACTGATCACGTGACTCATGGCACTGATCATGTGCCTGATCATGCAGCTGATCATTGATCATACTGATCACGTGAGCTGAGCTCATGCACTGATCACGTGATGATCATGCAGCTGATCACGTGGATCATGCACAATCACGTGGCTGATCATGCACATCACGATCACACTGACTGATCATGCACTGATCACGTGGCTGATCATGCACTGATCACGTGACTGATCATGCACTGATCACGTGGCTGATCATGCACTGATCACGTGGCTGATCACACATGATCACGTGACTGATCATGCACTGATCACGTGGCTGTCATGCACTGATCACGTGGCTATCATGCACTGATCACGTGGCTGATCATACACTGATCACGTGACTGATCATGCACTGATCACGTGGCTATCATGCACTGATCACGTGGCTATCATGCACTGATCACGTGGCTGATCATGCAATGATCACGTAGCTACCATGTACTGATCACGTGACTGATCATGCACTGATCACGTAATTGATCATGCACTGATCACGTGGCTGATCATGCACTGATCACGTGGCTGATCATGCACTGATCACGTGACTGATCATGCACTGATCACGTGACTGATCATGCACTGATCACGTGGCTATCATGCACTGATCACGTGGCTGACATACACTGATCACGTGCCTGATCATGCACTGATCACGTGGCTGATCATGCACTGATCACGTGACTGATCATGCACTGATCACGTGTCTGATCATGCACTGATCACGTGGCTATCATGCACTGCTCACGTGGCTGATCATGCCATGATCACGCAGCTACCATGTACTGGTCACATGACTGATCATGCACTGATCACGTGACTGATCATGCAGTGATCACGTGGCTATCATGCACTACTCACGTGGCTGATCATGCAATGATCATGTAGCTACCATGTACAGGTCACGTGAATGATCATACACCCATCAGGTGACTGATCATGCACTGATCACGTGGCTATCATGCACTGATCACGAGACTGATCATGCACTGATCACGTCTATATCATGCACTGATCACATGACTGCCATGCACTGATCACGTGGATGATCATACACTAATCATGTGACAGATCATGCACTGATCACGTGGCTGATCATGCACTGATACCGTGACTGAGCATGGACTGATCACATGACTATCATGTAGTGATCACGTGACTTAATGGCGCTGATCATGTGACTGATCATGCGCTGATCATGTTTGCTATCATACACTGATCATGTGCCTCTGGAGGCAATAAACAAAGAGCTGAGTAGGCACGAATCAAACAGTCAGCAGGCAATAATCATGGAACTCAGGTGTGAGGAATCATGCTGCTCAGCTGGCAATAATCAAGCAGCTGAGCAGGCAGGAATTACGCAGCACAGCTGGCAATTGTCAAGCAGATGACAGGCAGGAATCGTGCAGCTCAGCTGGCAATTGTCAAGCAGATGAGCAGACAGTAATCACGCAGCTCAGCAGGCCCAGATCACGTGACTGAGCATGCACTGTTCACGTGGCTGATCATACACTGATCACGTGATGATCATGCACTGATCACTTGGATATCATGCACTGATCACGTGGCTGATCATACACTGTTCACGTGTCTGACCATGCACTGATCACGTGGCTGATCATACACTGCTCACGTAACTGATCATGCACTGATCACGTGGCTATCATGCACTGATCACGTGGCTGAACATGCACTGTTCACGTGGCTGATCACACACCTGTCACGTGACATATCATGCACTGATCACGTGGCACTCATGCACTGATCACGTGGCTGATCATACTCTGCTCACGTAACTCATGCACACATCACGTGGCTATCATGCACTGCTCACGTGGCTCGTCATGGAATGATCACGTAGCAACCATATACTGGTCACGTGACTGATCATGCACAGATCACGTAAATGATCATGCACTGTTCACGTGACTGATCATGTACTGATCACGTGACTGATCATGCACTGATCACGTGGCTATCATGCTCTGCTCACGTGGCTGATCATGCAACGATCACGTAGCAACCATGTACTGGTCACGTGACTGATCATGCACTGATCACGTAATTGATCCTGCACTGATCACGTGGCTCATCATGCACTGATCACGTGGCTGATCACACATGTATCACGTGACTGATCATGCACTGATCACGTGGCTCTCATGCACTGATCACGTGGCTGTCATGCACTGATCACGTGGATATCATGCACTGATCACGTGGCTGATCACACACGTATCACATGACTGATCATGCACTGATCACGTGGCTATCATGCACTGATCACGTGGCTATCATGCACTGATCACGTGGCTGATCATGCAATGATCACGTAGCTACCATGTACTGGTCACGTGACTGATCATGCACTGATCACGTAATTGATCATGCACTGATCATGTGGCTGATCATGCACTGATCACGTGGCTGATCATGCACTGATCACGTGACTGATCATGCACTGATCACGTGGCTATCATGCACTGATCACGTGGCTGATCATGCACTGATCACGTGGCTGATCATGCACTGATCACGTGGCTGATCATGCACTGATCACGTGGCTGATCATGCACTGATCACGTGGCTGATCATGCACTGATCACGTGGCTGATCACACACTGATCACGTGACTGATCATGCACTGATCACGTGGCATCATGCACTGATCACGTGGCTGATCATGCACTGATCACGTGACTCATGCACTGATCACGTGGCTATCATGCACTGATCACGTGGCTGATCATGCAATGATCACGTGGCTATCATATACTGGTCACGTGACTGATCATGCAATGATCACGTAGCTGATCATGCACTGATCACGTGACTGATCATGCACTGATCACGTGACTGATCATGCACTGATCACGTGGCTATCATGCACTGATCACGTGGCTGATCATGCACTGATCACGTAGCAATCATGCACTGATCACGTGACTGATCATGCACTGATCACGTGGATGATCATACACTGATCACGTGACAGATCATGCACTGATCACGTGGCTGATCATGCACTGATACCGTGACTGAGCATGGACTGATCACATGACTATCATGTAGTGATCACGTGACTTAATGGCACTGATCATGTGACTGATCATGCGCTGATCATGTTTGCTATCATACACCGATCATTTGCCTCTGGAGGCAATGAACAAAGAGCTGAGTAGGCACGAATCAGACAGTCAGCAGGCAATAATCATGGAACTCAGGTGTGAGGAATCATGCTGCTCAGCTGGCAATAATCAAGCAGCTGAGCAGGCAGGAATTACGCAGCACAGCTGGCAATTGTCAAGCAGATGACAGGCAGGAATCATGCAGCTCAGCTGGCAATTGTCAAGCAGATGAGCAGACAGTAATCACGCAGCTCAGCAGGCCCTGATCACGTCACTGAGCATGCACTATTCACGTGGCTGATCATACACTGATCACGTGATGATCATGCACTGATCACGTGGCTATCATGCACTGATCACGTGGCTGATCATACACTGATCACGTGTCTGATCATGCACTGATCACGTGGCTGATCATGCACTGATCACGTGACTGATCATGCACTGATCACGTGGCTATCATGCACTGATCACGTGGCTATCATGCACTGATCACGTGGCTGATCATGCACTGATCACGTAGCTATCATGCACTGATCACGTGACTGATCATGCACTGATCACGTGACTGATCATGCACTGATCACGTGGCTGATCATGCACTGATCACGTGACTGATCATGCACTGATCACGTGGCTATCATGCACTGATCACGTGGCTGATCATGCACATGATCACGTGACTGATCATGCACTGATCACGTGGCTGATCATGCACTGATCACGTGGCTGATCATGCACTGATCACGTGGCTATCATGCACTGATCACGTGGCTGATCATGCACTGATCACGTAGCTACCATGTACTGTCACGTGACTGATCATGCACTGATCACGTAATTGATCATGCACTGATCACGTGGCTCATCATGCACTGATCCGGTGGCTGATCACACATGTATCAAGTATCACACACGTATCACGTATCACACACGTATCACGTATCAAGCAGATGAGCAGACAGTAATCACGCAGCTCATCATGCACTGATCACGTGACTGATCATGCACTGATCACGTGGCTGATCATGCACTGATCACGTGGCTGATCATGCACTGATCACGTGTCTGACATGCACTGATCACGTGGCTGATCATGCACTGATCACGTAACTGATCATGCACTGATCACGTGGCTATCATGCACTGATCACGTGGCTGATCATGCACTGATCACGTGGCTGATCACACACTGATCACGTGACTGATCATGCACTGATCACGTGGCATCATGCACTGATCACGTGGCTGATCATACACTGATCACGTGACTGATCATGCACTGATCACGTGGCTATCATGCACTGATCACGTGGCTGATCACACATGATCACGTGACTGATCATGCACTGATCACGTGGCTGATCATGCACTGATCACGTGGCTGATCATGCACTGATCACGTGGCTATCATGCACTGATCACGTGGCTGATCATGCACTGATCACGTGACTGATCATGCACTGATCACGTGGCTATCATGCACTGATCACGTGGCTGATCATGCACTGATCACGTAGCTATCATGCACTGATCACGTGACTGATCATGCACTGATCACGTGACTGATCATGCACTGATCACGTGGCTGATCATGCACTGATCACGTGGCTGATCACACATGATCACGTGACTGATCATGCACTGATCACGTGGCTGATCATGCACTGATCACGTGGCTGATCATGCACTGATCACGTGGCTATCATGCACTGATCACGTGGCTGATCATGCACTGATCACGTAGCTACCATGTACTGATCACGTGACTGATCATGCACTGATCACGTAATTGATCATGCACTGATCACGTGGCTGATCATGCACTGATCACGTGGCTGATCACACACTATCACGTGACTGATCATGCACTGATCACGTGACTATCATGCACTGATCACGTGGCTATCATGCACTGATCACGTGGATATCATGCACTGATCACGTGGCTGATCACACTGATCACGTGACTGATCATGCACTGATCACGTGGCTATCATGCACTGATCACGTGGCTATCATGCACTGATCACGTGGCTGATCATGCAATGATCACGTAGCTACCATGCACTGATCACGTGACTGATCATGCACTGATCACGTGACTGATCATGCACTGATCACGTGACTGATCATGCACTGATCACGTGACTGATCATGCACTGATCACGTGACTGATCATGCACTGATCACGTGGCTATCATGCACTGATCACGTGGCTGATCATGCACTGATCACGCAGCTACCATGCACTGTCACGTGACTGATCATGCACTGATCACATGACTGATCATGCACTGATCACGTGACTTATCATGCACTGATCATGTGACTGATCATGTGCTGATCATGTTTGCTATCATACACTGATCATGTGCCTCTGGAGGCAATGAACAAAGAGCTGAGTAGGCAGGAATCAGTCAGCAGGCTATAATCATGGAACTCAGCTGTGAGAAATCATGCTGCTCAGCTGGCAATAATCAAGCAGCTGAGCAGGCAGGAATTACGCAGCACAGCTGGCAATTGTCAAGCAGATGACAGGCAGGAATCGTGCAGCTCAGCTGGCAATTGTCAAGCAGATGAGCAGACAGTAATCACGCAGCTCAGCAGGCCCTGATCACGTGACTGAGCATGCACTGTTCACGTGGCTGATCATACACTGATCACGTGACTGATCATGCACTGATCACGTGACTGATCATGCACTGATCACGTGGCTATCATGCACTGATCACGTGGCTGACATGCACTGATCACGTGGCTGATCATGCACTGATCACGTGGCTGATCATGCACTGATCACGTGACTGATCATGCACTGATCACGTGGCTGATCATGCACTGATCACGTGGCTATCATGCACTGATCACGTGGCTGATCATGCACTGATCACGCAGCTACCATGCACTGATCACGTGACTGATCATGCACTGATCACGTGACTGATCATGCACTGATCACGTGGCTATCATGCACTGATCACGTGGCTGATCATGCACTGATCACGTAGCTACCATGTACTGGTCACGTGACTGATCATGCACTGATCACGTGACTGATCATGCACTGATCACGTACTGATCATGCACTGATCACGTGACTGATCATGCACTGATCACGTGGCTGATCATGCACTGATCACGTGGCTGATCATGCACTGATCACGTGACTGATCATGCACTGATCATGTGACTGATCATGCACTGATCACGTGACTGATCATGCACTGATCACGTGACTGATCATGCACTGATCACGTGGCTATCATGCACTGATCACGTGGCTGATCATGCACTGATCACGTGCCTGATCATGCACTGATCACGTGACTGATCATGCACTGATCACGTGACTGATCATGCACTGATCACGTGGCTATCATGCACTGCTCACGTGGCTGATCATGCAATGATCACGTAGCTACCATGTACTGGTCACGTGACTGATCATGCACTGATCACGTGACTGATCATGCACTGATCACGTGGCTGATCATGCACTGATCACGTGGCTGATCATGCACTGATCACGTGACTGATCATGTACTGATCACGTGCTGATCATGCACTGATCACGTGACTGATCATGCACTGATCACGTGGCTATCATGCACTGATCACGAGACTGATCATGCACTGATCACGTCTATATCATGCACTGATCACATGACTGCCCATGCACTGATCACGTGGATGATCATACACTAATCATGTGACAGATCATGCACTGATCACGTGGCTGATCATGCACTGATACCGTGACTGAGCATGGACTGATCACATGACTATCATGTAGTGATCACGTGACTTAATGGCGCTGATCATGTGACTGATCATGCGCTGATCATGTTTGCTATCATACACTGATCATGTGCCTCTGGAGGCAATAAACAAAGAGCTGAGTAGGCACGAATCAAACAGTCAGCAGGCAATAATCATGGAACTCAGGTGTGAGGAATCATGCTGCTCAGCTGGCAATAATCAAGCAGCTGAGCAGGCAGGAATTACGCAGCACAGCTGGCAATTGTCAAGCAGATGACAGGCAGGAATCGTGCAGCTCAGCTGGCAATTGTCAAGCAGATGAGCAGACAGTAATCACGCAGCTCAGCAGGCCCTGATCACGTGACTGAGCATGCACTGTTCACGTGGCTGATCATACACTGATCACGTGATGATCATGCACTGATCACTTGGATATCATGCACTGATCACGTGGCTGATCATACACTGTTCACGTGTCTGACCATGCACTGATCACGTGGCTGATCATACACTGATCACGTGACTGATCATGCACTGATCACGTGGCTGATCATGCACTGATCACGTGGCTGATCATGCACTGATCACGTGGCTGAACATGCACTGTTCACGTGGCTGATCACACACCTGTCACGTGACATATCATGCACTGATCACGTGGCACTCATGCACTGATCACGTGGCTGATCATACTCTGCTCACGTAACTCATGCACACATCACGTGGCTATCATGCACTGCTCACGTGGCTCGTCATGGAATGATCACGTAGCAACCATATACTGGTCACGTGACTGATCATGCAAAGATCACGTAAATGATCATGCACTGTTCACGTGACTGATCATGTACTGATCACGTGACTGATCATGCACTGATCACGTGGCTATCATGCTCTGCTCACGTGGCTGATCATGCAATGATCACGTAGCAACCATGTACTGGTCACGTGACTGATCATGCACTGATCACGTAATTGATCCTGCACTGATCACGTGGCTCATCATGCACTGATCACGTGGCTGATCACACATGTATCACGTGACTGATCATGCACTGATCACGTGGCTCTCATGCACTGATCACGTGGCTGTCATGCACTGATCACGTGGATATCATGCACTGATCACGTGGCTGATCACACACGTATCACATGACTGATCATGCACTGATCACGTGGCTATCATGCACTGATCACGTGGCTATCATGCACTGATCACGTGGCTGATCATGCAATGATCACGTAGCTACCATGTACTGGTCACGTGACTGATCATGCACTGATCACGTAATTGATCATGCACTGATCATGTGGCTGATCATGCACTGATCACGTGGCTGATCATACACTGATCACATAACTGATCATGCACTGATCACGTGACTGATCATGCACTGATCACGTGGCTATCATGCACTGATCACTTGGCTGGACATACACTGATCACGTGCCTGATCATGCACTGATCACGTGGCTGATCATGCACTGATCACGTGACTGATCATGCACTGATCACGTGTCTGATCATGCACTGATCACGTGGCTATCATGCACTGCTCACGTGGCTGATCATGCCATGATCACGCAGCTACCATGTACTGGTCACATGACTGATCATGCACTGATCACGTGACTGATCATGCAGTGATCACGTGGCTATCATGCACTACTCACGTGGCTGATCATGCAATGATCATGTAGCTACCATGTACAGGTCACGTGAATGATCATACACCCATCAGGTGACTGATCATGCACTGATCACGTGGCTATCATGCACTGATCACGAGACTGATCATGCACTGATCACGTCTATATCATGCACTGATCACATGACTGCCCATGCACTGATCACGTGGATGATCATACACTAATCTTGTGACAGATCATGCACTGATCACGTGGCTGATCATGCACTGATACCGTGACTGAGCATGGACTGATCACATGACTATCATGTAGTGATCACGTGACTTAATGGCGCTGATCATGTGACTGATCATGCGCTGATCATGTTTGCTATCATACACTGATCATGTGCCTCTGGAGGCAATAAACAAAGAGCTGAGTAGGCACGAATCAAACAGTCAGCAGGCAATAATCATGGAACTCAGGTGTGAGGAATCATGCTGCTCAGCTGGCAATAATCAAGCAGCTGAGCAGGCAGGAATTACGCAGCACAGCTGGCAATTGTCAAGCAGATGACAGGCAGGAATCGTGCAGCTCAGCTGGCAATTGTCAAGCAGATGAGCAGACAGTAATCACGCAGCTCAGCAGGCCCAGATCACGTGACTGAGCATGCACTGTTCACGTGGCTGATCATACACTGATCACGTGATGATCATGCACTGATCACTTGGATATCATGCACTGATCACGTGGCTGATCATACACTGTTCACGTGTCTGACCATGCACTGATCACGTGGCTGATCATACACTGCTCACGTAACTGATCATGCACTGATCACGTGGCTATCATGCACTGATCACGTGGCTGAACATGCACTGTTCACGTGGCTGATCACACACCTGTCACGTGACATATCATGCACTGATCACGTGGCACTCATGCACTGATCACGTGGCTGATCATACTCTGCTCACGTAACTCATGCACACATCACGTGGCTATCATGCACTGCTCACGTGGCTCGTCATGGAATGATCACGTAGCAACCATATACTGGTCACGTGACTGATCATGCAAGATCACGTAAATGATCATGCACTGTTCACGTGACTGATCATGTACTGATCACGTGACTGATCATGCACTGATCACGTGGCTATCATGCTCTGCTCACGTGGCTGATCATGGAATGATCACGTAGCAACCATGTACTGGTCACGTGACTGATCATGCACTGATCACGTAATTGATCCTGCACTGATCACGTGGCTCATCATGCACTGATCACGTGGCTGATCACACATGTATCACGTGACTGATCATGCACTGATCACGTGGCTCTCATGCACTGATCACGTGGCTGTCATGCACTGATCACGTGGATATCATGCACTGATCACGTGGCTGATCACACACGTATCACATGACTGATCATGCACTGATCACGTGGCTATCATGCACTGATCACGTGGCTATCATGCACTGATCACGTGGCTGATCATGCAATGATCACGTAGCTACCATGTACTGGTCACGTGACTGATCATGCACTGATCACGTAATTGATCATGCACTGATCACGTGGCTTATCATGCACTGATCATGTGACTGATCATGTGCTGATCATGTTTGGTGTCATACACTGATCATGTGCCTCTGGAGGCAATGAACATAGAGCTGAGTAGGCAGGAATCAGTCAGCAGGCTATAATCATGGAACTCAGCTCTGAGAAATCATGCTGCTCAGCTGGCAATAATCAAGCAGATGAGCAGGCAGGAATTACGCAGCACAGGTGGCAATTGTCAAGCAGATGACAGGCAGGAATCATGCAGCTCAGCTGGCAATTGTCAAGCAGATGAGCAGACAGTAATCACGCAGCTCAGCAGGCCCTGATCACGTGACTGAGCATGCACTGATCACGTGGCTGATCATACACTGATCACGTGACTGATCATGCACTGATCACGTGACTGATCATGCACTGATCACGTGGCTATCATGCACTGATCACGTGGCTGATCATGCACTGATCACGTGGCTGATCATGCACTGATCACGTGGCTGATCATGCACTGATCACGTGACTGATCATGCACTGATCACGTGGCTGATCATGCACTGATCACGTGGCTGATCATGCATGATCACACAGCTACCATGCACTGATCACGTGACTGATCATGCACTGATCACGTGACTGATCATGCACTGATCACGTGGCTATCATGCACTGATCACGTGGCTGATCATGCACTGATCACGTAGCTACCATGCACTGATCACGTGACTGATCATGCACTGATCACGTGACTGATCATGCACTGATCACGTGACTGATCATGCACTGATCACGTGGCTGATCATGCACTGATCACGTGGCTGATCATGCACTGATCACGTGACTGATCATGCACTGATCACGTGACTGATCATGCACTGATCACGTGGCTATCATGCACTGATCACGTGGCTGATCATGCACTGATCACGTGGCTGATCATGCACTGATCACGTGACTGATCATGCACTGATCACGTGACTGATCATGCACTGATCACGTGGCTATCATGCACTGATCACGTGGCTGATCATGCACTGATCACGTAGCTATCATGCACTGGTCACGTGACTGATCATGCACTGATCACGTGATGATCATGCACTGATCACGTGGATGATCATGCACTGATCACGTGGCTGATCATGCACTGATCACGTGACTGATCATGCACTGATCACGTGGCTATCATGCACTGATCACGTGGCTGATCATGCACTGATCACGTGGCTGATCATGCATGATCACGTAGCTACCATGTACTGGTCACGTGACTGATCATGCACTGATCACGTAATTGATCATGCACTGATCACGTGGCTGATCATGCACTGATCACGTGGCTGATCATACACTGATCACGTGACTGATCATGCACTGATCACGTGACTGATCATGCACTGATCACGTGGCTATCATGCACTGATCACGTGGCTGATCATGCACTGATCACGTGGCTGATCATGCACTGATCACGTGACTGATCATGCACTGATCACGTGGCTATCATGCACTGCTCACGTGGCTGATCATGCATGATCACGCAGCTACCATGTACTGGTCACATGACTGATCATGCACTGATCACGTGACTGATCATGCAGTGATCACGTGGCTATCATGCACTACTCACGTGGCTGATCATGCAATGATCATGTAGCTACCATGTACAGGTCACGTGAATGATCATACACCCATCAGGTGACTGATCATGCACTGATCACGTCTATATCATGCACTGATCACATGACTGCCCATGCACTGATCACGTGGATGATCATACACTAATCATGTGACAGATCATGCACTGATCACGTGGCTGATCATGCACTGATACCGTGACTGAGCATGGACTGATCACATGACTATCATGTAGTGATCACGTGACTTAATGGCGCTGATCATGTGACTGATCATGCGCTGATCATGTTTGCTATCATACACTGATCATGTGCCTCTGGAGGCAATAAACAAAGAGCTGAGTAGGCACGAATCAAACAGTCAGCAGGCAATAATCATGGAACTCAGGTGTGAGGAATCATGCTGCTCAGCTGGCAATAATCAAGCAGCTGAGCAGGCAGGAATTACGCAGCACAGCTGGCAATTGTCAAGCAGATGACAGGCAGGAATCGTGCAGCTCAGCTGGCAATTGTCAAGCAGATGAGCAGACAGTAATCACGCAGCTCAGCAGGCCCAGATCACGTGACTGAGCATGCACTGTTCACGTGGCTGATCATACACTGATCACGTGATTGATCATGCACTGATCACTTGGATATCATGCACTGATCACGTGGCTGATCATACACTGTTCACGTGTCTGACCATGCACTGATCACGTGGCTGATCATACACTGCTCACGTAACTGATCATGCACTGATCACGTGGCTATCATGCACTGATCACGTGGCTGAACATGCACTGTTCACGTGGCTGATCACACACGTATCACTTTACTGATCATGCACTGATCACGTGGCACTCATGCACTGATCACGTGGCTGATCATACTCTGCTCACGTAACTCATCATGCACACATCACGTGGCTATCATGCACTGCTCACGTGGCTCGTCATGGAATGATCACATAGCTACAATATACTGGTCACGTGACTGATCATGCACAGATCACGTAAATGATCATGCACTGTTCACGTGACTGATCATGTACTGATCACGTGACTGATAATGCACTGCTCACGTGGCTGATCATGCAACGATCACGTAGCAACCATGTAGTGGTCTCGTGACTGATCATGCACTGATCACGTAATTGATCCTGCACTGATCACGTGGCTCATCATGCACTGATCACGTGGCTGATCACACATGTATCACGTGACTGATCATGCACTGATCACGTGGCTATCATGCACTGATCACGTGGCTATCATGCACTGATCACGTGGATATCATGCACTGATCACGTGGCTGATCACACACGTATCACATGACTGATCATGCACTGATCACGTGGCTATCATGCACTGATCACGTGGCTATCATGCACTGATCACGTGGCTGATCATGCAATGATCACGTAGCTACCATGTACTGGTCACGTGACTGATCATGCACTGATCACGTAATTGATCATGCACTGATCACGTGGCTGATCATGCACTGATCACGTGGCTGATCACACACGATCACGTGACTGATCATGCACTGATCACGTGACTGATCATGCACTGATCACGTGGCTATCATGCACTGATCACGTGGATGATCATGCACTGATCACGTGACTGATCATGCACTGATCACGTGACTGATCATGCACTGATCACGTGGCTATCATGCACTGATCACGTGGCTGATCATGCACTGATCACGTGGCTATCATGCACTGGTCACATGACTGATCATGCACTGATCACATGACTGATCATGCACTGATCACGTGGCTTATCATGCACTGATCATGTGACTGATCATGTGCTGATCATGTTTGGTATCATACACTGATCATGTGCCTCTGGAGGCAATGAACAAAGAGCTGAGTAGGCACGAATCAGTCAGCAGGCTATAATCATGGAACTCAGCTCTGAGAAATCATGCTGCTCAGCTGGCAATAATCAAGCAGCTGAGCAGGCAGGAATTACGCAGCACAGCTGGCAATTGTCAAGCAGATGACAGGCAGGAATCATGCAGCTCAGCTGGCAATTGTCAAGCAGATGAGCAGACAGTAATCACGCAGCTCAGCAGGCCCTGATCACGTGACTGAGCATGCACTGTTCACGTGGCTGATCACACACTGATCACGTGACTGATCATGCACTGATCACGTGACTGATCATGCACTGATCACGTGGCTATCATGCACTGATCACGTGGCTGATCATGCACTGATCACGGGACTGATCATGCACTGATCACGGCTGATCATGCACTGACACATGACTCACATGCACTGATCACGTGGCTGATCATGCACTGATCACGTGACTGATCATGCACTGATCACGTGACTGATCATGCACTGATCACGTGGCTGATCATGCACTGATCACGTGGCTATCATGCACTGCTCACGTGGCTGATCATGCAATGATCACGTAGCTACCATGCACTGGTCACGTGACTGATCATGCACTGATCACGTGGCTATCATGCACTGATCACGTGGCTGATCATGCACTGATCACGTGACTGATCATGCACTGATCACGTGGCTGATCATGCACTGATCACGTGACTGATCATGCACTGATCACGTGGCTGATCATGCACTGATCACGTGACTGATCATGCACTGATCACGTGACTGATCATGCACTGATCACGTGGCTGATCATGCACTGATCACGTGGCTGATCATGCACTGATCACGTGGCTGATCATGCACTGATCACGTGGCTGATCATGCACTGATCACGTGACTGATCATGCACTGATCACGTGGCTGATCATGCACTGATCACGTGGCTGATCATGCACTGATCACGTGGCTGATCATGCACTGATCACGTGGCTGATCATGCACTGATCACGTGGCTGATCATGCACTGATCACGTGGCTGATCATGCACTGATCACGTGGCTGATCATGCACTGATCACGTGACTGATCATGCACTGATCACGTGGCTGATCATGCACTGATCACGTGACTGATCATGCACTGATCACGTGGCTGATCATGCACTGATCACGTGACTGATCATGCACTGATCACGTGGCTGATCATGCACTGATCACGTGACTGATCATGCACTGATCACGTGGCTGATCATGCACTGATCACGTGACTGATCATGCACTGATCACGTGACTGATCATGCACTGATCACGTGGCTGATCATGCACTGATCACGTGGCTGATCATGCACTGATCACGTGACTGATCATGCACTGATCACGTGGCTATCATGCACTGATCACGTGGCTGATCATGCACTGATCACGTGACTGATCATGCACTGATCACGTGGCTGATCATGCACTGATCACGTGACTGATCATGCACTGATCACGTGGCTGATCATGCACTGATCACGTGACTGATCATGCACTGATCACGTGACTGATCATGCACTGATCACGTGGCTGATCATGCACTGATCACGTGGCTATCATGCACTGATCACGTGGCTGATCATGCACTGATCACGTAGCTATCATGCACTGATCACGTGACTGATCATGCACTGATCACGTGACTGATCATGCACTGATCACGTGGCTGATCATACACTGATCATGTGACAGATCATGCACTGATCACGTGGCTGATCATGCACTGATACCGTGACTGAGCATGGACTGATCACATGACTATCATGTAGTGATCACGTGACTTAATGGCGCTGATCATGTGACTGATCATGCGCTGATCATGTTTGCTATCATACACTGATCATGTGCCTCTGGAGGCAATAAACAAAGAGCTGAGTAGGCACGAATCAAACAGTCAGCAGGCAATAATCATGGAACTCAGCTGTGAGGAATCATGCTGCTCAGCTGGCAATAATCAAGCAGCTGAGCAGGCAGGAATTACGCAGCACAGCTGGCAATTGTCAAGCAGATGACAGGCAGGAATCGTGCAGCTCAGCTGGCAATTGTCAAGCAGATGAGCAGACAGTAATCACGCAGCTCAGCAGGCCCTGATCACGTGACTGAGCATGCACTGTTCACGTGGCTGATCATACACTGATCACGTGACTGATCATGCACTGATCACTTGGATATCATGCACTGATCACGTGGCTGATCATACACTGTTCACGTGTCTGACCATGCACTGATCACGTGGCTGATCATACACTGCTCACGTAACTGATCATGCACTGATCACGTGGCTATCATGCACTGATCACGTGGCTGAACATGCACTGTTCACGTGGCTGATCACACACCTGTCACGTGACATATCATGCACTGATCACGTGGCACTCATGCACTGATCACGTGGCTGATCATACACTGCTCACGTAACTGATCATGCACACATCACGTGGCTATCATGCACTGCTCACGTGGCTCGTCATGGAATGATCACGTAGCTACCATATACTGGTCACGTGACTGATCATGCACTGATCACGTAAATGATCATGCACTGATCACGTGACTGATCATGCACTGATCACGTGACTGATCATGCACTGATCACGTGGCTGATCATGCACTGATCACGTGGCTGATCATGCACTGATCACGTGGCTGATCATGCACTGATCACGTGGCTGATCATGCACTGATCACGTGACTGATCATGCACTGATCACGTGACTGATCATGCACTGATCACGTGGCTATCATGCACTGATCACGTGGCTGATCATGCACTGATCACGTGACTGATCATGCACTGATCACGTGACTGATCATGCACTGATCACGTGACTGATCATGCACTGATCACGTGGCTGATCATGCACTGATCACGTGGCTGATCACACTGATCACGTGACTGATCATGCACTGATCACGTGGCTATCATGCACTGATCACGTGGCTGATCATGCACTGATCACGTGGCTATCATGCACTGATCACGTGGCTGATCATGCAATGATCACGTAGCTACCATGCACTGATCACGTGACTGATCATGCACTGATCACGTAATTGATCATGCACTGATCACGTGGCTCATCATGCACTGATCACGTGGCTGATCACACACGTCTCACGTATCACACACGTATCACGTATCAAGCAGATGAGCAGACAGTAATCACGCAGCTCATCAGACACTGATCACGTGACTGATCATGCACTGATCACGTGACTGATCATGCACTGATCACGTGACTGATCATGCACTGATCACGTGGCTATCATGCACTGATCACGTGGCTGATCATGCATGATCACGCAGCTACCATGCACTGATCACGTGACTGATCATGCACTGATCACGTGACTGATCATGCACTGATCACGTGGCTATCATGCACTGATCACGTGGCTGATCATGCACTGATCACGTAGCTACCATGCACTGATCACGTGACTGATCATGCACTGATCACGTGACTGATCATGCACTGATCACGTGGCTATCATGCACTGATCACGTGGCTGATCATGCAATGATCACGTAGCTACCATGCACTGATCACGTGACTGATCATGCACTGATCACGTAATTGATCATGCACTGATCACGTGGCTGATCATGCACTGATCACGTGGCTGATCATGCACTGATCACGTGACTGATCATGCACTGATCACGTGACTGATCATGCACTGATCACGTGGCTATCATGCACTGATCACGTGGCTGACATACACTGATCACGTGCCTGATCATGCACTGATCACGTGGCTGATCATGCACTGATCACGTGACTGATCATGCACTGATCACGTGTCTGATCATGCACTGATCACGTGGCTATCATGCACTGCTCACGTGGCTGATCATGCCATGATCACGCAGCTACCATGTACTGGTCACATGACTGATCATGCACTGATCACGTGACTGATCATGCAGTGATCACGTGGCTATCATGCACTACTCACGTGGCTGATCATGCAATGATCATGTAGCTACCATGTACAGGTCACGTGAATGATCATACACCCATCAGGTGACTGATCATGCACTGATCACGTGGCTATCATGCACTGATCACGAGACTGATCATGCACTGATCACGTCTATATCATGCACTGATCACATGACTGCCCATGCACTGATCACGTGGATGATCATACACTAATCATGTGACAGATCATGCACTGATCACGTGGCTGATCATGCACTGATACCGTGACTGAGCATGGACTGATCACATGACTATCATGTAGTGATCACGTGACTTAATGGCGCTGATCATGTGACTGATCATGCGCTGATCATGTTTGCTATCATACACTGATCATGTGCCTCTGGAGGCAATAAACAAAGAGCTGAGTAGGCACGAATCAAACAGTCAGCAGGCAATAATCATGGAACTCAGGTGTGAGGAATCATGCTGCTCAGCTGGCAATAATCAAGCAGCTGAGCAGGCAGGAATTACGCAGCACAGCTGGCAATTGTCAAGCAGATGACAGGCAGGAATCGTGCAGCTCAGCTGGCAATTGTCAAGCAGATGAGCAGACAGTAATCACGCAGCTCAGCAGGCCCAGATCACGTGACTGAGCATGCACTGTTCACGTGGCTGATCATACACTGATCACGTGATGATCATGCACTGATCACTTGGATATCATGCACTGATCACGTGGCTGATCATACACTGTTCACGTGTCTGACCATGCACTGATCACGTGGCTGATCATACACTGCTCACGTAACTGATCATGCACTGATCACGTGGCTATCATGCACTGATCACGTGGCTGAACATGCACTGTTCACGTGGCTGATCACACACCTGTCACGTGACATATCATGCACTGATCACGTGGCACTCATGCACTGATCACGTGGCTGATCATACTCTGCTCACGTAACTCATGCACACATCACGTGGCTATCATGCACTGCTCACGTGGCTCGTCATGGAATGATCACGTAGCTACCATATACTGGTCACGTGACTGATCATGCACAGATCACGTAAATGATCATGCACTGTTCACGTGACTGATCATGTACTGATCACGTGACTGATCATGCACTGATCACGTGGCTATCATGCTCTGCTCACGTGGCTGATCATGCAACGATCACGTAGCAACCATGTACTGGTCACGTGACTGATCATGCACTGATCACGTAATTGATCCTGCACTGATCACGTGGCTCATCATGCACTGATCACGTGGCTGATCACACATGTATCACGTGACTGATCATGCACTGATCACGTGGCTCTCATGCACTGATCACGTGGCTGTCATGCACTGATCACGTGGATATCATGCACTGATCACGTGGCTGATCACACACGTATCACATGACTGATCATGCACTGATCACGTGGCTATCATGCACTGATCACGTGGCTATCATGCACTGATCACGTGGCTGATCATGCAATGATCACGTAGCTACCATGTACTGGTCACGTGACTGATCATGCACTGATCACGTAATTGATCATGCACTGATCACGTGGCTGATCATGCACTGATCACGTGGCTGATCATGCACTGATCACGTGACTGATCATGCACTGATCACGTGGCTATCATGCACTGATCACGTGGCTGATCATGCACTGATCACGTGGCTGATCATGCACTGATCACGTGGCTGATCATGCACTGATCACGTGGCTGATCATGCACTGATCACGTGGCTGATCATGCACTGATCACGTGGCTGATCACACACTGATCACGTGACTATCATGCACTGATCACGTGGCATCATGCACTGATCACGTGGCTGATCATGCACTGATCACGTGACTCATGCACTGATCACGTGGCTATCATGCACTGATCACGTGGCTGATCATGCAATGATCACGTAGCTATCATATACTGGTCACGTGACTGATCATGCACTGATCACGTAGCTGATCATGCACTGATCACGTGACTGATCATGCACTGATCACGTGACTGATCATGCACTGATCACGTGGCTATCATGCACTGATCACGTGGCTGATCATGCACTGATCACGTAGCAATCATGCACTGATCACGTGACTGATCATGCACTGATCACGTGGATGATCATACACTGATCACGTGACAGATCATGCACTGATCACGTGGCTGATCATGCACTGATACCGTGACTGAGCATGGACTGATCACATGACTATCATGTAGTGATCACGTGACTTAATGGCACTGATCATGTGACTGATCATGCGCTGATCATGTTTGCTATCATACACTGATCATGTGCCTCTGGAGGCAATGAACAAAGAGCTGAGTAGGCACGAATCAAACAGTCAGCAGGCAATAATCATGGAACTCAGGTGTGAGGAATCATGCTGCTCAGCTGGCAATAATCAAGCAGCTGAGCAGGCAGGAATTACGCAGCACAGCTGGCAATTGTCAAGCAGATGACAGGCAGGAATCATGCAGCTCAGCTGGCAATTGTCAAGCAGATGAGCAGACAGTAATCACGCAGCTCAGCAGGCCCTGATCACGTGACTGAGCATGCACTGTTCACGTGGCTGATCATACACTGATCACGTGATGATCATGCACTGATCACGTGGCTATCATGCACTGATCACGTGGCTGATCATACACTGATCACGTGGCTGATCATGCACTGATCACGTGGCTGATCATGCACTGATCACGTGACTGATCATGCACTGATCACGTGGCTATCATGCACTGATCACGTGGCTATCATGCACTGATCACGTGGCTGATCATGCACTGATCACGTAGCTATCATGCACTGATCACGTGACTGATCATGCACTGATCACGTGACTGATCATGCACTGATCACGTGGCTGATCATGCACTGATCACGTGACTGATCATGCACTGATCACGTGGCTATCATGCACTGATCACGTGGCTGATCACACATGATCACGTGACTGATCATGCACTGATCACGTGGCTGATCATGCACTGATCACGTGGCTGATCATGCACTGATCACGTGGCTATCATGCACTGATCACGTGGCTGATCATGCACTGATCACGTAGCTACCATGCACTGTCACGTGACTGATCATGCACTGATCACGTAATTGATCATGCACTGATCACGTGGCTCATCACGCACTGATCCGGTGGCTGATCACACATGTATCAAGTATCACACACGTATCATGTATCACACACGTATCACGTATCAAGCAGATGAGCAGACAGTAATCACGCAGCTCATCATGCACTGATCACGTGACTGATCATGCACTGATCACGTGGCTGATCATGCACTGATCACGTGGCTGATCATGCACTGATCACGTGGCTGACATGCACTGATCACGTGGCTGATCATGCACTGATCACGTAACTGATCATGCACTGATCACGTGGCTATCATGCACTGATCACGTGGCTGATCATGCACTGATCACGTGGCTGATCACACACTGATCACGTGACTGATCATGCACTGATCACGTGGCATCATGCACTGATCACGTGGCTGATCATACACTGATCACGTGACTGATCATGCACTGATCACGTGGCTATCATGCACTGATCACGTGGCTGATCACACATGATCACGTGACTGATCATGCACTGATCACGTGGCTGATCATGCACTGATCACGTGGCTGATCATGCACTGATCACGTGGCTATCATGCACTGATCACGTGGCTGATCATGCACTGATCACGTGACTGATCATGCACTGATCACGTGGCTATCATGCACTGATCACGTGGCTGATCATGCACTGATCACGTAGCTATCATGCACTGATCACGTGACTGATCATGCACTGATCACGTGACTGATCATGCACTGATCACGTGGCTGATCATGCACTGATCACGTGGCTGATCACACATGATCACGTGACTGATCATGCACTGATCACGTGGCTGATCATGCACTGATCACGTGGCTGATCATGCACTGATCACGTGGTATCATGCACTGATCACGTGGCTGATCATGCAATGATCACGTAGCTACCATGTACTGATCACGTGACTGATCATGCACTGATCACGTAATTGATCATGCACTGATCACGTGGCTGATCATGCACTGATCACGTGGCTGATCACACACGATCACGTGACTGATCATGCACTGATCACGTGACTATCATGCACTGATCACGTGGCTATCATGCACTGATCACGTGGATATCATGCACTGATCACGTGGCTGATCACACACGATCACGTGACTGATCATGCACTGATCACGTGGCTATCATGCACTGATCACGTGGCTATCATGCACTGATCACGTGGCTGATCATGCAATGATCACGTAGCTACCATGCACTGGTCACGTGACTGATCATGCACTGATCACGTGACTGATCATGCACTGATCACGTGACTGATCATGCACTGATCACGTGACTGATCATGCACTGATCACGTGACTGATCATGCACTGATCACGTGGCTATCATGCACTGATCACGTGGCTGATCATGCACTGATCACGCAGCTACCATGCACTGTCACGTGACTGATCATGCACTGATCACATAACTGATCATGCACTGATCACGTGGCTTATCATGCACTGATCATGTGACTGATCATGTGCTGATCATGTTTGGTGTCATACACTGATCATGTGCCTCTGGAGGCAATGAACAAAGAGCTGAGTAGGCAGGAATCAGTCAGCAGGCAATAATCATGGAACTCAGCTGTGAGAAATCATGCTGCTCAGCTGGCAATAATCAAGTAGCTGAGCAGGCAGGAATTACGCAGCACAGGTGGCAATTGTCAAGCAGATGACAGGCAGGAATCGTGCAGCTCAGCTGGCAATTGTCAAGCAGATGAGCAGACAGTAATCACGCAGCTCAGCAGGCCCTGATCACGTGACTGAGCATGCACTGTTCACGTGGCTGATCATACACTGATCACGTGACTGATCATGCACTGATCACGTGACTGATCATGCACTGATCACGTGGCTATCATGCACTGATCACGTGGCTGACATGCACTGATCACGTGGCTGATCATGCACTGATCACGTGGCTGATCATGCACTGATCACGTGACTGATCATGCACTGATCACGTGGCTGATCATGCACTGATCACGTGGCTATCATGCACTGATCACGTGGCTGATCATGCACTGATCACGCAGCTACCATGCACTGATCACGTGACTGATCATGCACTGATCACGTGACTGATCATGCACTGATCACGTGGCTATCATGCACTGATCACGTGGCTGATCATGCAATGATCACGTAGCTACCATGTACTGGTCACGTGACTGATCATGCACTGATCACGTGACTGATCATGCACTGATCACGTACTGATCATGCACTGATCACGTGACTGATCATGCACTGATCACGTGGCTGATCATGCACTGATCACGTGGCTGATCATGCACTGATCACGTGACTGATCATGCACTGATCACGTGACTGATCATGCACTGATCACGTGACTGATCATGCACTGATCACGTGACTGATCATGCACTGATCACGTGGCTATCATGCACTGATCACGTGGCTGATCATGCACTGATCACGTGGCTGATCATGCACTGATCACGTGACTGATCATGCACTGATCACGTGACTGATCATGCACTGATCACGTGGCTATCATGCACTGCTCACGTGGCTGATCATGCAATGATCACGTAGCTACCATGTACTGGTCACGTGACTGATCATGCACTGATCACGTGACTGATCATGCACTGATCACGTGGCTGATCATGCACTGATCACGTGGCTGATCATGCACTGATCACGTGACTATCATGTACTGATCACGTGGCTGATCATGCACTGATCACGTGACTGATCATGCACTGATCACGTGGCTGATCATGCACTGATCACGAGACTGATCATGCACTGATCACGTCTATATCATGCACTGATCACATGACTGCCCATGCACTGATCACGTGGATGATCATACACTAATCATGTGACAGATCATGCACTGATCACGTGGCTGATCATGCACTGATACCGTGACTGAGCATGGACTGATCACATGACTATCATGTAGTGATCACGTGACTTAATGGCGCTGATCATGTGACTGATCATGCGCTGATCATGTTTGCTATCATACACTGATCATGTGCCTCTGGAGGCAATAAACAAAGAGCTGAGTAGGCACGAATCAAACAGTCAGCAGGCAATAATCATGGAACTCAGGTGTGAGGAATCATGCTGCTCAGCTGGCAATAATCAAGCAGCTGAGCAGGCAGGAATTACGCAGCACAGCTGGCAATTGTCAAGCAGATGACAGGCAGGAATCGTGCAGCTCAGCTGGCAATTGTCAAGCAGATGAGCAGACAGTAATCACGCAGCTCAGCAGGCCCTGATCACGTGACTGAGCATGCACTGTTCACGTGGCTGATCATACACTGATCACGTGATGATCATGCACTGATCACTTGGATATCATGCACTGATCACGTGGCTGATCATACACTGTTCACGTGTCTGACCATGCACTGATCACGTGGCTGATCATACACTGCTCACGTGACTGATCATGCACTGATCACGTGGCTGATCATGCACTGATCACGTGGCTGATCATGCACTGATCACGTGGCTGAACATGCACTGTTCACGTGGCTGATCACACACCTGTCACGTGACATATCATGCACTGATCACGTGGCACTCATGCACTGATCACGTGGCTGATCATACTCTGCTCACATAACTCATGCACACATCACGTGGCTATCATGCACTGCTCACGTGGCTCGTCATGGAATGATCACGTAGCAACCATATACTGGTCACGTGACTGATCATGCAAAGATCACGTAAATGATCATGCACTGTTCACGTGACTGATCATGTACTGATCACGTGACTGATCATGCACTGATCACGTGGCTATCATGCTCTGCTCACGTGGCTGATCATGCAATGATCACGTAGCAACCATGTACTGGTCACGTGACTGATCATGCACTGATCACGTAATTGATCCTGCACTGATCACGTGGCTCATCATGCACTGATCACGTGGCTGATCACACATGTATCACGTGACTGATCATGCACTGATCACGTGGCTCTCATGCACTGATCACGTGGCTGTCATGCACTGATCACGTGGATATCATGCACTGATCACGTGGCTGATCACACACGTATCACATGACTGATCATGCACTGATCACGTGGCTATCATGCACTGATCACGTGGCTATCATGCACTGATCACGTGGCTGATCATGCAATGATCACGTAGCTACCATGTACTGGTCACGTGACTGATCATGCACTGATCACGTAATTGATCATGCACTGATCATGGCTGATCATGCACTGATCACGTGGCTGATCATACACTGATCACATAACTGATCATGCACTGATCACGTGACTGATCATGCACTGATCACGTGGCTATCATGCACTGATCACTTGGCTGGACATACACTGATCACGTGCCTGATCATGCACTGATCACGTGGCTGATCATGCACTGATCACGTGACTGATCATGCACTGATCACGTGTCTGATCATGCACTGATCACGTGGCTATCATGCACTGCTCACGTGGCTGATCATGCCATGATCACGCAGCTACCATGTACTGGTCACATGACTGATCATGCACTGATCACGTGACTGATCATGCAGTGATCACGTGGCTATCATGCACTACTCACGTGGCTGATCATGCAATGATCATGTAGCTACCATGTACAGGTCACGTGAATGATCATACACCCATCAGGTGACTGATCATGCACTGATCACGTGGCTATCATGCACTGATCACGAGACTGATCATGCACTGTTCACGTCTATATCATGCACTGATCACATGACTGCCCATGCACTGATCACGTGGATGATCATACACTAATCTTGTGACAGATCATGCACTGATCACGTGGCTGATCATGCACTGATACCGTGACTGAGCATGGACTGATCACATGACTATCATGTAGTGATCACGTGACTTAATGGCGCTGATCATGTGACTGATCATGCGCTGATCATGTTTGCTATCATACACTGATCATGTGCCTCTGGAGGCAATAAACAAAGAGCTGAGTAGGCACGAATCAAACAGTCAGCAGGCAATAATCATGGAACTCAGGTGTGAGGAATCATGCTGCTCAGCTGGCAATAATCAAGCAGCTGAGCAGGCAGGAATTACGCAGCACAGCTGGCAATTGTCAAGCAGATGACAGGCAGGAATCGTGCAGCTCAGCTGGCAATTGTCAAGCAGATGAGCAGACAGTAATCACGCAGCTCAGCAGGCCCTGATCACGTGACTGAGCATGCACTGTTCACGTGGCTGATCATACACTGATCACGTGATGATCATGCACTGATCACTTGGATATCATGCACTGATCACGTGGCTGATCATACACTGTTCACGTGTCTGACCATGCACTGATCACGTGGCTGATCATACACTGCTCACGTAACTGATCATGCACTGATCACGTGGCTATCATGCACTGATCACGTGGCTGAACATGCACTGTTCACGTGGCTGATCACACACCTGTCACGTGACATATCATGCACTGATCACGTGGCACTCATGCACTGATCACGTGGCTGATCATACTCTGCTCACGTAACTCATGCACACATCACGTGGCTATCATGCACTGCTCACGTGGCTCGTCATGGAATGATCACGTAGCAACCATATACTGGTCACGTGACTGATCATGCACTGATCACGTAAATGATCATGCACTGATCACGTGACTGATCATGCACTGATCACGTGACTGATCATGCACTGATCACGTGGCTATCATGCACTGCTCACGTGGCTGATCATGCAATGATCACGTAGCAACCATGTACTGGTCACGTGACTGATCATGCACTGATCACGTAATTGATCATGCACTGATCACGTGGCTCATCATGCACTGATCACGTGGCTGATCACACATGTATCACGTGACTG
This sequence comes from Bos javanicus, assembly GCF_032452875.1. Lineage (NCBI taxonomy): Eukaryota > Metazoa > Chordata > Mammalia > Artiodactyla > Bovidae > Bos > Bos javanicus. The sequence continues at coordinate 275,125 of NW_026893837.1, forward strand.
ATCATGCACTGATCACGTGGCTATCATGCACTGATCACGTGGCTGTCATGCACTGATCACGTGGATATCATGCACTGATCACGTGGCTGATCACACACGATCACATGACTGATCATGCACTGATCACGTGGCTATCATGCACTGATCACGTGGCTATCATGCACTGATCACGTGGCTGATCATGCACTGATCACGTAGCTACCATGCACTGGTCACGTGACTGATCATGCACTGATCACATGACTGATCATGCACTGATCACGTGGCTTATCATGCACTGATCATGTGACTGATCATGTGCTGATCATGTTTGGTGTCATACACTGATCATGTGCCTCTGGAGGCAATGAACAAAGAGCTGAGTAGGCACGAATCAGTCAGCAGGCTATAATCATGGAACTCAGCTCTGAGAAATCATGCTGCTCAGCTGGCAATAATCAAGCAGATGAGCAGGCAGGAATTACGCAGCACAGGTGGCAATTGTCAAGCAGATGACAGGCAGGAATCATGCAGCTCAGCTGGCAATTGTCAAGCAGATGAGCAGACAGTAATCACGCAGCTCAGCAGGCCCTGATCACGTGACTGAGCATGCACTGTTCACGTGGCTGATCACACACTGATCACGTGACTGATCATGCACTGATCACGTGACTGATCATGCACTGATCACGTGGCTATCATGCACTGATCACGTGGCTGATCATACACTGATCACGTGGCTGATCATGCACTGATCACGTGGCTGATCATGCACTGATCACGTGACTGATCATGCACTGATCACGTGGCTGATCATGCACTGATCACGTGGCTGATCATGCATGATCACACAGCTATCATGCACTGATCACGTGACTGATCATGCACTGATCACGTGACTGATCATGCACTGATCACGTGACTGATCATGCACTGATCACGTGGCTGATCATGCACTGATCACGTGGCTGATCATGCACTGATCACGTGGCTGATCATGCATGATCACGTAGCTACCATGTACTGGTCACGTGACTGATCATGCACTGATCACGTAATTGATCATGCACTGATCACGTGGCTGATCATGCACTGATCACGTGGCTGATCATGCACTGATCACGTGACTGATCATGCACTGATCACGTGACTGATCATGCACTGATCACGTGGCTATCATGCACTGATCACGTGGCTGATCATGCACTGATCACGTGACTGATCATGCACTGATCACGTGACTGATCATGCACTGATCACGTGGCTATCATGCACTGCTCACGTGGCTGATCATGCATGATCACGCAGCTACCATGTACTGGTCACATGACTGATCATGCACTGATCACGTGACTGATCATGCACTGATCACGTGGCTATCATGCACTACTCACGTGGCTGATCATGCAATGATCATGTAGCTACCATGTACAGGTCACGTGAATGATCATACACCCATCAGGTGACTGATCATGCACTGATCACGTCTATATCATGCACTGATCACATGACTGCCCATGCACTGATCACGTGGATGATCATACACTAATCATGTGACAGATCATGCACTGATCACGTGGCTGATCATGCACTGATACCGTGACTGAGCATGGACTGATCACATGACTATCATGTAGTGATCACGTGACTTAATGGCGCTGATCATGTGACTGATCATGCGCTGATCATGTTTGCTATCATACACTGATCATGTGCCTCTGGAGGCAATAAACAAAGAGCTGAGTAGGCACGAATCAAACAGTCAGCAGGCAATAATCATGGAACTCAGGTGTGAGGAATCATGCTGCTCAGCTGGCAATAATCAAGCAGCTGAGCAGGCAGGAATTACGCAGCACAGCTGGCAATTGTCAAGCAGATGACAGGCAGGAATCGTGCAGCTCAGCTGGCAATTGTCAAGCAGATGAGCAGACAGTAATCACGCAGCTCAGCAGGCCCAGATCACGTGACTGAGCATGCACTGTTCACGTGGCTGATCATACACTGATCACGTGATTGATCATGCACTGATCACTTGGATATCATGCACTGATCACGTGGCTGATCATACACTGTTCACGTGTCTGACCATGCACTGATCACGTGGCTGATCATACACTGCTCACGTAACTGATCATGCACTGATCACGTGGCTATCATGCACTGATCACGTGGCTGAACATGCACTGTTCACGTGGCTGATCACACACCTGTCACGTGACTGATCATGCACTGATCACGTGGCACTCATGCACTGATCACGTGGCTGATCATACTCTGCTCACGTAACTCATCATGCACACATCACGTGGCTATCATGCACTGCTCACGTGGCTCGTCATGGAATGATCACGTAGCTACCATATACTGGTCACGTGACTGATCATGCACAGATCACGTAAATGATCATGCACTGTTCACGTGACTGATCATGTACTGATCACGTGACTGATCATGCACTGCTCACGTGGCTGATCATGCAACGATCACGTAGCAACCATGTACTGGTCACGTGACTGATCATGCACTGATCACGTAATTGATCCTGCACTGATCACGTGGCTCATCATGCACTGATCACGTGGCTGATCACACATGTATCACGTGACTGATCATGCACTGATCACGTGGCTATCATGCACTGATCACGTGGCTATCATGCACTGATCACGTGGATATCATGCACTGATCACGTGGCTGATCACACACGTATCACATGACTGATCATGCACTGATCACGTGGCTATCATGCACTGATCACGTGGCTATCATGCACTGATCACGTGGCTGATCATGCAATGATCACGTAGCTACCATGCACTGATCACGTGACTGATCATGCACTGATCACGTAACTGATCATGCACTGATCACGTGGCTGATCATGCACTGATCACGTGGCTGATCACACACGATCACGTGACTGATCATGCACTGATCACGTGACTGATCATGCACTGATCACGTGGCTATCATGCACTGATCACGTGGATGATCATGCACTGATCACGTGACTGATCATGCACTGATCACGTGACTGATCATGCACTGATCACGTGGCTATCATGCACTGATCACGTGGCTGATCATGCACTGATCACGCAGCTATCATGCACTGATCACATGACTGATCATGCACTGATCACATGACTGATCATGCACTGATCACGTGGCTTATCATGCACTGATCATGTGACTGATCATGTGCTGATCATGTTTGGTATCATACACTGATCATGTGCCTCTGGAGGCAATGAACAAAGAGCTGAGTAGGCAGGAATCAGTCAGCAGGCTATAATCATGGAACTCAGCTCTGAGAAATCATGCTGCTCAGCTGGCAATAATCAAGCAGATGAGCAGGCAGGAATTACGCAGCACAGGTGGCAATTGTCAAGCAGATGACAGGCAGGAATCATGCAGCTCAGCTGGCAATTGTCAAGCAGATGAGCAGACAGTAATCACGCAGCTCAGCAGGCCCTGATCACGTGACTGAGCATGCACTGTTCACGTGGCTGATCACACACTGATCACGTGACTGATCATGCACTGATCACGTGACTGATCATGCACTGATCACGTGGCTATCATGCACTGATCACGTGGCTGATCATGCACTGATCACGGGACTGATCATGCACTGATCACGGCTTATCATGCACTGACACATGACTCACATGCACTGATCACGTGGCTGATCATGCACTGATCACGTGACTGATCATGCACTGATCACGTGACTGATCATGCACTGATCACGTGGCTGATCATGCACTGATCACGTGGCTATCATGCACTGCTCACGTGGCTGATCATGCAATGATCACGTAGCTACCATGCACTGGTCACGTGACTGATCATGCACTGATCACGTGGCTATCATGCACTGATCACGTGGCTGATCATGCACTGATCACGTGACTGATCATGCACTGATCACGTGGCTGATCATGCACTGATCACGTGACTGATCATGCACTGATCACGTGGCTGATCATGCACTGATCACGTGACTGATCATGCACTGATCACGTGACTGATCATGCACTGATCACGTGGCTGATCATGCACTGATCACGTGGCTGATCATGCACTGATCACGTGACTGATCATGCACTGATCACGTGGCTGATCATGCACTGATCACGTGACTGATCATGCACTGATCACGTGACTGATCATGCACTGATCACGTGGCTGATCATGCACTGATCACGTGGCTGATCATGCACTGATCACGTGGCTGATCATGCACTGATCACGTGGCTGATCATGCACTGATCACGTGACTGATCATGCACTGATCACGTGGCTGATCATGCACTGATCACGTGACTGATCATGCACTGATCACGTGGCTGATCATGCACTGATCACGTGACTGATCATGCACTGATCACGTGGCTGATCATGCACTGATCACGTGACTGATCATGCACTGATCACGTGGCTGATCATGCACTGATCACGTGACTGATCATGCACTGATCACGTGGCTGATCATGCACTGATCACGTGACTGATCATGCACTGATCACGTGACTGATCATGCACTGATCACGTGGCTGATCATGCACTGATCACGTGGCTGATCATGCACTGATCACGTGACTGATCATGCACTGATCACGTGGCTATCATGCACTGATCACGTGGCTGATCATGCACTGATCACGTGACTGATCATGCACTGATCACGTGGCTGATCATGCACTGATCACGTGACTGATCATGCACTGATCACGTGGCTGATCATGCACTGATCACGTGACTGATCATGCACTGATCACGTGACTGATCATGCACTGATCACGTGGCTGATCATGCACTGATCACGTGGCTATCATGCACTGATCACGTGGCTGATCATGCACTGATCACGTAGCTATCATGCACTGATCACGTGACTGATCATGCACTGATCACGTGACTGATCATGCACTGATCACGTGGCTGATCATACACTGATCATGTGACAGATCATGCACTGATCACGTGGCTGATCATGCACTGATACCGTGACTGAGCATGGACTGATCACATGACTATCATGTAGTGATCACGTGACTTAATGGCGCTGATCATGTGACTGATCATGCGCTGATCATGTTTGCTATCATACACTGATCATGTGCCTCTGGAGGCAATAAACAAAGAGCTGAGTAGGCACGAATCAAACAGTCAGCAGGCAATAATCATGGAACTCAGCTGTGAGGAATCATGCTGCTCAGCTGGCAATAATCAAGCAGCTGAGCAGGCAGGAATTATGCAGCACAGCTGGCAATTGTCAAGCAGATGACAGGCAGGAATCGTGCAGCTCAGCTGGCAATTGTCAAGCAGATGAGCAGACAGTAATCACGCAGCTCAGCAGGCCCTGATCACGTGACTGAGCATGCACTGTTCACGTGGCTGATCATACACTGATCACGTGACTGATCATGCACTGATCACTTGGATATCATGCACTGATCACGTGGCTGATCATACACTGTTCACGTGTCTGACCATGCACTGATCACGTGGCTGATCATACACTGCTCACGTAACTGATCATGCACTGATCACGTGGCTATCATGCACTGATCACGTGGCTGAACATGCACTGTTCACGTGGCTGATCACACACCTGTCACGTGACATATCATGCACTGATCACGTGGCACTCATGCACTGATCACGTGGCTGATCATACTCTGCTCACGTAACTGATCATGCACACATCACGTGGCTATCATGCACTGCTCACGTGGCTCGTCATGGAATGATCACGTAGCTACCATATACTGGTCACGTGACTGATCATGCACTGATCACGTAAATGATCATGCACTGTTCACGTGACTGATCATGCACTGATCACGTGACTGATCATGCACTGATCACGTGGCTGATCATGCACTGATCACGTGGCTGATCATGCACTGATCACGTGGCTGATCATGCACTGATCACGTGGCTGATCATGCACTGATCACGTGACTGATCATGCACTGATCACGTGACTGATCATGCACTGATCACGTGGCTATCATGCACTGATCACGTGGCTGATCATGCACTGATCACGTGACTGATCATGCACTGATCACGTGACTGATCATGCACTGATCACGTGAATGATCATGCACTGATCACGTGGCTGATCATGCACTGATCACGTGGCTGATCACACATGATCACGTGACTGATCATGCACTGATCACGTGGCTATCATGCACTGATCACGTGGCTGATCATGCACTGATCACGTGGCTATCATGCACTGATCACGTGGCTGATCATGCACTGATCACGTAGCTACCATGCACTGATCACGTGACTGATCATGCACTGATCACGTAATTGATCATGCACTGATCACGTGGCTGATCATGCACTGATCACGTGGCTGATCACACGTCTCACGTATCACACACGATCACGATCATGCAGATGATCAGACACTGATCACGCAGCTCATCAGCACTGATCACGTGACTGATCATGCACTGATCACGTGACTGATCATGCACTGATCACGTGTCTGATCATGCACTGATCACGTGGCTATCATGCACTGCTCACGTGGCTGATCATGCCATGATCACGCAGCTACCATGTACTGGTCACATGACTGATCATGCACTGATCACGTGACTGATCATGCAGTGATCACGTGGCTATCATGCACTACTCACGTGGCTGATCATGCAATGATCATGTAGCTACCATGTACAGGTCACGTGAATGATCATACACCCATCAGGTGACTGATCATGCACTGATCACGTGGCTATCATGCACTGATCACGAGACTGATCATGCACTGATCACGTCTATATCATGCACTGATCACATGACTGCCCATGCACTGATCACGTGGATGATCATACACTAATCATGTGACAGATCATGCACTGATCACGTGGCTGATCATGCACTGATACCGTGACTGAGCATGGACTGATCACATGACTATCATGTAGTGATCACGTGACTTAATGGCGCTGATCATGTGACTGATCATGCGCTGATCATGTTTGCTATCATACACTGATCATGTGCCTCTGGAGGCAATAAACAAAGAGCTGAGTAGGCACGAATCAAACAGTCAGCAGGCAATAATCATGGAACTCAGGTGTGAGGAATCATGCTGCTCAGCTGGCAATAATCAAGCAGCTGAGCAGGCAGGAATTACGCAGCACAGCTGGCAATTGTCAAGCAGATGACAGGCAGGAATCGTGCAGCTCAGCTGGCAATTGTCAAGCAGATGAGCAGACAGTAATCACGCAGCTCAGCAGGCCCAGATCACGTGACTGAGCATGCACTGTTCACGTGGCTGATCATACACTGATCACGTGATGATCATGCACTGATCACTTGGATATCATGCACTGATCACGTGGCTGATCATACACTGTTCACGTGTCTGACCATGCACTGATCACGTGGCTGATCATACACTGCTCACGTAACTGATCATGCACTGATCACGTGGCTATCATGCACTGATCACGTGGCTGAACATGCACTGTTCACGTGGCTGATCACACACCTGTCACGTGACATATCATGCACTGATCACGTGGCACTCATGCACTGATCACGTGGCTGATCATACTCTGCTCACGTAACTCATGCACACATCACGTGGCTATCATGCACTGCTCACGTGGCTCGTCATGGAATGATCACGTAGCAACCATATACTGGTCACGTGACTGATCATGCACAGATCACGTAAATGATCATGCACTGTTCACGTGACTGATCATGTACTGATCACGTGACTGATCATGCACTGATCACGTGGCTATCATGCTCTGCTCACGTGGCTGATCATGCAATGATCACGTAGCAACCATGTACTGGTCACGTGACTGATCATGCACTGATCACGTAATTGATCCTGCACTGATCACGTGGCTCATCATGCACTGATCACGTGGCTGATCACACATGTATCACGTGACTGATCATGCACTGATCACGTGGCTATCATGCACTGATCACGTGGCTGTCATGCACTGATCACGTGGATATCATGCACTGATCACGTGGCTGATCACACACGTATCACATGACTGATCATGCACTGATCACGTGGCTATCATGCACTGATCACGTGGCTATCATGCACTGATCACGTGGCTGATCATGCAATGATCACGTAGCTACATGTACTGATCACGTGACTGATCATGCACTGATCACGTGACTGATCATGCACTGATCACGTGGCTGATCATGCACTGATCACGTGGCTGATCATGCACTGATCACGTGGCTGATCATGCATGATCACGCAGCTATCATGCACTGATCACGTGACTGATCATGCACTGATCACGTGACTGATCATGCACTGATCACGTGGCTATCATGCACTGATCACGTGGCTGATCATGCACTGATCACGTAGCTACCATGCACTGATCACGTGACTGATCATACACTGATCACGTGACTGATCATGCACTGATCACGTGGCTGATCATGCACTGATCACGTGGCTGATCATGCACTGATCACGTGGCTGATCATGCACTGATCACGTGACTGATCATGCACTGATCACGTGACTGATCATGCACTGATCACGTGGCTATCATGCACTGATCACGTGGCTGATCATGCACTGATCACGTGCCTGATCATGCACTGATCACATGACTGATCATGCACTGATCACGTGACTGATCATGCACTGATCACGTGGCTATCATGCACTATCACGTGGCTGATCATGCAATGATCATGTAGCTACCATGTACTGGTCACGTGACTGATCATACACTGATCACGTGACTGATCATGCACTGATCACGTGGATGATCATGCACTGATCACGTGCCTGATCATGCACTGATCACGTGACTGATCATGCACTGATCACGTGGCTATCATGCACTGATCACGTGGCTGATCATGCACTGATCACGTGGCTGATCATGCACTGATACGTGACTGATCATGGACTGATCACATGACTATCATGCACTGATCACGTGACTTAATGGCACTGATCATGTGACTGATCATGCACTGATCATGTTTGCTATCATACACTGATCATGTGCCTCTGGAGGCAATAAACAAAGAGCTGAGTAGGCACGAATCAAACAGTCAGCAGGCAATAATCATGGAACTCAGCTGTGAGGAATCATGCTGCTCAGCTGGCAATAATCAAGCAGCTGAGCAGGCAGGAATTATGCAGCACAGCTGGCAATTGTCAAGCAGATGACAGGCAGGAATCATGCAGCTCAGCTGGCAATTGTCAAGCAGATGACAGGCAGAATCATGCAGCTCAGCTGGCAATGATCACGCAGATGAGCATGACAGTGATCACGTGGCTGATCATGCACTGATCACGTGACTGATCATGCACTGATCACGTGGCTGATCATGCACTGATCACGTGGCTGATCATGCACTGATCACGTGCTGACCATGCACTGATCACATGACTGATCATGCACTGATCACGTGGCTGATCATGCATGATCATGTGACTGATCATGCACTGATCATGTTTGGTGTCACACACTGATCATGTGCATCTGGAGGCAATGAACATAGAGCTGAGTAGGCAGGAATCAGTCAGCAGGCTATAATCATGGAACTCACCTCTGAGAAATCATGCTGCTCAGCTGGCAATAATCAAGTAGATGAGCAGGCAGGAATTACGCAGCACAGGTGGCAATTGTCAAGCAGATGACAGGCAGGAATCATGCAGCTCAGCTGGCAATTGTCAAGCAGATGAGCAGACAGTAATCACGCAGCTCATCATGCACTGATCACGTGACTGATCATGCACTGATCACGTGGCTGATCATACACTGATCACGTGACTGATCATGCACTGATCACGTGACTGATCATGCACTGATCACGTGGCTATCATGCACTGATCACGTGGCTGATCATGCACTGATCACGTGGCTGATCATGCACTGATCACGTGGCTGATCATGCACTGATCACGTGACTGATCATGCACTGATCACGTGGCTGATCATGCACTGATCACGTGGCTATCATGCACTGATCACGTGGCTGATCATGCATGATCACGCAGCTACCATGCACTGATCACGTGACTGATCATGCACTGATCACGTGACTGATCATGCACTGATCACGTGGCTATCATGCACTGATCACGTGGCTGATCATGCAATGATCACGTAGCTACATGTACTGGTCACGTGACTGATCATGCACTGATCAGTGACTGATCATGCACTGATCACGTGGCTGATCATGCACTGATCACGTGACTGATCATGCACTGATCACGTGGCTGATCATGCACTGATCACGTGACTGATCATGCACTGATCACGTGACTATCATGCACTGATCACGTGACTTCATGCACTGATCACGTGACTGATCATGCACTGATCACGTGGCTATCATGCACTGATCACGTGGCTGATCATGCACTGATCACGGCTGATCATGCACTGATCACGTGGCTGATCATGCACTGATCACGTGACTGATCATGCACTGATCACGTGGCTGATCATGCACTGATCACGTGGCTATCATGCACTGATCACGTGGCTGATCATGCACTGATCACGTGACTGATCATGCACTGATCACGTGGCTGATCATGCACTGATCACGTGGCTGATCATGCACTGATCACGTGGCTGATCATGCACTGATCACGTGGCTATCATGCACTGATCACGTGGCTGATCATGCATGATCACGTAGCTATCATGCACTGATCACGTGACTGATCATGCACTGATCACGTAATTGATCATGCACTGATCACGTGGCTGATCATGCACTGATCACGTGGCTGATCATGCACTGATCACGTGACTGATCATGCACTGATCACGTGACTGATCATGCACTGATCACGTGGCTATCATGCACTGATCACGTGGCTGATCATGCACTGATCACGTGGCTGATCATGCACTGATCACGTGGCTGATCATGCACTGATCACGTGACTGATCATGCACTGATCACGTGACTGATCATGCACTGATCACGTGGCTATCATGCACTGCTCACGTGGCTGATCATGCATGATCACGCAGCTACCATGTACTGGTCACATGACTGATCATGCACTGATCACGTGACTGATCATGCACTGATCACGTGGCTATCATGCACTACTCACGTGGCTGATCATGCAATGATCATGTAGCTACCATGTACAGGTCACGTGAATGATCATGCACTGATCACGTGACTGATCATGCACTGATCACGTGACTGATCATGCACTGATCACGTCTATATCATGCACTGATCACGTGGCTGATCATGCACTGATCACGCAGCTACCATGCACTGATCACGTGACTGATCATGCACTGATCACATGACTGATCATGCACTGATCACGTGGCTTATCATGCACTGATCATGTGACTGATCATGCGCTGATCATGTTTGCTATCATACACTGATCATGTGCCTCTGGAGGCAATGAACAAAGAGCTGAGTAGGCACGAATCAGTCAGCAGGCAATAATCATGGAACTCAGCTGTGAGAAATCATGCTGCTCAGCTGGCAATAATCAAGCAGCTGAGCAGGCAGGAATTACGCAGCACAGCTGGCAATTGTCAAGCAGATGACAGGCAGGAATCATGCAGCTCAGCTGGCAATTGTCAAGCAGATGAGCAGACAGTAATCACGCAGCTCAGCAGGCCCTGATCACGTGACTGAGCATGCACTGTTCACGTGGCTGATCACACACTGATCACGTGACTGATCATGCACTGATCACGTGACTGATCATGCACTGATCACGTGGCTATCATGCACTGATCACGTGGCTGATCATGCACTGATCACGGGACTGATCATGCACTGATCACGGCGCTATCATGCACTGACACATGACTCACATGCACTGATCACGTGGCTGATCATGCACTGATCACGTGACTGATCATGCACTGATCACGTGACTGATCATGCACTGATCACGTGGCTGATCATGCACTGATCACGTGGCTATCATGCACTGCTCACGTGGCTGATCATGCAATGATCACGTAGCTACCATGCACTGATCACGTGACTGATCATGCACTGATCACGTGGCTATCATGCACTGATCACGTGGCTGATCATGCACTGATCACGTGGCTGATCATGCACTGATCACGTGGCTGATCATGCACTGATCACGTGACTGATCATGCACTGATCACGTGGCTGATCATGCACTGATCACGTGACTGATCATGCACTGATCACGTGACTGATCATGCACTGATCACGTGGCTGATCATGCACTGATCACGTGGCTGATCATGCACTGATCACGTGGCTGATCATGCACTGATCACGTGGCTGATCATGCACTGATCACGTGACTGATCATGCACTGATCACGTGACTGATCATGCACTGATCACGTGGCTATCATGCACTGATCACGTGGCTGATCATGCACTGATCACGTGGCTATCATGCACTGATCACGTGGCTGATCATGCACTGATCACGTGGCTGATCATGCACTGATCACGTGGCTATCATGCACTGATCACGTGGCTGATCATGCACTGATCACGTGCCTGATCATGCACTGATCACGTGGCTGATCATGCACTGATCACGTGACTGATCATGCACTGATCACGTGACTGATCATGCACTGATCACGTGGCTATCATGCACTGCTCACGTGGCTGATCATGCATGATCACGCAGCTACCATGTACTGGTCACATGACTGATCATGCACTGATCACGTGACTGATCATGCACTGATCACGTGGCTATCATGCACTACTCACGTGGCTGATCATGCAATGATCATGTAGCTACCATGTACAGGTCACGTGAATGATCATACACCCATCAGGTGACTGATCATGCACTGATCACGTGACTGATCATGCACTGATCACGTCTATATCATGCACTGATCACATGACTGCCCATGCACTGATCACGTGGATGATCATACACTAATCATGTGACAGATCATGCACTGATCACGTGGCTGATCATGCACTGATACCGTGACTGAGCATGGACTGATCACATGACTATCATGTAGTGATCACGTGACTTAATGGCGCTGATCATGTGACTGATCATGCGCTGATCATGTTTGCTATCATACACTGATCATGTGCCTCTGGAGGCAATAAACAAAGAGCTGAGTAGGCACGAATCAAACAGTCAGCAGGCAATAATCATGGAACTCAGGTGTGAGGAATCATGCTGCTCAGCTGGCAATAATCAAGCAGCTGAGCAGGCAGGAATTACGCAGCACAGCTGGCAATTGTCAAGCAGATGACAGGCAGGAATCGTGCAGCTCAGCTGGCAATTGTCAAGCAGATGAGCAGACAGTAATCACGCAGCTCAGCAGGCCCAGATCACGTGACTGAGCATGCACTGTTCACGTGGCTGATCATACACTGATCACGTGATTGATCATGCACTGATCACTTGGATATCATGCACTGATCACGTGGCTGATCATACACTGTTCACGTGTCTGACCATGCACTGATCACGTGGCTGATCATACACTGCTCACGTAACTGATCATGCACTGATCACGTGGCTATCATGCACTGATCACGTGGCTGAACATGCACTGTTCACGTGGCTGATCACACACCTGTCACGTGACTGATCATGCACTGATCACGTGGCACTCATGCACTGATCACGTGGCTGATCATACTCTGCTCATGTAACTCATCATGCACACATCACGTGGCTATCATGCACTGCTCACGTGGCTCATCATGGAATGATCACGTAGCTACCATATACTGGTCACGTGACTGATCATGCACAGATCACGTAAATGATCATGCACTGTTCACGTGACTGATCATGTACTGATCACGTGACTGATCATGCACTGATCACGTGGCTGATCATGCACTGATCACGTGCAATCATGCACTGATCACGTGACTGATCATGCACTGATCACGTGGCATCATGCACTGATCACGTGGCTGATCATGCACTGATCACGTAACTGATCATGCACTGATCACGTGGCTATCATGCACTGATCACGTGGCTGATCACACATGTATCACGTGACTGATCATGCACTGATCACGTGGCTATCATGCACTGATCACGTGGCTATCATGCACTGATCACGTGGATATCATGCACTGATCACGTGGCTGATCACACACGTATCACATGACTGATCATGCACTGATCACGTGGCTATCATGCACTGATCACGTGGCTATCATGCACTGATCACGTGGCTGATCATGCACTGATCACGTAGCTATCATGCACTGATCACGTGACTGATCATGCACTGATCACGTGGCTGATCATGCACTGATCACGTGGCTGATCATGCACTGATCACGTGGCTGATCACACACGATCACGTGACTGATCATGCACTGATCACGTGACTGATCATGCACTGATCACGTGGCTATCATGCACTGATCACGTGGCTGATCATGCACTGATCACGTGGCTGATCATGCACTGATCACGTGACTGATCATGCACTGATCACGTGACTGATCATGCACTGATCACGTGGCTGATCATGCACTGATCACGTGGCTATCATGCACTGGTCACATGACTGATCATGCACTGATCACATGACTGATCATGCACTGATCACGTGGCTTATCATGCACTGATCATGTGACTGATCATGTGCTGATCATGTTTGGTATCATACACTGATCATGTGCCTCTGGAGGCAATGAACAAAGAGCTGAGTAGGCAGGAATCAGTCAGCAGGCTATAATCATGGAACTCAGCTCTGAGAAATCATGCTGCTCAGCTGGCAATAATCAAGCAGCTGAGCAGGCAGGAATTACGCAGCACAGCTGGCAATTGTCAAGCAGATGACAGGCAGGAATCGTGCAGCTCAGCTGGCAATTGTCAAGCAGATGAGCAGACAGTAATCACGCAGCTCAGCAGGCCCTGATCACGTGACTGAGCATGCACTGTTCACGTGGCTGATCACACACTGATCACGTGACTGATCATGCACTGATCACGTGACTGATCATGCACTGATCACGTGGCTGATCATGCACTGATCACGTGGCTGATCATACACTGATCACGGGACTGATCATGCACTGATCACGTGGCTATCATGCACTGACACGTGACTGACATGCACTGATCACGTGGCTGATCATGCACTGATCACGTGACTGATCATGCACTGATCACGTGACTGATCATGCACTGATCACGTGGCTGATCATGCACTGATCACGTGGCTATCATGCACTGATCACGTGGCTGATCATGCAATGATCACGTAGCTACCATGTACTGGTCACGTGACTGATCATGCACTGATCACGTAATTGATCATGCACTGATCACGTGGCTGATCATGCACTGATCACGTGGCTGATCATGCACTGATCACGTGACTGATCATGCACTGATCACGTGACTGATCATGCACTGATCACGTGGCTATCATGCACTGATCACGTGGCTGATCATACACTGATCACGTGCCTGATCATGCACTGATCACGTGGCTGATCATGCACTGATCACGTGACTGATCATGCACTGATCACGTGTCTGATCATGCACTGATCACGTGGCTATCATGCACTGCTCACGTGGCTGATCATGCATGATCACGCAGCTACCATGTACTGGTCACATGACTGATCATGCACTGATCACGTGACTGATCATGCAGTGATCACGTGGCTATCATGCACTACTCACGTGGCTGATCATGCAATGATCATGTAGCTACCATGTACAGGTCACGTGAATGATCATACACCCATCAGGTGACTGATCATGCACTGATCACGTGGCTATCATGCACTGATCACGAGACTGATCATGCACTGATCACGTCTATATCATGCACTGATCACATGACTGCCCATGCACTGATCACGTGGATGATCATACACTAATCATGTGACAGATCATGCACTGATCACGTGGCTGATCATGCACTGATACCGTGACTGAGCATGGACTGATCACATGACTATCATGTAGTGATCACGTGACTTAATGGCGCTGATCATGTGACTGATCATGCGCTGATCATGTTTGCTATCATACACTGATCATGTGCCTCTGGAGGCAATAAACAAAGAGCTGAGTAGGCACGAATCAAACAGTCAGCAGGCAATAATCATGGAACTCAGGTGTGAGGAATCATGCTGCTCAGCTGGCAATAATCAAGCAGCTGAGCAGGCAGGAATTACGCAGCACAGCTGGCAATTGTCAAGCAGATGACAGGCAGGAATCGTGCAGCTCAGCTGGCAATTGTCAAGCAGATGAGCAGACAGTAATCACGCAGCTCAGCAGGCCCAGATCACGTGACTGAGCATGCACTGTTCACGTGGCTGATCATACACTGATCACGTGATTGATCATGCACTGATCACTTGGATATCATGCACTGATCACGTGGCTGATCATACACTGTTCACGTGTCTGACCATGCACTGATCACGTGGCTGATCATACACTGCTCACGTAACTGATAATGCACTTATCACGTGGCTATCATGCACTGATCACGTGGCTGAACATGCACTGTCACGTGGCTGATCATGCACTGATCACGTGGCTGATCATGCACTGATCACGTGACTGATCATGCACTGATCACGTGGCTGATCATGCACTGATCACGTGGCTATCATGCACTGATCACGTGGCTGATCATGCACTGATCACGTGACTGATCATGCACTGATCACGTGACTGATCATGCACTGATCACGTGACTGATCATGCACTGATCACGTGGCTGATCATGCACTGATCACGTGGCTGATCATGCACTGATCACGTGACTGATCATGCACTGATCACGTGGCTGATCATGCACTGATCACGTGGCTGATCATGCACTGATCACGTGGCTGATCATGCACTGATCACGTGACTGATCATGCACTGATCACGTGGCTATCATGCACTGATCACGTGGCTGATCATGCACTGATCACGTGGCTGATCACACACTGATCACGTGACTATCATGCACTGATCACGTGGCATCATGCACTGATCACGTGGCTGATCATGCACTGATCACGTGACTGATCATGCACTGATCACGTGGCTATCATGCACTGATCACGTGGCTGATCATGCACTGATCACGTAGCTACCATGCACTGATCACGTGACTGATCATGCACTGATCACGTAACTGATCATGCACTGATCACGTGGCTATCATGCACTGATCACGTGGCTGATCATGCACTGATCACGGGACTGATCATGCACTGATCACGTGGCTATCATGCACTGACTGCATGACTGATCATGCACTGATCACGTGGCTGATCATGCACTGATCACGTGACTGATCATGCACTGATCACGTGACTGATCATGCACTGATCACGTGGCTGATCATGCACTGATCACGTGGCTATCATGCACTGATCACGTGGCTGATCATGCACTGATCACGTAGCTACCATGCACTGGTCACGTGACTGATCATGCACTGATCACGTGACTGATCATGCACTGATCACGTGGCTGATCATGCACTGATCACGTGGCTGATCATGCACTGATCACGTGACTGATCATGCACTGATCACGTGACTGATCATGCACTGATCACGTGGCTATCATGCACTGATCACGTGGCTGATCATGCACTGATCACGTGCTGATCATGCACTGATCACGTGGCTGATCATGCACTGATCACGTGACTGATCATGCACTGATCACGTGGCTGATCATGCACTGATCACGTGGCTGATCATGCACTGATCACGTGGCTATCATGCACTGATCACGTGGCTGATCATGCACTGATCACGTGACTGATCATGCACTGATCACTGGCTATCATGCACTGATACATGACTGACATGCACTGATCACGTGGCTGATCATGCACTGATCACGTGACTGATCATGCACTGATCACGTGACTGATCATGCACTGATCACGTGGCTGATCATGCACTGATCACGTGGCTATCATGCACTGATCACGTGGCTGATCATGCACTGATCACGTAGCTACCATGCACTGATCACGTGACTGATCATGCACTGATCACGTAACTGATCATGCACTGATCACGTGGCTGATCATGCACTGATCACGTGGCTGATCATGCACTGATCACGTGACTGATCATGCACTGATCACGTGACTGATCATGCACTGATCACGTGACTGATCATGCACTGATCACGTGGCTATCATGCACTGATCACGTGGCTGATCATGCACTGATCACGGGACTGATCATGCACTGATCACGTGGCTATCATGCACTGATCACATGACTGACATGCACTGATCACGTGGATGATCATGCACTGATCACGTGACTGATCATGCACTGATCACGTGACTGATCATGCACTGATCACGTGGCTGATCATGCACTGATCACGTGGCTATCATGCACTGATCACGTGGCTGATCATGCAATGATCACGTAGCTACCATGTACTGGTCACGTGACTGATCATGCACTGATCACGTAATTGATCATGCACTGATCACGTGGCTGATCATGCACTGATCACGTGGCTGATCATGCACTGATCACGTGACTGATCATGCACTGATCACGTGACTGATCATGCACTGATCACGTGGCTATCATGCACTGATCACGTGGCTGACATACACTGATCACGTGCCTGATCATGCACTGATCACGTGGCTGATCATGCACTGATCACGTGACTGATCATGCACTGATCACGTGTCTGATCATGCACTGATCACGTGGCTATCATGCACTGCTCACGTGGCTGATCATGCATGATCACGCAGCTACCATGTACTGGTCACATGACTGATCATGCACTGATCACGTGACTGATCATGCAGTGATCACGTGGCTATCATGCACTACTCACGTGGCTGATCATGCAATGATCATGTAGCTACCATGTACAGGTCACGTGAATGATCATACACCCATCAGGTGACTGATCATGCACTGATCACGTGGCTATCATGCACTGATCACGAGACTGATCATGCACTGATCACGTCTATATCATGCACTGATCACATGACTGCCCATGCACTGATCACGTGGATGATCATACACTAATCATGTGACAGATCATGCACTGATCACGTGGCTGATCATGCACTGATACCGTGACTGAGCATGGACTGATCACATGACTATCATGTAGTGATCACGTGACTTAATGGCGCTGATCATGTGACTGATCATGCGCTGATCATGTTTGCTATCATACACTGATCATGTGCCTCTGGAGGCAATAAACAAAGAGCTGAGTAGGCACGAATCAGACAGTCAGCAGGCAATAATCATGGAACTCAGGTGTGAGGAATCATGCTGCTCAGCTGGCAATAATCAAGCAGCTGAGCAGGCAGGAATTACGCAGCACAGCTGGCAATTGTCAAGCAGATGACAGGCAGGAATCGTGCAGCTCAGCTGGCAATTGTCAAGCAGATGAGCAGACAGTAATCACGCAGCTCAGCAGGCCCTGGTCACGTGACTGAGCATGCACTGTTCACGTGGCTGATCATACACTGATCACGTGATTGATCATGCACTGAT
Organism: Bos javanicus; assembly: GCF_032452875.1. Classification (NCBI taxonomy): domain Eukaryota; kingdom Metazoa; phylum Chordata; class Mammalia; order Artiodactyla; family Bovidae; genus Bos; species Bos javanicus. The sequence goes on from NW_026893837.1 coordinate 294,630, forward strand.
CACTTGGATATCATGCACTGATCACGTGGCTGATCATACACTGTTCACGTGTCTGACCATGCACTGATCACGTGGCTGATCATACACTGCTCACGTAACTGATCATGCACTGATCACGTGGCTATCATGCACTGATCACGTGGCTGAACATGCACTGTTCACGTGGCTGATCATACACTGATCACGTGACTGATCATGCACTGATCACGTGGCTATCATGCACTGATCACGTGGCTGATCATGCACTGATCACGTGGCTGATCACACACTGTCACGTGACTATCATGCACTGATCACGTGGCATCATGCACTGATCACGTGGCTGATCATACACTGATCACGTGACTGATCATGCACTGATCACGTGGCTATCATGCACTGATCACGTGGCTGATCATGCACTGATCACGTAGCTATCATGCACTGATCACGTGACTGATCATGCACTGATCACGTAACTGATCATGCACTGATCACGTGGCTGATCATGCACTGATCACGTGACTGATCATGCACTGATCACGTGGCTGATCATGCACTGATCACGTGGCTGATCATGCACTGATCACGTGGCTGATCATGCACTGATCACGTGGCTGATCATGCACTGATCACGTGACTGATCATGCACTGATCACGTGACTGATCATGCACTGATCACGTGGCTATCATGCACTGATCACGTGGCTGATCATGCACTGATCACGTGACTGATCATGCACTGATCACGTGACTGATCATGCACTGATCACGTGACTGATCATGCACTGATCACGTGGCTGATCATGCACTGATCACGTGGCTGATCACACTGATCACGTGACTGATCATGCACTGATCACGTGGCTGATCATGCACTGATCACGTGACTGATCATGCACTGATCACGTGGCTGATCATGCACTGATCACGTGACTGATCATGCACTGATCACGTGGCTATCATGCACTGATCACGTGGCTGATCATGCACTGATCACGTGGCTGATCATGCACTGATCACGTGACTGATCATGCACTGATCACGTGGCATCATGCACTGATCACGTGGCTGATCATGCACTGATCACGTGACTGATCATGCACTGATCACGTGGCTATCATGCACTGATCACGTGGCTGATCATGCAATGATCACGTAGCTACCATGCACTCACGTGACTGATCATGCACTGATCACGTGACTGATCATGCACTGATCACGTGGCTATCATGCACTGATCACGTGGCTGATCATGCACTGATCACGGACTGATCATGCACTGATCACTGGCTATCATGCACTGACTGCATGACTGACATGCACTGATCACGTGGCTGATCATGCACTGATCACGTGACTGATCATGCACTGATCACGTGACTGATCATGCACTGATCACGTGGCTGATCATGCACTGATCACGTGGCTATCATGCACTGATCACGTGGCTGATCATGCACTGATCACGTAGCTACCATGCACTGATCACGTGACTGATCATGCACTGATCACGTAACTGATCATGCACTGATCACGTGGCTGATCATGCACTGATCACGTGGCTGATCATGCACTGATCACGTGACTGATCATGCACTGATCACGTGACTGATCATGCACTGATCACGTGGCTATCATGCACTGATCACGTGGCTGATCATGCACTGATCACGTGACTGATCATGCACTGATCACGTGGCTGATCATGCACTGATCACGTGACTGATCATGCACTGATCACGTGACTGATCATGCACTGATCACGTGGCTATCATGCACTGATCACGTGGCTGATCATGCATGATCACGCAGCTACCATGTACTGGTCACGTGACTGATCATGCACTGATCACGTGACTGATCATGCACTGATCACGTGGCTATCATGCACTGATCACGTGGCTGATCATGCACTGATCACGTAGCTATCATGCACTGATCACGTGACTGATCATGCACTGATCACGTGACTGATCATGCACTGATCACGTGGCTGATCATGCACTGATCACGTGGCTGATCATGCACTGATCACGTGGCTGATCATGCACTGATCACGTGACTGATCATGCACTGATCACGTGACTGATCATGCACTGATCACGTGGCTATCATGCACTGATCACGTGGCTGATCATGCACTGATCACGTGCTGATCATGCACTATCACATGACTGATCATGCACTGATCACGTGACTGATCATGCACTGATCACGTGGCTATCATGCACTACTCACGTGGCTGATCATGCAATGATCATGTAGCTACCATGTACTGGTCACGTGACTGATCATACACCCATCAGGTGACTGATCATGCACTGATCACGTGGCTGATCATGCACTGATCACGTGCCTGATCATGCACTGATCACGTGACTGATCATGCACTGATCACGTGGCTATCATGCACTGATCACGTGGCTGATCATGCACTGATACCGTGACTGAGCATGGACTGATCACATGACTATCATGTAGTGATCACGTGACTTAATGGCACTGATCATGTGACTGATCATGCACTGATCATGTTTGCTATCATACACTGATCATGTGCCTCTGGAGGCAATAAACAAAGAGCTGAGTAGGCACGAATCAAACAGTCAGCAGGCAATAATCATGGAACTCAGGTGTGAGGAATCATGCTGCTCAGCTGGCAATAATCAAGCAGCTGAGCAGGCAGGAATTATGCAGCACAGCTGGCAATTGTCAAGCAGATGACAGGCAGGAATCATGCAGCTCAGCTGGCAATTGTCAAGCAGATGACAGGCAGAATCATGCAGCTCAGCTGGCAATGATCACGCAGATGAGCATGACAGTGATCACGTGGCTGATCATGCACTGATCACGTGACTGATCATGCACTGATCACGTGGCTGATCATGCACTGATCACGTGATGATCATGCACTGATCACGTGGCTATCATGCACTGATCACGTGGCTGATCATACACTGATCACGTAACTGATCATGCACTGATCACGTGGCTATCATGCACTGATCACGTGGCTGATCATGCACTGATCACGTGGCTATCATGCACTGATCACGTGACTGATCATGCACTGATCACGTGAATGATCATGCACTGATCACGTGACTGATCATGCACTGATCACGTGACTGATCATGCACTGATCACGTGGCTATCATGCACTGATCACGTGGCTGATCATGCACTGATCACGTAGCTACCATGTACTGATCACATGACTGATCATGCACTGATCACGTGGCTTATCATGCATGATCATGTGACTGATCATGTGCTGATCATGTTTGGTGTCATACACTGATCATGTGCCTCTGGAGGCAATGAACATAGAGCTGAGTAGGCAGGAATCAGTCAGCAGGCTATAATCATGGAACTCAGCTCTGAGAAATCATGCTGCTCAGCTGGCAATAATCAAGCAGATGAGCAGGCAGGAATTACACAGCACAGGTGGCAATTGTCAAGCAGATGACAGGCAGGAATCATGCAGCTCAGCTGGCAATTGTCAAGCAGATGAGCAGACAGTAATCACGCAGCTCAGCAGGCCCTGATCACGTGACTGAGCATGCACTGATCACGTGGCTGATCACACACTGATCACGTGACTGATCATGCACTGATCACGTGACTGATCATGCACTGATCACGTGGCTATCATGCACTGATCACGTGGCTGATCATGCACTGATCACGTGGCTGATCATGCACTGATCACGTGGCTGATCATGCACTGATCACGTGACTGATCATGCACTGATCACGTGGCTGATCATGCACTGATCACGTGGCTATCATGCACTGATCACGTGGCTGATCATGCACTGATCACGTAGCTACCATGCACTGATCACGTGACTGATCATGCACTGATCACGTGACTGATCATGCACTGATCACGTGGCTGATCATGCACTGATCACGTGGCTGATCATGCACTGATCACGTGACTGATCATGCACTGATCACGTGACTGATCATGCACTGATCACGTGGCTATCATGCACTGATCACGTGGCTGATCATGCACTGATCACGTGACTGATCATGCACTGATCACGTGGCTGATCATGCACTGATCACGTGACTGATCATGCACTGATCACGTGGCTGATCATGCACTGATCACGTGACTGATCATGCACTGATCACGTGTCTGATCATGCACTGATCACGTGGCTATCATGCACTGATCACGTGGCTGATCATGCCATGATCACGCAGCTACCATGTACTGGTCACATGACTGATCATGCACTGATCACGTGACTGATCATGCACTGATCACGTGGCTATCATGCACTACTCACGTGGCTGATCATGCAATGATCATGTAGCTACCATGTACAGGTCACGTGAATGATCATACACCCATCAGGTGACTGATCATGCACTGATCACGTGGCTATCATGCACTGATCACGAGACTGATCATGCACTGATCACGTCTATATCATGCACTGATCACATGACTGCCATGCACTGATCACGTGGATGATCATACACTAATCTTGTGACAGATCATGCACTGATCACGTGGCTGATCATGCACTGATACCGTGACTGAGCATGGACTGATCACATGACTATCATGTAGTGATCACGTGACTTAATGGCGCTGATCATGTGACTGATCATGCGCTGATCATGTTTGCTATCATACACTGATCATGTGCCTCTGGAGGCAATAAACAAAGAGCTGAGTAGGCACGAATCAAACAGTCAGCAGGCAATAATCATGGAACTCAGGTGTGAGGAATCATGCTGCTCAGCTGGCAATAATCAAGCAGCTGAGCAGGCAGGAATTACGCAGCACAGCTGGCAATTGTCAAGCAGATGACAGGCAGGAATCGTGCAGCTCAGCTGGCAATTGTCAAGCAGATGAGCAGACAGTAATCACGCAGCTCAGCAGGCCCAGATCACGTGACTGAGCATGCACTGTTCACGTGGCTGATCATACACTGATCACGTGATGATCATGCACTGATCACTTGGATATCATGCACTGATCACGTGGCTGATCATACACTGTTCACGTGTCTGACCATGCACTGATCACGTGGCTGATCATACACTGCTCACGTAACTGATCATGCACTGATCACGTGGCTATCATGCACTGATCACGTGGCTGAACATGCACTGTTCACGTGGCTGATCACACACCTGTCACGTGACATATCATGCACTGATCACGTGGCACTCATGCACTGATCACGTGGCTGATCATACTCTGCTCACGTAACTCATGCACACATCACGTGGCTATCATGCACTGCTCACGTGGCTGTCATGGAATGATCACGTAGCAACCATATACTGGTCACGTGACTGATCATGCACTGATCACGTAAATGATCATGCACTGTTCACGTGACTGATCATGCACTGATCACGTGACTGATCATGCACTGATCACGTGGCTGATCATGCACTGATCACGTGACTGATCATGCACTGATCACGTGGTATCATGCACTGATCACGTGGCTGATCATGCACTGATCACGTGGCTATCATGCACTGATCACGTGGCTGATCATGCACTGATCACGTGACTGATCATGCACTGATCACGTGGTGATCATGCACTGATCACGTGGCTATCATGCACTGATCACGTGGCTGATCATGCACTGATCACGTGGCTATCATGCACTGATCACGTGACTGATCATGCACTGATCACGTGACTGATCATGCACTGATCACGTGACTGATCATGCACTGATCACGTGGCTATCATGCACTGATCACGTGGCTGATCATGCACTGATCACGTGACTGATCATGCACTGATCACGTGGCTGATCATGCACTGATCACGTGACTGATCATGCACTGATCACGTGTGATCATGCACTGATCACGTGGCTATCATGCACTGATCACGTGGCTGATCATGCATGATCACGCAGCTATCATGCACTGATCACGTGACTGATCATGCACTGATCACGTGGCTGATCATGCACTGATCACGTGGCTGATCATACACTGATCACGTGACTATCATGCACTGATCACGTGGCACTCATGCACTGATCACGTGGCTGATCATACACTGATCACGTGACTGATCATGCACTGATCACGTGGCTATCATGCACTGATCACGTGGCTGATCATGCAATGATCACGTAGCTATCATGCACTGATCACGTGACTGATCATGCACTGATCACGTGGCTGATCATGCACTGATCACGTGACTGATCATGCACTGATCACGTGACTGATCATGCACTGATCACGTGGCTATCATGCACTGATCACGTGGCTGATCATGCACTGATCACGTGGCTATCATGCACTGATCACGTGACTGATCATGCACTGATCACGTAATTGATCATGCACTGATCACGTGGCTGATCATGCACTGATCACGTGGCTGATCACACACTGATCACGTGACTGATCATGCACTGATCACGTGGCTGATCATGCACTGATCACGTGGCTATCATGCACTGATCACGTGGCTGATCATGCATGATCACGTAGCTACCATGTACTGATCACGTGACTGATCATGCACTGATCACGTAATTGATCATGCACTGATCACGTGGCTGATCATGCACTGATCACGTGGCTGATCATGCACTGATCACGTGACTGATCATGCACTGATCACGTGACTGATCATGCACTGATCACGTGGCTATCATGCACTGATCACGTGACTGATCATGCACTGATCACGTGACTGATCATGCACTGATCACGTGACTGATCATGCACTGATCACGTGGCTATCATGCACTGCTCACGTGGCTGATCATGCCATGATCACGCAGCTACCATGTACTGGTCACATGACTGATCATGCACTGATCACGTGACTGATCATGCACTGATCACGTGGCTATCATGCACTACTCACGTGGCTGATCATGCAATGATCATGTAGCTACCATGTACAGGTCACGTGAATGATCATACACCCATCAGGTGACTGATCATGCACTGATCACGTGGCTATCATGCACTGATCACGTGACTGATCATGCACTGATCACGTCTATATCATGCACTGATCACATGACTGCCCATGCACTGATCACGTGGATGATCATACACTAATCATGTGACAGATCATGCACTGATCACGTGGCTGATCATGCACTGATACCGTGACTGAGCATGGACTGATCACATGACTATCATGTAGTGATCACGTGACTTAATGGCGCTGATCATGTGACTGATCATGCGCTGATCATGTTTGCTATCATACACTGATCATGTGCCTCTGGAGGCAATAAACAAAGAGCTGAGTAGGCACGAATCAAACAGTCAGCAGGCAATAATCATGGAACTCAGCTGTGAGGAATCATGCTGCTCAGCTGGCAATAATCAAGCAGCTGAGCAGGCAGGAATTACGCAGCACAGCTGGCAATTGTCAAGCAGATGACAGGCAGGAATCGTGCAGCTCAGCTGGCAATTGTCAAGCAGATGAGCAGACAGTAATCACGCAGCTCAGCAGGCCCTGATCACGTGACTGAGCATGCACTGTTCACGTGGCTGATCATACACTGATCACGTGATTGATCATGCACTGATCACGTGGCTATCATGCACTGATCACGTGGCTGATCATACATGATCACGTGACTGATCATGCACTGATCACGTGGCTGATCATGCACTGATCACGTGGCTATCATGCACTGATCACGTGGCTGATCACACACTGATCACGTGACTGATCATGCACTGATCACGTGGCTGATCATGCACTGATCACGTGGCTATCATGCACTGATCACGTGGCTGATCATGCAATGATCACGTAGCTACCATGTACTGATCACGTGACTGATCATGCACTGATCACGTAATTGATCATGCACTGATCACGTGGCTGATCATGCACTGATCACGTGGCTGATCATGCACTGATCACGTGACTGATCATGCACTGATCACGTGACTGATCATGCACTGATCACGTGGCTATCATGCACTGATCACGTGGCTGATCATACACTGATCACGTGCCTGATCATGCACTGATCACGTGGCTGATCATGCACTGATCACGTGACTGATCATGCACTGATCACGTGTCTGATCATGCACTGATCACGTGGCTATCATGCACTGCTCACGTGGCTGATCATGCCATGATCACGCAGCTACCATGTACTGGTCACATGACTGATCATGCACTGATCACGTGACTGATCATGCAGTGATCACGTGGCTATCATGCACTACTCACGTGGCTGATCATGCAATGATCATGTAGCTACCATGTACAGGTCACGTGAATGATCATACACCCATCAGGTGACTGATCATGCACTGATCACGTGGCTATCATGCACTGATCACGAGACTGATCATGCACTGATCACGTCTATATCATGCACTGATCACATGACTGCCATGCACTGATCACGTGGATGATCATGCACTAATCATGTGACAGATCATGCACTGATCACGTGGCTGATCATGCACTGATCCGTGACTGAGCATGGACTGATCACATGACTATCATGTAGTGATCACGTGACTTAATGGCGCTGATCATGTGACTGATCATGCGCTGATCATGTTTGCTATCATACACTGATCATGTGCCTCTGGAGGCAATAAACAAAGAGCTGAGTAGGCACGAATCAAACAGTCAGCAGGCAATAATCATGGAACTCAGGTGTGAGGAATCATGCTGCTCAGCTGGCAATAATCAAGCAGCTGAGCAGGCAGGAATTACGCAGCACAGCTGGCAATTGTCAAGCAGATGACAGGCAGGAATCGTGCAGCTCAGCTGGCAATTGTCAAGCAGATGAGCAGACAGTAATCACGCAGCTCAGCAGGCCCAGATCACGTGACTGAGCATGCACTGTTCACGTGGCTGATCATACACTGATCACGTGATGATCATGCACTGATCACGTGGCTATCATGCACTGATCACGTGGCTGATCATGCACTGATCACGTGGCTGATCATGCACTGATCACGTGACTATCATGCACTGATCACGTGGCTGATCATGCACTGATCACGTGTCTCATGCACTGATCACGTGGCTGATCATACACTGATCACGTAACTGATCATGCACTGATCACGTGGCTATCATGCACTGATCACGTGGCTGAACATGCACTGTTCACGTGGCTGATCACACACCTGTCACGTGACATATCATGCACTGATCACGTGGCACTCATGCACTGATCACGTGGCTGATCATACTCTGCTCACGTAACTCATGCACACATCACGTGGCTATCATGCACTGCTCACGTGGCTCGTCATGGAATGATCACGTAGCAACCATATACTGGTCACGTGACTGATCATGCACTGATCACGTAAATGATCATGCACTGTTCACGTGACTGATCATGTACTGATCACGTGACTGATCATGCACTGATCACGTGGCTATCATGCACTGCTCACGTGGCTGATCATGCAACGATCACGTAGCAACCATGTACTGGTCACGTGACTGATCATGCACTGATCACGTAATTGATCATGCACTGATCACGTGGCTCATCATGCACTGATCACGTGGCTGATCACACATGTATCACGTGACTGATCATGCACTGATCACGTGGCTCTCATGCACTGATCACGTGGCTGTCATGCACTGATCACGTGGATATCATGCACTGATCACGTGGCTGATCACACACGTATCACATGACTGATCATGCACTGATCACGTGGCTATCATGCACTGATCACGTGGCTATCATGCACTGATCACGTGGCTGATCATGCAATGATCACGTAGCTACCATGTACTGGTCACGTGACTGATCATGCACTGATCACGTAATTGATCATGCACTGATCACGTGGCTGATCATGCACTGATCACGTGGCTGATCATGCACTGATCACGTGACTGATCATGCACTGATCACGTGGCTATCATGCACTGATCACGTGGCTGATCATGCACTGATCACGTGGCTGATCATGCACTGATCACGTGGCTGATCATGCACTGATCACGTGGCTGATCATGCACTGATCACGTGGCTGATCATGCACTGATCACGTGGCTGATCATGCACTGATCACGTGACTATCATGCACTGATCACGTGGCATCATGCACTGATCACGTGGCTGATCACACTGATCACGTAACTCATGATCACGTGGCTATCATGCACTGATCACGTGGCTGATCATGCAATGATCACGTGCTATCATATACTGGTCACGTGACTGATCATGCAATGATCACGTAGCTGATCATGCACTGATCACGTGACTGATCATGCACTGATCACGTGACTGATCATGCACTGATCACGTGGCTATCATGCACTGATCACGTGGCTGATCATGCACTGATCACGTAGCAATCATGCACTGATCACGTGACTGATCATGCACTGATCACGTGGATGATCATACACTGATCACGTGACAGATCATGCACTGATCACGTGGCTGATCATGCACTGATACCGTGACTGAGCATGGACTGATCACATGACTATCATGTAGTGATCACGTGACTTAATGGCACTGATCATGTGACTGATCATGCGCTGATCATGTTTGCTATCATACACTGATCATGTGCCTCTGGAGGCAATGAACAAAGAGCTGAGTAGGCACGAATCAAACAGTCAGCAGGCAATAATCATGGAACTCAGGTGTGAGGAATCATGCTGCTCAGCTGGCAATAATCAAGCAGCTGAGCAGGCAGGAATTACGCAGCACAGCTGGCAATTGTCAAGCAGATGACAGGCAGGAATCATGCAGCTCAGCTGGCAATTGTCAAGCAGATGAGCAGACAGTAATCACGCAGCTCAGCAGGCCCTGATCACGTGACTGAGCATGCACTGTTCACGTGGCTGATCATACACTGATCACGTGATGATCATGCACTGATCACGTGGATATCATGCACTGATCACGTGGCTGATCATACACTGTTCACGTGTCTGACCATGCACTGATCACGTGGCTGATCATACACTGCTCACGTAACTGATCATGCACTGATCACGTGGCTATCATGCACTGATCACGTGGCTGATCATGCACTGATCACGTGGCTGATCACACACTGATCACGTGACTGATCATGCACTGATCACGTGACTGATCATGCACTGATCACGTGGCTATCATGCACTGATCACGTGGCTGATCATGCACTGATCACGTGACTGATCATGCACTGATCACGTGGCTGATCATGCACTGATCACGTGACTGATCATGCACTGATCACGTGGCTGATCATGCACTGATCACGTGGCTGATCATGCATGATCACGCAGCTATCATGCACTGATCACGTGACTGATCATGCACTGATCACGTGACTGATCATGCACTGATCACGTGGCTATCATGCACTGATCACGTGGCTGATCATGCACTGATCACGTAGCTATCATGCACTGATCACGTGACTGATCATGCACTGATCACGTGACTGATCATGCACTGATCACGTGGCTGATCATGCACTGATCACGTGGCTGATCATGCACTGATCACGTGGCTGATCATGCACTGATCACGTGACTGATCATGCACTGATCACGTGACTGATCATGCACTGATCACGTGGCTATCATGCACTGATCACGTGGCTGATCATGCACTGATCACGTGGCTGATCATGCACTGATCACATGACTGATCATGCACTGATCACGTGACTGATCATGCACTGATCACGTGGCTATCATGCACTGATCACGTGGCTGATCATGCAATGATCACGTAGCTACCATGCACTGGTCACGTGACTGATCATGCACTGATCACGTGACTGATCATGCACTGATCACGTGGCTGATCATGCACTGATCACGTGACTGATCATGCACTGATCACGTGACTGATCATGCACTGATCACGTGGCTATCATGCACTGATCACGTGGCTGATCATGCACTGATCACGTGACTGAGCATGGACTGATCACATGACTATCATGCACTGATCACGTGACTTAATGGCACTGATCATGTGACTGATCATGCACTGATCATGTTTGCTATCATACACTGATCATGTGCCTCTGGAGGCAATAAACAAAGAGCTGAGTAGGCACGAATCAAACAGTCAGCAGGCAATAATCATGGAACTCAGGTGTGAGGAATCATGCTGCTCAGCTGGCAATAATCAAGCAGCTGAGCAGGCAGGAATTATGCAGCACAGCTGGCAATTGTCAAGCAGATGACAGGCAGGAATCATGCAGCTCAGCTGGCAATTGTCAAGCAGATGACAGGCAGAATCATGCAGCTCAGCTGGCAATGATCACGCAGATGAGCATGACAGTGATCACGTGGCTGATCATGCACTGATCACGTGACTGATCATGCACTGATCACGTGGCTGATCATGCACTGATCACGTGATGATCATGCACTGATCACGTGGCTATCATGCACTGATCACGTGGCTGATCATACACTGATCACGTAACTGATCATGCACTGATCACGTGGCTATCATGCACTGATCACGTGGCTGATCATGCACTGATCACGTGGCTATCATGCACTGATCACGTGACTGATCATGCACTGATCACGTGAATGATCATGCACTGATCACGTGACTGATCATGCACTGATCACGTGACTGATCATGCACTGATCACGTGGCTATCATGCACTGATCACGTGGCTGATCATGCACTGATCACGTAGCTACCATGTACTGATCACATGACTGATCATGCACTGATCACGTGGCTTATCATGCATGATCATGTGACTGATCATGTGCTGATCATGTTTGGTGTCATACACTGATCATGTGCCTCTGGAGGCAATGAACATAGAGCTGAGTAGGCAGGAATCAGTCAGCAGGCTATAATCATGGAACTCAGCTCTGAGAAATCATGCTGCTCAGCTGGCAATAATCAAGTAGATGAGCAGGCAGGAATTACACAGCACAGGTGGCAATTGTCAAGCAGATGACAGGCAGGAATCATGCAGCTCAGCTGGCAATTGTCAAGCAGATGAGCAGACAGTAATCACGCAGCTCAGCAGGCCCTGATCACGTGACTGAGCATGCACTGTTCACGTGGCTGATCACACACTGATCACGTGACTGATCATGCACTGATCACGTGACTGATCATGCACTGATCACGTGGCTATCATGCACTGATCACGTGGCTGATCATGCACTGATCACGTGGCTGATCATGCACTGATCACGTGGCTGATCATGCACTGATCACGTGACTGATCATGCACTGATCACGTGGCTGATCATGCACTGATCACGTGGCTATCATGCACTGATCACGTGGCTGATCATGCACTGATCACGTAGCTACCATGCACTGATCACGTGACTGATCATGCACTGATCACGAATTGATCATGCACTGATCACGTGGCTGATCATGCACTGATCACGTGGCTGATCATGCACTGATCACGTGACTGATCATGCACTGATCACGTGACTGATCATGCACTGATCACGTGGCTGATCATGCACTGATCACGTGGCTGATCATGCACTGATCACGTGACTGATCATGCACTGATCACGTGGCTGATCATGCACTGATCACGTGACTGATCATGCACTGATCACGTGGCTGATCATGCACTGATCACGTGACTGATCATGCACTGATCACGTGTCTGATCATGCACTGATCACGTGGCTATCATGCACTGCTCACGTGGCTGATCATGCATGATCACGCAGCTACCATGTACTGGTCACATGACTGATCATGCACTGATCACGTGACTGATCATGCAGTGATCACGTGGCTATCATGCACTACTCACGTGGCTGATCATGCAATGATCATGTAGCTACCATGTACAGGTCACGTGAATGATCATACACCCATCAGGTGACTGATCATGCACTGATCACGTGGCTATCATGCACTGATCACGAGACTGATCATGCACTGATCACGTCTATATCATGCACTGATCACATGACTGCCCATGCACTGATCACGTGGATGATCATACACTAATCATGTGACAGATCATGCACTGATCACGTGGCTGATCATGCACTGATACCGTGACTGAGCATGGACTGATCACATGACTATCATGTAGTGATCACGTGACTTAATGGCGCTGATCATGTGACTGATCATGCGCTGATCATGTTTGCTATCATACACTGATCATGTGCCTCTGGAGGCAATAAACAAAGAGCTGAGTAGGCACGAATCAAACAGTCAGCAGGCAATAATCATGGAACTCAGGTGTGAGGAATCATGCTGCTCAGCTGGCAATAATCAAGCAGCTGAGCAGGCAGGAATTACGCAGCACAGCTGGCAATTGTCAAGCAGATGACAGGCAGGAATCGTGCAGCTCAGCTGGCAATTGTCAAGCAGATGAGCAGACAGTAATCACGCAGCTCAGCAGGCCCAGATCACGTGACTGAGCATGCACTGTTCACGTGGCTGATCATACACTGATCACGTGATGATCATGCACTGATCACTTGGATATCATGCACTGATCACGTGGCTGATCATACACTGTTCACGTGTCTGACCATGCACTGATCACGTGGCTGATCATACACTGCTCACGTAACTGATCATGCACTGATCACGTGGCTATCATGCACTGATCACGTGGCTGAACATGCACTGTTCACGTGGCTGATCACACACCTGTCACGTGACATATCATGCACTGATCACGTGGCACTCATGCACTGATCACGTGGCTGATCATACTCTGCTCACGTAACTCATGCACACATCACGTGGCTATCATGCACTGCTCACGTGGCTCGTCATGGAATGATCACGTAGCTACCATATACTGGTCACGTGACTGATCATGCACAGATCACGTAAATGATCATGCACTGTTCACGTGACTGATCATGTACTGATCACGTGACTGATCATGCACTGATCACGTGGCTATCATGCTCTGCTCACGTGGCTGATCATGCAACGATCACGTAGCAACCATGTACTGGTCACGTGACTGATCATGCACTGATCACGTAATTGATCCTGCACTGATCACGTGGCTGATCATGCACTGATCACGTGACTGATCATGCACTGATCACGTGGCTATCATGCACTGATCACGTGGCTGATCATGCACTGATCACGTGGCTGATCATGCACTGATCACGTGGCTGATCATGCACTGATCACGTGACTGATCATGCACTGATCACGTGGCTATCATGCACTGATCACGTGGCTGATCATGCACTGATCACGTGGCTGATCATGCACTGATCACGTGACTGATCATGCACTGATCACGTGGCATCATGCACTGATCACGTGGCTGATCATGCACTGATCACGTGACTGATCATGCACTGATCACGTGGCTATCATGCACTGATCACGTGGCTGATCATGCAATGATCATGTAGCTACCATGCACTGATCACGTGACTGATCATGCACTGATCACGTGACTGATCATGCACTGATCACGTGGCTGATCATGCACTGATCACGTGACTGATCATGCACTGATCACGTGGCTGATCATGCACTGATCACGTGACTGATCATGCACTGATCACGTGGCTGATCATGCACTGATCACGTGGCTGATCATGCACTGATCACGTGACTGATCATGCACTGATCACGTGACTGATCATGCACTGATCACGTGGCTATCATGCACTGATCACGTGGCTGATCATGCACTGATCACGTGACTGATCATGCACTGATCACGTGACTGATCATGCACTGATCACGTGACTGATCATGCACTGATCACGTGGCTGATCATGCACTGATCACGTGGCTGATCACACATGATCACGTGACTGATCATGCACTGATCACGTGGCTCATGCACTGATCACGTGGCTGATCATGCACTGATCACGTGGCTATCATGCACTGATCACGTGGCTGATCATGCACTGATCACGTAGCTATCATGCACTGTCACGTGACTGATCATGCACTGATCACGTAATTGATCATGCACTGATCACGTGGCTCATCATGCACTGATCACGTGGCTGATCACACATGATCACGTATCACACACTATCACGTATCACACACGTATCACGTATCAAGCAGATGATCAGACAGTAATCACGCAGCTCATCATGCACTGATCACGTGACTGATCATGCACTGATCACGTGGCTGATCATGCACTGATCACGTGGCTGATCATGCACTGATCACGTGACTGATCATGCACTGATCACGTGGCTATCATGCACTGATCACGTGGCTGATCATGCACTGATCACGTGGCTGATCACACACTGTCACATGACTATCATGCACTGATCACGTGGCACTCATGCACTGATCACGTGGCTGATCATACACTGATCACGTGACTGATCATGCACTGATCACGTGGCTATCATGCACTGATCACGTGGCTGATCACACATGATCACGTGACTGATCATGCACTGATCACGTGGCTATCATGCACTGATCACGTGGCTGATCATGCACTGATCACGTGACTGATCATGCACTGATCACGTGGCTATCATGCACTGCTCACGTGGCTGATCATGCACTGATCACGTAGCTACCATGTACTGGTCACGTGACTGATCATGCACTGATCACGTAACTGATCATGCACTGATCACGTGGCTCATCATGCACTGATCACGTGGCTGATCACACATGATCACGTGACTGATCATGCACTGATCACGTGGCTATCATGCACTGATCACGTGGCTATCATGCACTGATCACGTGGATATCATGCACTGATCACGTGGCTGATCATGCACTGATCACGTGGCTGATCATGCACTGATCACGTGGCTATCATGCACTGATCACGTGGCTGATCATGCACTGATCACGTAGCTACCATGTACTGATCACGTGACTGATCATGCACTGATCACGTAATTGATCATGCACTGATCACGTGGCTGATCATGCACTGATCACGTGGCTGATCACACACGATCACGTGACTGATCATGCACTGATCACGTGGCTATCATGCACTGATCACGTGGCTATCATGCACTGATCACGTGGCTATCATGCACTGATCACGTGGCTGATCACACACTGATCACGTGACTGATCATGCACTGATCACGTGGCTGATCATGCACTGATCACGTGGCTATCATGCACTGATCACGTGGCTGATCATGCAATGATCACGTAGCTACCATGCACTGATCACGTGACTGATCATGCACTGATCACGTGACTGATCATGCACTGATCACGTGACTGATCATGCACTGATCACGTGACTGATCATGCACTGATCACGTGACTGATCATGCACTGATCACGTGGCTATCATGCACTGATCACGTGGCTGATCATGCACTGATCACGCAGCTACCATGCACTGTCACGTGACTGATCATGCACTGATCACATGACTGATCATGCACTGATCACGTGACTTATCATGCACTGATCATGTGACTGATCATGCACTGATCATGTTTGCTATCATACACTGATCATGTGCCTCTGGAGGCAATGAACAAAGAGCTGAGTAGGCACGAATCAGTCAGCAGGCAATAATCATGGAACTCAGCTGTGAGGAATCATGCTGCTCAGCTGGCAATAATCAAGCAGCTGAGCAGGCAGGAATTACGCAGCACAGCTGGCAATTGTCAAGCAGATGACAGGCAGGAATCGTGCAGCTCAGCTGGCAATTGTCAAGCAGATGAGCAGACAGTAATCACGCAGCTCAGCAGGCCCTGATCACGTGACTGAGCATGCACTGTTCACGTGGCTGATCATACACTGATCACGTGACTGATCATGCACTGATCACGTGACTGATCATGCACTGATCACGTGGCTGATCATGCACTGATCACGTGGCTGACATGCACTGATCACGTGGCTGATCATGCACTGATCACGTGGCTGATCATGCACTGATCACGTGACTGATCATGCACTGATCACGTGGCTGATCATGCACTGATCACGTGGCTATCATGCACTGATCACGTGGCTGATCATGCACTGATCACGCAGCTACCATGCACTGATCACGTGACTGATCATGCACTGATCACGTGACTGATCATGCACTGATCACGTGGCTATCATGCACTGATCACGTGGCTGATCATGCACTGATCACGTAGCTACCATGTACTGGTCACGTGACTGATCATGCACTGATCACGTGACTGATCATGCACTGATCACGTACTGATCATGCACTGATCACGTGACTGATCATGCACTGATCACGTGGCTGATCATGCACTGATCACGTGGCTGATCATGCACTGATCACGTGACTGATCATGCACTGATCACGTGACTGATCATGCACTGATCACGTGACTGATCATGCACTGATCACGTGACTGATCATGCACTGATCACGTGGCTATCATGCACTGATCACGTGGCTGATCATGCACTGATCACGTGGATCATGCACTGATCACGTGACTGATCATGCACTGATCACGTGACTGATCATGCACTGATCACGTGGCTATCATGCACTGATCACGTGGCTGATCATGCAATGATCACGTAGCTACCATGTACTGGTCACGTGACTGATCATGCACTGATCACGTGACTGATCATGCACTGATCACGTGGCTGATCATGCACTGATCACGTGGCTGATCATGCACTGATCACGTGACTGATCATGCACTGATCACGTGCTGATCATGCACTGATCACGTGGCTGATCATGCACTGATCACGTGGCTGATCATGCACTGATCACGAGACTGATCATGCACTGATCACGTCTATATCATGCACTGATCACATGACTGCCCATGCACTGATCACGTGGATGATCATACACTAATCATGTGACAGATCATGCACTGATCACGTGGCTGATCATGCACTGATACCGTGACTGAGCATGGACTGATCACATGACTATCATGTAGTGATCACGTGACTTAATGGCGCTGATCATGTGACTGATCATGCGCTGATCATGTTTGCTATCATACACTGATCATGTGCCTCTGGAGGCAATAAACAAAGAGCTGAGTAGGCACGAATCAAACAGTCAGCAGGCAATAATCATGGAACTCAGGTGTGAGGAATCATGCTGCTCAGCTGGCAATAATCAAGCAGCTGAGCAGGCAGGAATTACGCAGCACAGCTGGCAATTGTCAAGCAGATGACAGGCAGGAATCGTGCAGCTCAGCTGGCAATTGTCAAGCAGATGAGCAGACAGTAATCACGCAGCTCAGCAGGCCCTGATCACGTGACTGAGCATGCACTGTTCACGTGGCTGATCATACACTGATCACGTGATGATCATGCACTGATCACTTGGATATCATGCACTGATCACGTGGCTGATCATACACTGTTCACGTGTCTGACCATGCACTGATCACGTGGCTGATCATACACTGATCACGTGACTGATCATGCACTGATCACGTGGCTGATCATGCACTGATCACGTGGCTGATCATGCACTGATCACGTGGCTGAACATGCACTGTTCACGTGGCTGATCACACACCTGTCACGTGACATATCATGCACTGATCACGTGGCACTCATGCACTGATCACGTGGCTGATCATACTCTGCTCACGTAACTCATGCACACATCACGTGGCTATCATGCACTGCTCACGTGGCTCGTCATGGAATGATCACGTAGCTACCATATACTGGTCACGTGACTGATCATGCAAAGATCACGTAAATGATCATGCACTGTTCACGTGACTGATCATGTACTGATCACGTGACTGATCATGCACTGATCACGTGGCTATCATGCTCTGCTCACGTGGCTGATCATGCAATGATCACGTAGCAACCATGTACTGGTCACGTGACTGATCATGCACTGATCACGTAATTGATCCTGCACTGATCACGTGGCTCATCATGCACTGATCACGTGGCTGATCACACATGTATCACGTGACTGATCATGCACTGATCACGTGGCTCTCATGCACTGATCACGTGGCTGTCATGCACTGATCACGTGGATATCATGCACTGATCACGTGGCTGATCACACACGTATCACATGACTGATCATGCACTGATCACGTGGCTATCATGCACTGATCACGTGGCTATCATGCACTGATCACGTGGCTGATCAGGCAATGATCACGTAGCTACCATGTACTGGTCACGTGACTGATCATGCACTGATCACGTAATTGATCATGCACTGATCATGTGGCTGATCATGCACTGATCACGTGGCTGATCATACACTGATCACATAACTGATCATGCACTGATCACGTGACTGATCATGCACTGATCACGTGGCTATCATGCACTGATCACTTGGCTGGACATACACTGATCACGTGCCTGATCATGCACTGATCACGTGGCTGATCATGCACTGATCACGTGACTGATCATGCACTGATCACGTGTCTGATCATGCACTGATCACGTGGCTATCATGCACTGCTCACGTGGCTGATCATGCCATGATCACGCAGCTACCATGTACTGGTCACATGACTGATCATGCACTGATCACGTGACTGATCATGCAGTGATCACGTGGCTATCATGCACTACTCACGTGGCTGATCATGCAATGATCATGTAGCTACCATGTACAGGTCACGTGAATGATCATACACCCATCAGGTGACTGATCATGCACTGATCACGTGGCTATCATGCACTGATCACGAGACTGATCATGCACTGATCACGTCTATATCATGCACTGATCACATGACTGCCCATGCACTGATCACGTGGATGATCATACACTAATCTTGTGACAGATCATGCACTGATCACGTGGCTGATCATGCACTGATACCGTGACTGAGCATGGACTGATCACATGACTATCATGTAGTGATCACGTGACTTAATGGCGCTGATCATGTGACTGATCATGCGCTGATCATGTTTGCTATCATACACTGATCATGTGCCTCTGGAGGCAATAAACAAAGAGCTGAGTAGGCACGAATCAAACAGTCAGCAGGCAATAATCATGGAACTCAGGTGTGAGGAATCATGCTGCTCAGCTGGCAATAATCAAGCAGCTGAGCAGGCAGGAATTACGCAGCACAGCTGGCAATTGTCAAGCAGATGACAGGCAGGAATCGTGCAGCTCAGCTGGCAATTGTCAAGCAGATGAGCAGACAGTAATCACGCAGCTCAGCAGGCCCAGATCACGTGACTGAGCATGCACTGTTCACGTGGCTGATCATACACTGATCACGTGATGATCATGCACTGATCACTTGGATATCATGCACTGATCACGTGGCTGATCATACACTGTTCACGTGTCTGACCATGCACTGATCACGTGGCTGATCATACACTGCTCACGTAACTGATCATGCACTGATCACGTGGCTATCATGCACTGATCACGTGGCTGAACATGCACTGTTCACGTGGCTGATCACACACCTGTCACGTGACATATCATGCACTGAATACGTGGCACTCATGCACTGATCACGTGGCTGATCATACTCTGCTCACGTAACTCATGCACACATCACGTGGCTATCATGCACTGCTCACGTGGCTCGTCATGGAATGATCACGTAGCAACCATATACTGGTCACGTGACTGATCATGCACTGATCACGTAAATGATCATGCACTGTTCACGTGACTGATCATGTACTGATCACGTGACTGATCATGCACTGATCACGTGGCTATCATGCTCAGCTCAAGTGGCTGTTCATGCAATGATCACGTAGCAACCATGTACTGGTCACGTGACTGATCATGCACTGATCACGTAATTGATCCTGCACTGATCACGTGGCTCATCATGCACTGATCACGTGGCTGATCACACATGTATCACGTGACTGATCATGCACTGATCACGTGGCTCTCATGCACTGATCACGTGGCTGTCATGCACTGATCACGTGGATATCATGCACTGATCACGTGGCTGATCACACACGTATCACATGACTGATCATGCACTGATCACGTGGCTATCATGCACTGATCACGTGGCTATCATGCACTGATCACGTGGCTGATCATGCAATGATCACGTAGCTACCATGTACTGATCACGTGACTGATCATGCACTGATCACGTGATTGATCATGCACTGATCACGTGGCTTATCATGCACTGATCATGTGACTGATCATGCACTGATCATGTTTGTGTCACACACTGATCATGTGCCTCTGGAGGCAATGAACATAGAGCTGAGTAGGCACGAATCAGTCAGCAGGCTATAATCATGGAACTCAGCTCTGAGAAATCATGCTGCTCAGCTGGCAATAATCAAGTAGATGAGCAGGCAGGAATTACGCAGCACAGGTGGCAATTGTCAAGCAGATGACAGGCAGGAATCGTGCAGCTCAGCTGGCAATTGTCAAGCAGATGAGCAGACAGTAATCACGCAGCTCAGCAGGCCCTGATCACGTGACTGAGCATGCACTGATCACGTGGCTGATCATACACTGATCACGTGACTGATCATGCACTGATCACGTGACTGATCATGCACTGATCACGTGGCTATCATGCACTGATCACGTGGCTGATCATGCACTGATCACGTGGCTGATCATGCACTGATCACGTGGCTGATCATGCACTGATCACGTGACTGATCATGCACTGATCACGTGGCTGATCATGCACTGATCACGTGGCTGATCATGCATGATCACGCAGCTACCATGCACTGATCACGTGACTGATCATGCACTGATCACGTGACTGATCATGCACTGATCACGTGGCTATCATGCACTGATCACGTGGCTGATCATGCACTGATCACGTAGCTATCATGCACTGATCACGTGACTGATCATGCACTGATCACGTGACTGATCATGCACTGATCACGTGACTGATCATGCACTGATCACGTGGCTGATCATGCACTGATCACGTGGCTGATCATGCACTGATCACGGGACTGATCATGCACTGATCACGTGACTGATCATGCACTGATCACGTGGCTATCATGCACTGATCACGTGGCTGATCATGCACTGATCACGTGGCTGATCATGCACTGATCACGTGACTGATCATGCACTGATCACGTGACTGATCATGCACTGATCACGTGGCTATCATGCACTGATCACGTGGCTGATCATGCACTGATCACGTAGCTATCATGCACTGGTCACGTGACTGATCATGCACTGATCACGTGATGATCATGCACTGATCACGTGGCTGATCATGCACTGATCACGTGGCTGATCATGCACTGATCACGTGACTGATCATGCACTGATCACGTGGCTATCATGCACTGATCACGTGGCTGATCATGCACTGATCACGTGGCTGATCATGCATGATCACGTAGCTACCATGCACTGATCACGTGACTGATCATGCACTGATCACGTGATTGATCATGCACTGATCACGTGGCTGATCATGCACTGATCACGTGGCTGATCATGCACTGATCACGTGACTGATCATGCACTGATCACGTGACTGATCATGCACTGATCACGTGGCTATCATGCACTGATCACGTGGCTGATCATGCACTGATCACGTGGCTGATCATGCACTGATCACGTGGCTGATCATGCACTGATCACGTGACTGATCATGCACTGATCACGTGGCTGATCATGCACTGATCACGTGGCTATCATGCACTGATCACGTGGCTGATCATGCACTGATCACGTGGCTGATCATGCACTGATCACGTGGCTGATCATGCACTGATCACGTGACTGATCATGCACTGATCACGTGCCTGATCATGCACTGATCACGTGGCTATCATGCACTGATCACGTGGCTGATCATGCATGATCACGCAGCTACCATTTACTGGTCACATGACTGATCATGCACTGATCACGTGACTGATCATGCACTGATCACGTGGCTATCATGCACTACTCACGTGGCTGATCATGCAATGATCATGTAGCTACCATGTACTGGTCACGTGAATGATCATACACTGATCAGGTGACTGATCATGCACTGATCACGTCTATATCATGCACTGATCACATGACTGCCCATGCACTGATCACGTGGATGATCATACACTAATCATGTGACAGATCATGCACTGATCACGTGGCTGATCATGCACTGATACCGTGACTGAGCATGGACTCATCACATGACTATCATGTAGTGATCGCGTGACTTAATGGCGCTGATCATGTGACTGATCATGCGCTGATCATGTTTGCTATCATACACTGATCATGTGCCTCTGGAGGCAATAAACAAAGAGCTGAGTAGGCACGAATCAAACAGTCAGCAGGCAATAATCATGGAACTCAGGTGTGAGGAATCATGCTGCTCAGCTGGCAATAATCAAGCAGCTGAGCAGGCAGGAATTACGCAGCACAGCTGGCAATTGTCAAGCAGATGACAGGCAGGAATCATGCAGCTCAGCTGGCAATTGTCAAGCAGATGAGCAGACAGTAATCACGCAGCTCAGCAGGCCCAGATCACGTGACTGAGCATGCACTGTTCACGTGGCTGATCATACACTGATCACGTGATTGATCATGCACTGATCACTTGGATATCATGCACTGATCACGTGGCTGATCATACACTGTTCAAGTGTCTGACCATGCACTGATCACGTGGCTGATCATACACTGCTCACGTAACTGATAATGCACTGATCACGTGGCTGAACATGCACTGTTCATGTGGCTGATCACACACCTGTCACGTGACTGATCATGCACTGATCACGTGGCACTCATGCACTGATCACGTGGCTGATCATACTCTGCTCACTAAACTCATCATGCACACATCACGTGGCTATCATGCACTGCTCACGTGGCTCGTCATGGAATGATCACGTAGCTACCATATACTGGTCACGTGACTGATCATGCACAGATCACGTAAATGATCATGCACTGTTCACGTGACTGATCATGCACTGATCACGTGACTGATCATGCACTGCTCACGTGGCTGATCATGCACGATCACGTAGCAACCATGTACTGGTCACGTGACTGATCATGCACTGATCACGTAATTGATCATGCACTGATCACGTGGCTCATCATGCACTGATCACGTGGCTGATCACACATGATCACGTGACTGATCATGCACTGATCACGTGGCTATCATGCACTGATCACGTGGCTATCATGCACTGATCACGTGGATATCATGCACTGATCACGTGGCTGATCACACACGTAACACATGACTGATCATGCACTGATCACGTGGCTATCATGCACTGATCACGTGGCTATCATGCACTGATCACGTGGCTGATCATGCACTGATCACGTAGCTACCATGCACTGATCACGTGACTGATCATGCACTGATCACGTAACTGATCATGCACTGATCACGTGGCTGATCATGCACTGATCACGTGGCTGATCACACACTGATCACGTGACTGATCATGCACTGATCACGTGACTGATCATGCACTGATCACGTGGCTATCATGCACTGATCACGTGGCTGATCATGCACTGATCACGTGACTGATCATGCACTGATCACGTGACTGATCATGCACTGATCACGTGGCTATCATGCACTGATCACGTGGCTGATCATGCACTGATCACGCAGCTATCATGCACTGGTCACGTGACTGATCATGCACTGATCACATGACTGATCATGCACTGATCACGTGGCTTATCATGCACTGATCATGTGACTGATCATGTGCTGATCATGTTTGCTATCATACACTGATCATGTGCCTCTGGAGGCAATGAACAAAGAGCTGAGTAGGCACGAATCAGTCAGCAGGCAATAATCATGGAACTCACCTCTGAGGAATCATGCTGCTCAGCTGGCAATAATCAAGTAGCTGAGCAGGCAGGAATTACGCAGCACAGGTGGCAATTGTCAAGCAGATGACAGGCAGGAATCATGCAGCTCAGCTGGCAATTTTCAAGCAGATGAGCAGACAGTAATCACGCAGCTCAGCAGGCCCTGATCACGTGACTGAGCATGCACTATTCACGTGGCTGATCATACACCGATCACGTGACTGATCATGCACTGATCATGTGACTGATCATGCACTGATCACGTGGCTGATCATGCACTGATCACGTGGCTGATCATGCACTGATCACGGGACTGATCATGCACTGATCACGGCATGCTGCATGCATGACACATGACTTCACATGCACTGATCACGTGGCTGATCATGCACTGATCACGTGACTGATCATGCACTGATCACGTGACTGATCATGCACTGATCACGTGGCTGATCATGCACTGATCACGTGGCTATCATGCACTGATCACGTGGCTGATCATGCACTGATCACGTAGCTATCATGCACTGATCACGTGACTGATCATGCACTGATCACGTGGCTATCATGCACTGATCACGTGGCTGATCATGCACTGATCACGTGACTGATCATGCACTGATCACGTGGCTGATCATGCACTGATCACGTGACTGATCATGCACTGATCACGTGGCTGATCATGCACTGATCACGTGACTGATCATGCACTGATCACGTGGCTGATCATGCACTGATCACGTGGCTGATCATGCACTGATCACGTGGCTGATCATGCACTGATCACGTGACTGATCATGCACTGATCACGTGGCTGATCATGCACTGATCACGTGACTGATCATGCACTGATCACGTGACTGATCATGCACTGATCACGTGGCTATCATGCACTGATCACGTGGCTGATCATGCACTGATCACGTGGCTATCATGCACTGATCACGTGGCTGATCATGCACTGATCACGTGGCTGATCATGCACTGATCACGTGGCTATCATGCACTGATCACGTGGCTGATCATGCACTGATCACGTGGCTGATCATGCACTGATCACGTGGCTGATCATGCACTGATCACGTGACTGATCATGCACTGATCACGTGACTGATCATGCACTGATCACGTGGCTATCATGCACTGCTCACGTGGCTGATCATGCGATGATCATGCAGCTACCATGTACTGGTCACATGACTGATCATGCACTGATCACGTGACTGATCATGCACTGATCACGTGGCTATCATGCACTATCACGTGGCTGATCATGCACTGATCATGTAGCTACCATGTACTGGTCACGTGAATGATCATGCACTGATCACGTGACTGATCATGCACTGATCACGTGGATGATCATACACTAATCATGTGACAGATCATGCACTGATCACGTGGCTGATCATGCACTGATACCGTGACTGAGCATGGACTGATCACATGACTATCATGTAGTGATCACGTGACTTAATGGGGCTGATCATGTGACTGATCATGCGCTGATCATGTTTGCTATCATACACTGATCATGTGCCTCTGGAGGCAATAAACAAAGAGCTGTGTAGGCACGAATCAAACAGTCAGCAGGCAATAATCATGGAACTCAGCTGTGAGAAATCATGCTGCTCAGCTGGCAATAATCAAGCAGCTGAGCAGGCAGGAATTACGCAGCACAGCTGGCAATTGTCAAGCAGATGACAGGCAGGAATCGTGCAGCTCAGCTGGCAATTGTCAAGCAGATGAGCAGACAGTAATCACGCAGCTTAGCAGGCCCTGATCACGTGACTGAGCATGCACTGTTCACGTGGCTGATCATACACTGATCACGTGATTGATCATGCACTGATCACTTGGATATCATGCACTGATCACGTGGCTGATCATACACTGTTCACGTGTCTTAGCATGCACTGATCACGTGGCTGATCATACACTACTCACGTAACTGATCATGCACTGATCACGTGGCTATCATGCACTGATCACGTGGCTGAACATGCACCGTTCACGTGGCTGATCACACACCTGTCACGTGACATATCATGCACTGATCACGTGGCACTCATGCACTGATCACGTGGCTGATCATACTCTGCTCACGGAACTCATCATGCACACATCACGTGGCTATCTTGCACTGCTCACGTGGCTCGTCATGGAATGATCACGTAGCTACCATATACTGGTCACGTGACTGATCATGCACAGATCACGTAAATGATCACGCACTGTTCACGTGACTGATCATGTACTGATCACGTGACTGATCATGCACTGATCACGTGGCTGATCATGCACTGATCACGTGGCTGATCATGCACTGATCACGTGGCTGATCATGCACTGATCACGTGGCTGATCATGCACTGATCACGTGACTGATCATGCACTGATCACGTGACTGATCATGCACTGATCACGTGGCTATCATGCACTGATCACGTGGCTGATCATGCACTGATCACGTGACTGATCATGCACTGATCACGTGACTGATCATGCACTGATCACGTGACTGATCATGCACTGATCACGTGGCTGATCATGCACTGATCACGTGGCTGATCACACATGATCACGTGACTGATCATGCACTGATCACGTGGCTATCATGCACTGATCACGTGGCTGATCATGCACTGATCACGTGGCTATCATGCACTGATCACGTGGCTGATCATGCACTGATCACGTAGCTACCATGCACTGATCACGTGACTGATCATGCACTGATCACGTGACTGATCATGCACTGATCACGTGGCTGATCATGCACTGATCACGTGGCTGATCATGCACTCTCACGTATCATGCACTGATCACGTATCAAGCAGATGATGCACTGATCACGCAGCTGATCATGCACTGATCACGTGACTGATCATGCACTGATCACGTGACTGATCATGCACTGATCACGTGTCTGATCATGCACTGATCACGTGGCTATCATGCACTGATCACGTGGCTGATCATGCCATGGTCACGCAGCTACCATGTACTGGTCACATGACTGATCATGCACTGATCACGTGACTGATCATGCACTGATCACGTGGCTATCATGCACTATCACGTGGCTGATCATGCAATGATCACGTAGCTACCATGTACTGGTCACGTGAATGATCATACACTGATCACGTGACTGATCATGCACTGATCACGTGGCTATCATGCACTGATCACGTGGCTGATCATGCACTGATCACGTGGCTGATCATGCACTGATCACGTGACTGATCATGCACTGATCACGTCTATATCATGCACTGATCACATGACTGCCCATGCACTGATCACGTGGATGATCATACACTAATATTGTGACAGATCATGCACTGATCACGTGGCTGATCATGCACTGATACCGTGACTGAGCATGGACTGATCACATGACTATCATGTAGTGATCACGTGACTTAATGGCGCTGATCATGTGACTGATCATGCGCTGATCATGTTTGCTATCATACACTGATCATGTGCCTCTGGAGGCAATAAACAAAGAGCTGAGTAGGCACGAATCAAACAGTCAGCAGGCAATAATCATGGAACTCAGGTGTGAGGAATCATGCTACTCAGCTGGCAATAATCAAGCAGCTGAGCAGGCAGGAATTACGCAGCACAGCTGGCAATTTTCAAGCAGATGACAGGCAGGAATCGTGCAGCTCAGCTGGCAATTGTCAAGCAGATGAGCAGACAGTAATCACGCAGCTCAGCAGGCCCTGATCACGTGACTGAGCATGCACTGTTCACGTGGCTGATCATACACTGATCACGTGATGATCATGCACTGATCACTTGGATATCATGCATTGATCACGTGGCTGATCATACACTGTTCTCGTGTCTGACCATGCACTGATCACGTGGCTGATCATACACTGATCACGTGTCTGATCATGCACTGATCACGTGGCTGATCATGCACTGATCACGTGGCTGATCATGCACTGATCACGTGGCTGAACATGCACTGTTCACGTGGCTGATCACACACTGTCACGTGACATATCATGCACTGATCACATGGCACTCATGCACTGATCACCTGGCTGATCATACTCTGCTCACGTAACTCATGCACACATCACGTGGCTATCATGCACTGCTCACGTGGCTCGTCATGCAATGATCACGTAGCAACCATATACTGGTCACGTGACTGATAATGCAAAGATCACGTAAATGATCATGCACTGTTCACGTGACTGATCATGCACTGATCACGTGACTGATCATGCACTGATCACGTGGCTATCATGCACTGCTCACGTGGATGATCATGCAATGATCACGTAGCAACCATGTACTGGTCACGTGACTGATCATGCACTGATCACGTAATTGATCATGCACTGATCACGTGGCTCATCATGCACTGATCACGTGGCTGATCACACATGTATCACGTGACTGATCATGCACTGATCACGTGGCTCTCATGCACTGATCACGTGACTGTCATGCACTGATCACGTGGATATCATGCACTGATCACGTGGCTGATCACACACGTATCACATGACTGATCATGCACTGATCACGTGGCTATCATGCACTGATCACGTGGCTATCATGCACTGATCACGTGGCTGATCATGCAATGATCACGTAGCTACCATGTACTGGTCACGTGACTGATCATGCACTGATCACGTAATTGATCATGCACTGATCATGTGGCTGATCATGCACTGATCACGTGGCTGATCATACACTGATAACATAACTGATCATGCACTGATCACGTGACTGATCATGCACTGATCACGTGGCTATCCTGCACTGATCACTTGGCTGGACATACCCTGATCACGTGCCTGATCATGCACTGATCACGTGGCTGATCATGCACTGATCACGTGACTGATCATGCACTGATCTCGTGTCTGATCATGCACTGATCACGTGGCTATCATGCACTGCTCACGTGGCTGATCATGCCATGATCACGCAGCTACCATGTACTGGTCACATGACTGATCATGCACTGATCACGTGACTGATCATGCAGTGATCACGTGGCTATCATGCACTACTCACGTGGCTGATCATGCAATGATCATGTAGCTACCATGTACAGGTCACGTGAATGATCATACACCCATCAGGTGACTGATCATGCACTGATCACGTGGCTATCATGCACTGATCACGAGACTGATCATGCACTGTTGACGTCTATATCATGCACTGATCACATGACTGCCCATGCATTGATCACGTGGATGATCATACACTAATCTTGTGACAGATCATGCACTGATCACGTGGCTGATCATGCACTGATACCGTGACTGAGCATGGACTGATCACATGACTATCATGTAGTGATCACGTGACTTAATGGCGCTGATCATGTGACTGATCATGCGCTGATCATGTTTGCTATCATACACTGATCATGTGCCTCTGGAGGCAATAAACAAAGAGCTGAGTAGGCACGAATCAAACAGTCAGCAGGCAATAATCATGGAACTCAGGTGTGAGGAATCATGCTGCTCAGCTGGCAATAATCAAGCAGCTGAGCAGGCAGGAATTACGCAGCACAGCTGGCAATTGTCAAGCAGATGACAGGCAGGAATCGTGCAGCTCAGCTGGCAATTGTCAAGCAGATGAGCAGACAGTAATCACGCAGCTCAGCAGGCCCAGATCACGTGACTGAGCATGCACTGTTCACGTGGCTGATCATACACTGATCACGTGATGATCATGCACTGATCACTTGGATATCATGCACTGATCACGTGGCTGATCATACACTGTTCACGTGTCTGACCATGCACTGATCACGTGGCTGATCATACACTGCTCACGTAACTGATCATGCACTGATCACGTGGCTATCATGCACTGATCACGTGGCTGAACATGCACTGTTCACGTGGCTGATCACACTCCTGTCACGTGACATATCATGCACTGAATACGTGGCACTCATGCACTGATCACGTGGCTGATCATACTCTGCTCACGTAACTCATGCACACATCACGTGGCTATCATGCACTGCTCACATGGCTCGTCATGGAATGATCACGTAGCAACCATATACTGGTCACGTGACTGATCATGCACTGATCACGTAAATGATCATGCACTGTTCACGTGACTGATCATGTACTGATCACGTGACTGATCATGCACTCACCACGTGGCTATCATGCTCAGCTCAAGTGGCTGTTCATGCAATGATCACGTAGCAACCATGTACTGGTCACGTGACTGATCATGCACTGATCACGTAATTGATCCTGCACTGATCACGTGGCTCATCATGCACTGATCACGTGGCTGATCACACATGTATCACGTGACTGATCATGCACTGATCACGTGGCTCTCATGCACTGATCACGTGGCTGATCATGCACTGATCACGTGGATATCATGCACTGATCACGTGGCTGATCACACACGTATCACATGACTGATCATGCACTGATCACGTGGCTATCATGCACTGATCACGTGGCTATCATGCACTGATCACGTGGCTGATCATGCACTGATCACGTAGCTACCATGTACTGATCACGTGACTGATCATGCACTGATCACATAATTGATCATGCACTGATCACGTGGCTTATCATGCACTGATCATGTGACTGATCATGTGCTGATCATGTTTGGTGTCATACACTGATCATGAGCCTCTGGAGGCAATGAACATAGAGCTGAGTAGGCAGGAATCAGTTAGCAGGTTATAATCATGGAACTCACCTCTGAGAAATCATGCTGCTCAGCTGGCAATAATCAAGTAGATGAGCAGGCAGGAATTACGCAGCACAGCTGGCAATTGTCAAGCAGATGACAGGCAGGAATCGTGCAGCTCAGCTGGCAATTGTCAAGCAGATGAGCAGACAGTAATCACGCAGCTCAGCAGGCCCTGATCACGTGACTGAGCATGCACTGATCACGTGGCTGATCACACACTGATCACGTGACTGATCATGCACTGATCACGTGACTGATCATGCACTGATCACGTGGCTGATCATGCACTGATCACGTGGCTGATCATGCACTGATCACGTGCCTGATCATGCACTGATCACGTGGCTGATCATGCACTGATCACGTGACTGATCATGCACTGATCACGTGGCTGATCATGCACTGATCACGTGGCTGATCATGCATGATCACAGCTACCATGTACTGGTCACGTGACTGATCATGCACTGATCACGTGACTGATCATGCACTGATCACGTGGCTATCATGCACTATCACGTGGCTGATCATGCAATGATCACGTAGCTACCATGCACTGGTCACGTGAATGATCATACACTGATCAGGTGACTGATCATGCACTGATCACGTAACTGATCATGCACTGATCACGTGGCTGATCATGCACTGATCACGTGGCTGATCATGCACTGATCACGGGACTGATCATGCACTGATCACGTGACTGATCATGCACTGATCACGTGGCTATCATGCACTGATCACGTGGCTGATCATGCACTGATCACGTGCCTGATCATGCACTGATCACGTGACTGATCATGCACTGATCACGTGACTGATCATGCACTGATCACGTGGCTATCATGCACTGATCACGTGGCTGATCATGCAATGATCATGTAGCTATCATGCACTGGTCACGTGACTGATCATGCACTGATCACGTGATGATCATGCACTGATCACGTGGATGATCATGCACTGATCACGTGGCTGATCATGCACTGATCACGTGACTGATCATGCACTGATCACGTGGCTATCATGCACTGATCACGTGGCTGATCATGCACTGATCACGTGGCTGATCATGCATGATCACGTAGCTACCATGTACTGGTCACATGACTGATCATGCACTGATCACGTGATTGATCATGCACTGATCACGTGGCTGATCATGCACTGATCACGTGGCTGATCATGCACTGATCACGTGACTGATCATGCACTGATCACGTGACTGATCATGCACTGATCACGTGGCTATCATGCACTGATCACGTGGCTGATCATGCACTGATCACGTGCCTGATCATGCACTGATCACGTGGCTGATCATGCACTGATCACGTGACTGATCATGCACTGATCACGTGACTGATCATGCACTGATCACGTGGCTATCATGCACTGATCACGTGGCTGATCATACACTGATCACGTGCCTGATCATGCACTGATCACGTGGCTGATCATGCACTGATCACGTGACTGATCATGCACTGATCACGTGCCTGATCATGCACTGATCACGTGGCTATCATGCACTGCTCACGTGGCTGATCATGCATGATCACGCAGCTACCATGTACTGGTCACATGACTGATCATGCACTGATCACGTGACTGATCATGCACTGATCACGTGGCTATCATGCACTGATCACGTGGCTGATCATGCAATGATCATGTAGCTACCATGTACAGGTCACGTGAATGATCATACACTGATCAGGTGACTGATCATGCACTGATCACGTCTATATCATGCACTGATCACATGACTGATCATGCACTGATCACGTGGATGATCATACACTAATCATGTGACAGATCATGCACTGATCACGTGGCTGATCATGCACTGATACGTGACTGAGCATGGACTGATCACATGACTATCATGTAGTGATCGCGTGACTTAATGGCGCTGATCATGTGACTGATCATGCGCTGATCATGTTTGCTATCATACACTGATCATGTGCCTCTGGAGGCAATAAACAAAGAGCTGAGTAGGCACGAATCAAACAGTCAGCAGGCAGTAATCATGGAACTCAGGTGTGAGGAATCATGCTGCTCAGCTGGCAATAATCAAGCAGCTGAGCAGGCAGGAATTACGCAGCACAGCTGACAATTGTCAAGCAGATGACAGGCAGGAATCATGCAGCTCAGCTGGCAATTGTCAAGCAGATGAGCAGACAGTAATCACGCAGCTCAGCAGGCCCAGATCACGTGACTGAGCATGCACTGTTCACGTGGCTGATCATACACTGATCACGTGATTGATCATGCACTGATCACTTGGATATCATGCACTGATCACGTGGCTGATCATACACTGTTCAAGTTTCTGACCATGCACTGATCAAGTGGCTGATCATACACTGCTCACGTAACTGATAATGCACTGAATACGTGGCTGAACATGCACTGTTCATGTGGCTGATCACACACCTGTCACGTGACTGATCATGCACTGATCACGTGGCACTCATGCACTGATCACGTGGCTGATCATACTCTGCTCACGAAACTCATCATGCACACATCACGTGGCTATCATGCACTGCTCACGTGGCTCATCATGGAATGATCACGTAGCTACATATACTGGTCACGTGACTGATCATGCACTGATCACGTAACTGATCATGCACTGATCACGTGACTGATCATGTACTGATCACGTGACTGATCATGCACTGATCACGTGGCTGATCATGCACGATCACGTAGCAACCATGTACTGGTCACGTGACTGATCATGCACTGATCACGTAATTGATCATGCACTGATCACGTGGCTCATCATGCACTGATCACGTGGCTGATCACACATGATCACGTGACTGATCATGCACTGATCACGTGGATATCATGCACTGATCACGGGCTATCATGCACTGATCACGTGGATATCATGCACTGATCACGTGGCTGATCACACACGTATCACATGACTGATCATGCACTGATCACGTGGCTATCATGCACTGATCACGTGGCTATCATGCACTGATCACGTGGCTGATCATGAACATCACGTAGCTACCATGTACTGATCACGTGACTGATCATGCACTGATCACGTGGCTGATCATGCACTGATCACGTGGCTGATCATGCACTGATCACGTGGCTGATCATACACTGATCACGTGACTGATCATGCACTGATCACGTGACTGATCATGCACTGATCACGTGGCTATCATGCACTGATCACGTGGATGATCATGCACTGATCACGTGACTGATCATGCACTGATCACGTGACTGATCATGCACTGATCACGTGGCTATCATGCACTGATCACGTGGCTGATCATGCACTGATCACGCAGCTACCATGCACTGATCACATGACTGATCATGCACTGATCACATGACTGATCATGCACTGATCACGTGGCTTATCATGCATTGATCATGTGACTGATCATGTGCTGATCATGTTTGGTGTCATACACTGATCATGTGCCTCTGGAGGCAATGAACAAAGAGCTGAGTAGGCAGGAATCAGTCAGCAGGCAATAATCATGGAACTCACCTCTGAGGAATCATGCTGCTCAGCTGGCAATAATCAAGCAGATGAGCAGGCAGGAATTACGCAGCACAGCTGGCAATTGTCAAGCAGATGACAGGCAGGAATCATGCAGCTCAGCTGGCAATTGTCAAGCAGATGAGCAGACAGTAATCACGCAGCTCAGCAGGCCCTGATCACGTGACTGAGCATGCACTGTTCACGTGGCTGATCACACACTGATCACGTGACTGATCATGCACTGATCACGTGACTGATCATGCACTGATCACGTGGCTATCATGCACTGATCACGTGGCTGATCATGCACTGATCACGGGACTGATCATGCACTGATCACGGCGCTATCATGCATTTACTACATGACTCCACAGGCA
Organism: Bos javanicus; assembly: GCF_032452875.1. NCBI lineage: Eukaryota > Metazoa > Chordata > Mammalia > Artiodactyla > Bovidae > Bos > Bos javanicus. The sequence goes on from NW_026893837.1 coordinate 330,976, forward strand.
CTGATCACGTGGATGATCATGCACTGATCACGTGACTGATCATGCACTGATCACGTGACTGATCATGCACTGATCACGTGGCTGATCATGCACTGATCACGTGGCTATCATGCACTGCTCACGTGGCTGATCATGCACTGATCACGTAGCTGACCATGCACTGATCACGTGACTGATCATGCACTGATCACGTGGCTGATCATGCACTGATCACGTGGCTGATCATACACTGATCACGTGGACTGGTCATGCACTGATCACGTGGCTGATCATGCACTGATCACGTGACTGACATGCACTGATCACGTGGCTGATCATGCACTGATCACGTGACTGATCATGCACTGATCACGTGACTGATCACACTGACTGGTCATGCACTGATCACTTGGCTGGACATGCACTGATCACGTGCCTGATCATGCACTGATCACGTGGCTGATCATGCACTGATCACGTGACTAATCACGCACTAATCTCGTGTCTGATCATGCACTGATCACGTGGCTGATCATGCACTGATCACGTGGCTGATCATGCACTGATCACGTGGCTGATCATGCACTGATCACGTGGCTGATCATGCACTGATCACGTGGCTGATCATGCACTGATCACGTGGCTATCATGCACTGATCACGTGGCTGGACATGCACTGATCACGTGCCTGGTCATGCACTGATCACGTGGCTGATCATGCACTGATCACGTGACTGATCATGCACTGATCACGTGACTGATCATGCACTGATCACGTGGCTATCATGCACTGATCACGTGGCTGATCATGCATGATCACGCAGCTACCATGTACTGGTCACATGACTGATCATGCACTGATCACGTGACTGATCATGCACTGATCACGTGGCTATCATGCACTACTCACGTGGCTGATCATGCAATGATCATGTAGCTACCATGTACAGGTCACGTGAATGATCATACACCCATCAGGTGACTGATCATGCACTGATCACGTGGGTGATCATACACTAATCATGTGACAGATCGTGCACTGATCACGTGGCTGATCATGCACTGATACCGTGATTGAGCATGGACTGATCACATGACTCTCATGTAGTGATCACATGACTTAATGGGGCTGATCATGTGACTGATAATGTGCTGATCATGTTTGCTATCTTACACCGATCATGTGCCTCTGGAGGCAATAAACAAAGAGCTGAGTAGGCACGAATCAAACAGTCAGCAGGCAATAATCATGGAACACAGCTGTGAAAAATCATGCTGCTCAGCTGGCAATAATCAAGCAGCTGAGCAGGCAGGAATTATGCAGCACAGCTGGCAATTGTCAAGCAGATGACAGGCAGGAATCGTGCAGCTCAGCTGGCAATTGTCAAGCAGATGAGCAGACAGTAATCACGCAGCTTGGCAGGCCCTGATCACGTGACTGAGCATGCACTGTTCACGTGGCTGATCAAACACTGATCACGTGATTGATCATGCACTGATCACTTGGATATCATGCACTGATCACGTGGCTGATCATACACTGTTCATGTGTCTGACCATGCACTGATCACGTGGCTGATCATACACTGCTCACGTAACTGATCATGCACTGATCACGTGGCTATCATGCACTGATCACGTGGCTGAACATGCACCGTTCACGTGGCTGATCACACACCTGTCACGTGACATATCATGCACTGATCACGTGGCACTCATGCACTGATCACGTGGCTGATCATACTCTGCTCACGTAACTCATCATGGACACATCAAGTTTCTATCATGTACTGCTCACGTGGCTCGTCACGGAATGTTCATGTAGCTACCATATACTGATCACGTGATTGATCATGCACAGATCACGTAAATGATCATGCACTGTTCACGTGCCTGATCATGTACTGATCACGTGACTGATCATGCACTGATCACGTGGCTGATCATGCACTGATCACGTAATTGATCATGCACTGATCATTTGGCTGATCATGCACTGATCACGTCTGATCATGCACTGATCACGTGACTGATCATGCACTGATCACGTGACTGATCATGAACTGATCACGTGGCTATCATGCACTGATCACTTGGCTGGTCATACACTGATCACATGACTGATCATGCACTGTTCACGTGACTGATCATGTAGAGATCACCTGAATAATTATGAAGTGATCACGTGGCTCATCATGCACTGATCACGTGGCTGATCACACATGTATCACGTGACTGGTCATGCACTGATCACGTGGCTCTCATGCACAGATCATGTGGCTGATCATGCACTAATCACGTAGCTATCATGCACTGATCACGTGGCTGATCACGCAATGATCACGTAGCTACCATGTACTGGTCATGTGACTGATCATGCACTGATCACGTAATTGATCCTGCACTTATCACATGGCTCATCTCTCACTGATCCGGTGGCTGATCACACACGTCTCACGTATCACACACGTATCACGTATCAAGCAGATGAGCAGACAGTAATCACGCAGCTCAACAGACCCTTATCACGTGACTGAGCATGCACTATTCACGTGACTGATCATGCACTGATCTCGTGTCTGATCATGCACTGATCACGTGGCTATCATGCACTGCTCACGTGGCTGATCATGCCATGGTCACGCAGCTACCATGTACTGGTCACATGACTCATCATGCACTGATCACGTGACTGATCATGCAGTGATCACGTGACTATCATGAACTACTCACGTGGCTGATCATGCAATGATCATGTAGCTACCATGTACAGGTCACGTGAATGATCATACACCCATCAGGTGACTGATCATGCACTGATCACGTGGCTATCATGCACTGATCACAAGACTGATCATGCAATGTTGACGTCTATATCATGCACTGATCACATGACTGCCCATGCATTGATCACGTGGATGATCATACACTAATCTTGTGACAGATCATGCACTGATTACGTGGCTGATCATGCACTGATACCGTGACTGAGCATGGACTGATCACATGACTCTCATGTAGTGATCACGTGACTTAATGGCGCTGATCATGTGACTGATCATGCGCTGATCATGTTTGCTATCACACACTGATCATGTGCCTCTGGAGGCAATAAACAAAGAGCTGAGTAGGCACGAATCAAACAGTCAGCAGGCAATAATCATGGAACTCAGGTGTGAGGAATCATGCTGCTCAGCTGGCAATAATCAAGCAGCTGAGCAGGCAGAAATTACGCAGCACAGCTGGCAATTGTCAAGCAGATGACAGGCAGGAATCGTGCAGCTCAGCTGGCAATTGTCAAGCAGATGAGCAGACAGGAATCACGCAGCTCAGCAGGCCCAGATCACGTGACTGAGCATGCACTGTTCACGTGGCTGATCATACACTGATCACGTGATGATCATGCACTGATCACTTGGATATCATGCACTGATCACGTGGCTGATCATACACTGTTCACGTGTCTGACCATGCACTGATCACGTGGCTTATCATACACTGCTCACGTAACTGATCATGAACTGATCACGTGGCTGTCATGCACTGATCACGTGGCTGAACATGCACTGTTCACGTGGCTGATCACACTGCTGTCACGTGACATATCATGCACTGATCACGTGGCACTCATGCACTGATCACGTGGCTGATCATACTCTGCTCACGTAACTCATGCACACATCACGTGGCTATCATGCACTGCTCACATGGCTCGTCATGGAATGATCACGTAGCAACCATATAATGGTAACGTGACTGATCATGCAAAGATCACATAAATGATCATGCACTGTTCACGTGACAGATCATGTACTGATCACGTGACTGATCATGCACTGACCACGTGGCTATCATGCTCTGCTCACGTGGCTGATCATGCAATGATCACGTAGCAACCATGTACTGGTCACGTGACTGATCATGCACTGATCACGTAATTGATCCTGCACTGATCACGTGGCTATCATGCACTGATCACGTGGCTGATCACACATGTATCACGTGACTGATCATGCACTGATCACGTGGCTCTCATGCACTGATCACGTGGCTGTCATGCACTGATCACGTGGATATCATGCACTGATCACGTGGCTGATCACACACGTATCACATGACTGATCATGCACTGATCACGTGGCTATCATGCACTGATCACGTGGCTATCATGCACTGATCACGTGGCTGATCATGCAATGATCATGTAGCTACCATGTACAGGTCACGTGAATGATCATACACCCATCAGGTGACTGACCATGCACTGATCACGTGACTGATCATGCACTGATCACGTGTCTGATCATGTACTGCTCACGTGGCTGATCATGCGATGATCACGCAGCTACCATGTACTGGTCACATGACTGATCATGCACTGATCACGTGACTGATCATGCAGATCACGTGGCTATCATGCACTACTCACGTGGCTGATCATGCAATGATCACGTAGCTACATGCAGGTCACGTGAATGATCTTACACCGATCAGGTGACTGACCATGCACTGATCACGTAATTGATCATGCACTGATAATATGGCTGATCATGCACTGATCACGTGGCTGATCATCCACTGATCACGTGTGACTGATCATGCACTGATCACGTGACTGATCATGCACTGATCACGTGGCTATCATGCACTGATCACTTGGCTGGTCATACACTGATCACGTGCCTGATCATGCACTGATCACGTGACTGATCATGCACTGATCACGTGGCATCATGCACTAATCACGTGGCTGATCATGCAATGATCATGTAGCTACCATGTACCGGTCAGGTGACTGATCATACACCCATTAGGTGAGGGATCATGCACTGATCACGTCGATGATCATACACACTGACCACCTGCCTGGTCATGCACAGATCACGTGACAAATCATGCACTGATCACATAGCTATCATGAACTGATCACCTGGCTGATCATGCACTGATCACGTGGCTGATCATGCACTGATACCGTGACTGAGCATGGACTGATCACATGACTATCATGTAGTGATCTCGTGACTTAATGGCTCTGATCATGTGACTGATCATGCGCTGATCATGTTTGCTATCATACACCGATCATTTGCCTCTGGAGGCAATATACAAAGAGCTGAGTAGGCACGAATCAAACAGTCAGCAGGCAACAATCATGGAACTCAGTTGTGAGGAATCATGCTGCTCAGCTGGCAATAATCAAGCAGCTGAGCAGGCAGGAATTATGCAGCACAGCTGGCAATTGTCAAGCAGATGACAGGCAAGAATCATGCAGACCAGCTGACAATTTTCAAGCAGATGACAGGCAAGAAACATGCAGCCCAGCTGGCAATTTTCAAGCAGATGAGCAGACAGTAATCACGCAGCTGAACAGGCCCTTATCACGTGACTGATCATGCACTATTCACGTGGCTGATCATGCACTGATCACGTGGCTGATCATGCAATGATCACGCAGCTACCATGTACTGGTCACATGACTGATCATGCACTGATCACCTGCCTTATCATGCTATATTATGTGACTGATCATGTGCAGATCATGTTTGGTGTCACACACTGATCATGTGCATCTGGAGGCAATGAACATAGAGCTGAGTAGGCAGGAATCAGTCAGCAGGCTATAATCATGGAACTCACCTCTGAGAAATCATGCTGCTCAGCTGGCAATAATCAAGTAGATGAGCAGGCAGGAATTACGCAGCACAGGTGGCAATTGTCAAGGAGATGACAGGCAGGAATCATGCAGCTCAGCTGGATATTGTCAAGCAGATGAGCAGACAGTAATCACGCAGCTCAGCAGGCCCTGATCACGTGACTGAGCATGCACTGTTCACGTGGCTGATCACACACCTATCACGTGACTGATCATGCACTGATCATGTGATTGATAATGCACTGATCACGTGGCTATCATGCACTGATCACTTGGCTGGACATACACTGATAACGTGCCTGGTCATGCACTGATCACGTGGCTGATCATGCACTGATCACGTGACTGATCATGCACTGATCTCGTGTCTGATCATGCACTGATCACGTGGCTATCATGCACTGCTCACGGCTGATCATGGGATGATCACGCAGCTACCATGTACTGGTCACATGACTGATCATGCACTGATCACGTGACTGATCATGCAGTGATCACGTGGATATCATGCACTGATCACGTGGCTGATCATGCAATGATCATGTAGCTACTATACAGGTCACGTGAATGATCATACACATCACTGATGACTGACTCATGCACTGATCACGTGGGTGATCATACACTGATCATGCACTGATCATGCACTGATCACGTGGCTGATCATGCACTGATACCGTGACTGAGCATGGACTGATCACATGACTGATCATGTAGTGATCACGTGACTTAATGGCGCTGATCATGTGACTGATCATGCACTGATCACGTGGCTATCATGCACTGATCACTTGCCTGGACATACACTGATCACGTGCCTGGTCATGCACTGATCACGTGGCTGATCATGCACTGATCACGTGACTGATCATGCACTGATCACAGTCTGATCATGCACTGATCACGTGGCTATCATGCACTGCTCATGTGGCTGATCATGCACTGATCACGTGACTGATCATGCACTGATCTCGTGCTGACTCATGCACTGATCACGTGGCTATCATGCACTCCTCACGTGGCTGATCATGCACTGATCACGTGGCTATCATGCACTGCTCACGTGGCTGATCAGGGTATGACTGCATGAAGCATACCATGTACTGGTCACGTGACTGATCATGCACTGATCACATAATTCATCATGCACTGATCATGTGGCTGATCATGCACTGATCACGTGGCTGAACATACACTGATCACGTGATGATCATGCACTGATCACGTGACTGATCATGCACTGATCACGTTGCTATCATGCACTGATCACTTGGCTGGACATACACTGATCACGTGCCTGGCTATGCACTGATCACGTGGCTGATCATGCACTGATCACGTGACTGATCATGCACTGATCTCGTGTCTGATCATGCACTGATCACGTGGCTATCATGCACTGCTCACGTGGCTGATCATGCGATGATCACGCAGCTACCATGTATGGTCACATGACTGATCATGCACTGATCATGTGATGATCATGCAGTGATCACGCGTATCTGAGCACTACTACGTGGCTGATCATGCAATGATCATGTAGCTATCATGTACAGGTCACGTGAATGATCATACACCCATCAGGTGACTGATCATGCACTGATCACGAGACTGATCATGCACTGATCACGTCTATATCATGCACTGGCCTACGTGGCTGATCATGCAATGATCACGCAGCTACCATGTACTGGTCACATGACTGATCATGCACTGATCACAATTGATCATGCACTGATCACCTGGCTTATCATGCATTGATCATGTGACTGATCATGTGCTGATCATGTTTGGTGTCACACACTGATCATGTGCCTCTGAGGCAATGAACATAGAGCTGAGTAGGCAGGAATCAGTCAGCAGGCTATAATCATGGAACTCACCTCTGAGAAATCATGCTGCTCAGCTGGCAATAATCAAGTAGATGAGCAGGCAGGAATTACGTAGCACAGGTGGCAATTGTCAAGGAGATGACAGGCAGGAATCATGCAGCTCAGCTGGAAATTTTCAAGCAGATGAGCAGACAGTAATCACGGCAGCTCAGCAGGCCCTGATCACGTGACTGAGCATGCACTGTTCACATGGCTGATCACACACTTATCACGTGACTGATCATGCACTGATCATGTGACTGATCATGCACTGATCACGTAGCTGATCATGCACTGATCACGTGGCTGATCATACACTCATCACGTGACTGATCATGCACTGATCACGGCTGAT